>NW_004567106.1:15901840-15957978 GCF_000260355.1 Condylura cristata | reverse complement strand
GCGGGAATCGAACTCATGTGGAAGCGGCCTTAGATTCTCAGTGCTGTGCTTTAACCCGCTGCGCCACCAGGGAGGGCCCCCATTATGTTTTTTAACCCCACACATATATGGGTGAGATTTGCTGCTTTTAGGCTTGATCTGCAGGATTTCTTTACTTATAAAAATATGGTAATATATACTGTTTCTCAATATTAGTATAAGTGTTACATATTTAGTGCAGAAATATGGCTCTTAGAAGTATAATCCATGTGTATTTACCTGGTGCAACAGGTGATAGATCACAAATCTATAATAAAATCTCTATAATTGCCTCATATAGTTGAAAATATTTAAAGTTAACAAATGTTACATTCCTAAACCCCTGCTCAGTACAGTGAAACAATGCTAGAAAAATTACCTCTGGTTAACTTGTGTGACTTTGGGTAAATCTTGTCTTTTCCTTGGCTTAGTCTCCTAAGTAGATTTCTCCCACATCTGTTCTGTGGACACTTCTCTGATTGTATGCATACAACACTGTTCTCTTGGAGAATCACAAGAAAGGGTAGGTAAGTCAATCAATTTATTCTCACTAGTAAGTGTTACCTTAGGCATTTTAGTCAACTCCCGTGCCTTAGTTTAATTCTCTAGAATGTGGGTACAATAGTCATGTTTACCCCACAGATTATTTGAAAATCACGTACGTTAAACAAAATCCTATATAAATGCTGAGGGCCTAGCACATGCCAGTGCTTATTAAATGTCAGCAATTATTCCAGTTTGTGATTTAATGTTCATGTCCTTTAGTCTGAGAATCAAGAGCTTGGTGTTCATTTCTTTCTATTTCTGATTCTTTGTAGAATTTATCACTTGAAAATTTATGGTCTTATTAAAATTATGACAAGATTCTCCTGTTCAGGTCTCTGTTATTAGTCTTTGCATTGACTTCTGAACAACTTAACTTGTCTGCAAACCTTAGCTGCTCAAATCCTTTATAATTTCTGTTTTGGATATTTCATCTCATTTCTTTTCCCTCCTGGCTTTGTAAGTCCATCCAAACCCAAATACAGTAGCTTATTATCCCTACCCTGAGGGTAAAGACTTCAAATATCTTTTAACACATTACCTGTGAAACTTGTTCTGCATGTCTCTTCTCTCCTTGTTTGATCAAATAGACAGACTCTGTTCCATCTTTTAGATAACACGTAAGCCAAACACTGTTTAAGGTTTCTCTAATTCAGTCATGGTTTTGATTTTTTTTAATAGCTCTTAGACAGCATTACTTTGGCCTCCCATGCTAGAAGATATAGTTTCACATTAGAAAGTATTCAAATTGATCTTATATGGATTTCATTATACTGTTTATCAACTATTAATACTATAGAAGTAGGTGTTAAAATGCTCATAGTTCACAAGTGATTGTTACCATGGTTTAGCAAAACAGCGTATTATGTAAATTTTTTTCCTTTATTTTCTTATTCAGTTTTTATTTTTAAGTTTTACGCTTATAAGTAGCTAGGATCAATTAGTACCTACGCCTTACTTACTAGTTACTGTGTATTTTTCTAAACCACAGATTATGAAAGTATTATGTAAACAATGGATAGTGCAAGGGTATTAAAAATAGAGCAAAAATGTGAAATCATAAGTCAGATAAATTTTATGCAAGTAAGTTTTAGTTTGTAAGTAAAAGTTATTTTTGGTTGTTTTGTTCTGTTTTTTAAATTCCTTCCTTGAATGTACTGTTTCTGGCAATTTATCAAGCTACAAGCTTGTAAAAAGAAATGCATCAAAGGTCAAGTTGCTCATAAAAGCATTACTGAAATGTCAGAAACAATTATACTGCATAGAAGAATAAACCACCAAAGAAATTAAACAACCATTTATGAAAATTTTTGTCTGTACCAGGATTCCATTTCCCCGAATTACACTATTAATGATTTCCATATAATATGTTCATCAGAATTGATATTTTGTGAGTGTAGGTCATGCTCTGAAAAGGAAGGCCTATTTTGGCAAATGCGCTAGTACAAAAGATTTAGGTGAAATCTATGGCTAATGATTTACTAGTTTTCATCAAGTGTCTACTAAATTTTGTGTTGAAAATTATTTAGACATAAAACTCTGAACTTTGGATTCCAGGCTCATGGTTTGAAATCCTCCCTCTACTACTAAGTAGCGGATACTATGTGGCAAGGAAAATAAAGGGATTCTCTATTTCAAATGTTGATAAATGTTATTTTAAAAATATGTGCCACTTAAATTATCACAATGACTGCTTGGCACAAAGTAAGTATCATTCTCAAACAATCATAAGTTTTTAAAGGGAAAAAAATGAAAGAAAGATGGTAGGTCATCTTATTTTGAATTTCAGTCATTAAATAGAATTCAATTGGAAAGAAGCTTAAGACAGGTTCACAGCTTTTCCCATTTTTTTACAGTTCCTTTTTGAAATTGTAATTTTGAAATGGGAAATTAAGAAAATAGGACTTATAAATAAATTTTTTATTTCATCTAAGGATTTTTTCACAATATTTAACAAAATGTTCACTGAATAGTTGCCTTAACCAGTCATCAGTAATAATCAGTATGCCTTCGTCTGTATACCACCATATACTAACTGAATTATAAGCATAATATTTACATGAGAAAATGGCATAAGATATTTTGTGAAAACTAGGTACTTTTCTATTTAAAAAAAAAATTACTCTTATCTTTAAGAGGAAAATGCCCCAGTACCACATATCTGTACTTGCTTTTAGACTTTGAGGAAAATTACATTATATGTCTATTCATATAAACTATATGTGTGTTTTCTTTCAGAATAACAGCTGTATTTTATTGATTCATTATTAAATATTCCTCCTAACACTCATCAAAATGCCTTATAAACTGTATCATATTGCCCCCAAATGTCCCTATAAGGAAATTCCTGCTATAAAACTTCACTGCATGTTCATAGAAGACTGAGAAGTCAAAACAGCCTACTCCTGTTTTCTTAAATCTTTAAAAATAACCAACATTTGCTTCAACTCAGGGCTTGAGATCAACAACAACAAAAAATTATTTGAGATAAATTAAGGTAAATAAATACAGTAATCTAACATTTACTTAATTTAAAGAGTATATAGAAATTCTATGGAAGTTTCCTGTGAACTATTAACCCTTCTTTCCTACATATTGGCATTTCATCAGAAATGAGTACGTGGGATAGCTCACACTGATATGTTGAAATCATTTCAGATATTTTTTTTCTAATTTTGCTGAGATATAATTAATATATAACTAAGATGCCCAACGTGTTTATTTGATACACTTACATATTGCAATATGATTACCACTATAGTGACAGCATAATGCTAAGTTGAATTAATGTCAGAAAGAGACAAATTATGAGCTCACTTATATGTAGAATATAAAAAAATCCAAACAAAGAGTAAAATAGTGGTTACCGAAGTCTCATAGGACACGGGGGATTAAGAGATGTCCAAAAATAAAATGTAAAATATTCCAATTAGAAGATAAGTAAGATAGGCTATAATGCACTTATAGCATTGTGATTATAATTATGATATTATAATGTGAAAATGCTGAGAGTCAATGTTAAATGGTGATTATGTGATATAATGGAGACATGAGGGATCTTTTTCAAATAAATATTTTTAAGAATTTCCTTTGTGGGTCCAACTGAGTGATTCTCTGATAGAATATGATGATAGGCTATTTAGAAGACTCCTCCTCCACTAGGTTCAGAAGTCTGTGAGCCAGAGTAATTTTTGATCAGGCACAGGTACATCTACATTTTCCTTTATTTTTGAGGTATGTTGACTGGTTTCTAGATTTCATATTAACCTGTCTTACATTTACCTATTCCTTTATCAGTTGGTACATATATGAATGTCTTATTGAACCCTCATTTTCCGCAAATGTTCATAATTCAAGGTTTGATTTTGTTGATTTTTATAGACTCTATTTCAGCTGCTAAGATGATGATGCCCTTTATCAGCTACATATATTTTTATTACTAACTCTTATGACTGTTATTAACTCTCAGATGGCCCTGAGCAACTTTTTATAAGTGTTAACCATTGATGAAATGGAATGTAAGTTCCTAACACTTTTGTGGTTTTTAATATGAAAGTGAAAAGCTATCCAACTAATTAAAAGGATAACTGTTCCCCATTACCAAGACTTCATTTGCCCAAGGATTCTTTTCCTATGATTTGCTAGCAGACATTTATTCCACCACACCTATAAATATTGAAGGGGCAGCCTGTGATTTACTCAGCTGTAGCTCCCAACCTAATCTTTACGGTTCCAATTTTTAGTGTTTCTACATGTGTGTCATAAAAGGACAGAGTGTGATCTCTGGAAAATGTTAATAGTGATGATTAATTATTTGAATTCATTTCTGCCTCAGAGTGCTCCTATGTAGACCAGTCTTCTGTATTTTACTGCTCTTTTTCTCATTTCTACTTTGACTTCATTCCCTCAAAACCATTCAAAAATCATTACATTCAAAATGTCTCTTCTTATAAACTAGCAATCTCTACTCAGGATCTTAATCCTGCAAGATCCCAAAGTCAAATATAGATCTATTTAATATTTTTGGTAATTTTCTCATTACTCTATTGACTTGTTTGCACCTTGTGATCTTCTAATAACTACCTTAGAATAACTATTATTTCATATTTGTGACTATGAAAGAGATTCCAGGTTATAGATGTGGAGACAAAGGGGTGGCAAAAGTTGTTTTCAACAAGTACATTTACAAATTAAAATGGGTTTTTAACATAGTTCTAAAGGATCACTAAAGGCTTAAAGTCATTTGTTTCGAGGTAGTGGGGTCCCCTGAAACTGGTTTTTTGAAACTATATCTAGAACATGGAAAAAGAACTTGCTAGACAGGTAGGGCAAGTAGGGGCAGATGTTCGAATGTCTTAGAATACAACAGATATGAATGCATGATAGGGAGACATTAGGAGATATAATGTAGTCATAGCAGTGTGATCAGCAGACTACTTTGTTGACTATTTACAGACAGATTGGAAATGTGCTACTCCCTCAGAGAAAGAATTGATGTAAGGTAACCAAAACCTGGAAGAGTGGGAGAAGCAAACAAGGCAAAATGAAAAGCCACTCTGTGCACCCTTATCCACAACGAGCCCTAAAGGTTCCATGTGAGACTGTCTGGGATAGTCCTGAAGATGACTTAATGTGATCAAGGGCAAAGTTAGATCAGCACAGGAGTTATATTTCATCATAGGGTAACATGAAATTCTAATAAAACCTTTATGTGGAACCATCTATTTATATGAGCTTTTAACATTAAATTAACTTAACCAATAGATTATAATAAATGTGACTACTTTATTGATGGTATTGATGACTCATTAAAATAATCCTGATTATGTAGTTTCTTTCATTTAGTATCATAATTTCTCTCATTTGGTAATGTAATGTAGCTCACTGTAACTGTATCATAGCACTTCTAGAAGTTTTGTTTATTCTTGTGTAGAAGATGCCTGAGAATCTGTGATGCCTAAAAGTACTTGTATGCCACTTAATTTGGAGCTTTTTAAAGTCAAATAATTCTGTCCATGAGGAAGAAGGGAAATAAATATAGAATGCCACATGTTTGGGCACTTATGTTTGATATGTTTAGTATGTTAATATTCTGTAGTATAGCTGTAGTTCTGTATTTCCTCACAAAACGAACACTTTAACAAAAAAGAAAATGTTCAAAATTACTGAATGATCAATTTATGCAATGAGGCTAGTACAGTGGTACTTAGCATTACTTTTTTGCAAATACATTTTCTTAAGCAGAATAGGGAAAAGATGGCTAAGCACATTAATACATGCTGAGTGAAATATAGTGATGTTTAGGTTGGAACGGGATTCCATTTTCTCCCTTACCAACAGTTTGTTGTTTCTGGTCTTTTTGATGCAGACTATCTTCCTGGCTATGAGATGGTATCTCATTGGGGTTTTGATGATAAGTGCTGAAGAAAATGTTTTCACATGTCTATTGGCCATCTTGGAAAAGTGATTTATCTTCTACCTGATTGGGATTATAGTTTTTGATATTGTTGAGCTATATGAAGTCTTTGTAGACTCTGGATACAAGCCTCTTGTCAGATTATGATGTGTAAATATTCTCCCCTTTAGTAGCATGTCTTTTCATTTTAGTGATAATGCATTTCTGTGTGTGGAAGTTGTTGGTTTTTTTTGTTTTTTTCATTTGATATAGAACCAGTTGTTTATTTTTGTTTTTTTTTCCCCCTTGCTATTATAGTCATGTCCCCAAAGCCAGTATCACAGTGTTTGTGTTTCTTCCATGTATTTTATGGTTTCAGGTTTTAACATCCAAGTCTTTAATCCATTTTGAATTAATTTTTTGTATATGCCACACGATAGTGGTCTAGTTTCCTTCTATTACTTGTGTCTGTCCAGCTTTCCCAGAAATATTTGTTGAAAAAACTTTAAAGTCTGGGTGTGAAAACTCTATATTTTTCCTCTTTTTGTTCCCATTAGAACTGCATTACCTAACCAGCATCTTTTGTGATTCCATAAGAATTTCAATACCTTTGAAGTATGTCATCAGAACTTTGATAGGGATTATATTGAATCTTTATATTGTTTTGGCTAAAGTGGCCATTTTAAAAATGTTCATTTTTATAATCCAGGATATCTGGAATATCTTTCCCCTTTTCTTACGTCTTCTACTTTTATTAACAAACTCTTACAGTTTTCACTGTAAATTTATGGAAATCCTATCCTATACCAGACCATAATGGAAAAACCTTCAGTTTTTCACCATTGATAATGATAATAGATATAAATTTGTTGTAAATGACTTTTATTATGTTTAATTATGTTCCATTTATCCCATTTTTTCAAGAGTTTTCTTCATAGATGGATGTTAGTTGTTATTTTCTTGATATTTATTGATAGAACTGTATGGGTTTTAGCTTTCTGTTTGTTGATGTGATGAATTACTACACCTTTGTGCCCCTGATATGAATCCCACTTGGTCATGGTATATTATATATTTTAAAATTTATTTATGCATACAAGAACTGGGGTGCAGGCCAGAAATGTGAGGGGTGAAAAGATTCACCAGGGACAGAGTGGGGAGCCGAACAAGCAGATTTACTGAAATATGCTGCTGAGGGGAGCAGCAGATAAGGCAGGAAAGGTCTGCTGTGCCATGTGGGTCACTTTCCTGGCCAGTGATTGAACTTATACCACAGTGACTGCTGATTGCTTCACAGTGCTGTGTCTTAGCCCCTTGCACCACCAGGGAGGCCCTTGTGTATGATATTTTTAATGTACTGTTGGATTCAGTTTACCAAAAATTTTATTGAGAATATTGCATCTAAATTCATTAGGAAAATTGATCTGTAGTTTTCTTTTTGTGTGTTGTCTTTGGTTTGGTATTAATCTGGATCTTATAAAAGTTGTTTAGAATTATTTTCTAATTTTTTGCAAGAAATTTAGCAGGATATGTGTTGTTTCATCTTTGAAGGTTTGGTATAGTTTAATTGTGAAGCCATGTAGTACTTGACTTTGGTTGCTTGGAGAGCTTTGATTACCCTTTCAATGTTCTTGTTTGTGATTGATTGGGTTAGGATTTCTTTCTTCCCTATACAGTCTCAGATGATGTATAGTTTTGAGAGTTTTTCCATATCTTCTATGTTACTGAATTTGTTGGCATACATTCATAGTAGTCTCTAATTTTACTCTGAATTTCTACAGTTTCTGTCCTAATTTCTCCTCTTTCATTTTTGATATTTACTTACAATTTGTCCTTTATTTTCTTAGTGAGCCTTACTAGAGGTTTATCTTTTTTTTTTTTTTTTTTTTAAAGATTTATTTATTCATACAGAACTGGGGTACAGGCCAGAGGCTCAGGGGCGGTGAGAGGCTTCACCAGAGACAGAGTGGGGAGCAGAACAGGCAGATCGACGAAGTACACTGCTGAGGGGAGCAGCAGGCGGGCCAGGAGAGGTCTGGCTCGCCATGTGGTCTCCTCCGGGGCAGGCGGCAGGCGGGAATCGAACTCATACGGAAGTGGCTTCAGATTCTCAGTGCTGTGCTTTAACCCGCTGCGCCACCAGGGAGGGCCTATCTGTTTTTTTTTAAAGAACTAATTTTCAGTTTCCTTGGTCTTTTGGACTGTCTTTTTAACTTCTATTTCATTCATGTCTGCTTTGGTTTTTATAGTTTCTATTTTACTGATTTTTGCCTTTGTTCTTTTTCTGATTCTTCAAGATGACAGAAGTTATTTGTGCTCTTATTTCTTGAGGTAGGCCTATATTGCTACATATATATCCCTCTTAAAAATTTTTGTTGTATCCCATAATACAACTTTGGAAAGATTCGTTCTTATTGGCCTCAAGGTGGTTTTCTAATTTCTTCCTTAACCCATTAGTCTTTCAGTAGTGTGTTATTCAGTCCCACATATTAAAGGATTTCCCTACCATCTTTTGACAGTTGATTTCTAAATTGAAATCATTCGAGAAGATGCTAAATTTGATTGTAGTCTTTGTAAATTTGTTAATAAATGTTTTGTGACCCAGAATATGGTCTAATATAGAGAATGTCCCATAAGCACTTGAAAAAAATATACATTCTACTTTCTTGATGAGCTGTACCCTATAAATATCTATTAAGTCTATGCAGTCTAATTCTTTGTTTAAAGCTATTTTCTCACTGTTTATTTTCTGCTAAGTTAATCTATCCATTGTTTAAAATGGAGTGTTGAACTCTCCTACCACAAATGTGTTTATTTGTAATGTCTATTTTCAGGTTCATTAAATTCTTTAATGTATTTTGGTACTATTTCATTTGGTAAGTATATGTTGATGAGTTGTTATGTCTTCCTGTTGCATTGTTCCCTTTATCATTATGTATTGTCCTTCCCTGTCTCTTGTTACCTATTTTTTACTGGCAAGATTGCCAGTGTGATATAAGTATAGCTGTTTCTGCCTTCCTTTGGATCCATTCACTTGTAGGATTATTTCCCTGTCCTTTACTATAGCCTGTGTTTATCTTTGGAGTTTGGGTATATCTCCTAAACAGAACAGAAAGTTGGATTTTGGTTACCAATCAAACTAGATATTGTGTCTTTTAATTGATGAGTTCCATCATTACATTTAGAGTGATTTATTAATATATGAAAATCTGTTGCTACCAATTTATTCTTAATTTTTATGGTTCAATGTACTTTTTTTAATGTATATTCCTTTCTTTGGTTTGAAATGTATGAGTTACTTTCAATTTCTTGGTAAGATCATGTAGTGTTTGCAAACTCCTTTGTGTTTCTCTATGTCTGAAAGGCCTTTATTTCTCCCCATATGTGAAAGAGAGCCTTGCAGTATAAAGTAGTCTTGGCTGGCAGTTTTATGTTTAATTATTTGGAGCATGTCATGTCAGTCTCTCCTTACCTGTCTGTTTCTTCATAGAAATCCAATGTTGGCCTGATTTGGTTATCTGCTTTTTCACTTTACCAATATGAAAATTGTTTTTGTTTTGAATTCTTGGGAGTTTTGTTACTATATATCTTGGTATAGAGCTCATTTTGTTTAGGTGCCCTGGAGTTCTCCTAGCTTCCTGTACTTGTACATTTATTCCCTTCTCTAGATTCAGGAAATTTCCCTCCATTATTTCTCTAATACTTTTTCTGTTCTTTCCTTCTTTCTCTTCCTTCTTTAGTATTCCTATTATTCATAAGTTGTGTTTCCTCAGAGTTAGATTATTCTCAAAAAAAATTTTCACTTCATTGCTCTCTTTCCCTTTCTATCTGTATTCTTGGATCACTTGCATCAAAAAGTACACCAACTCATTTATGCATTTAATCTATTTGACTTCATAACAATTTTTCACCCCCTGTGTTTTTTCTTAATACCCCAGACCTTCTTGTTCTCTAATTGAGAGCATCATTTTCTATTTGCTGTTTATTGATTTTATAGCTAAGGACATTAATGTGTACCTTTTTACAGTTTTTTTGGGGGGTGGGGAAGGGGACATTCTTCCATTTCTTTGAATTTCTTTATTATGACAATTTAAAATTTTGTACCTACTAGGAAGAACATATCCTCCATATCCTCCATGTCTTTAAAGTTGGGTTCTGGAAAATTATTCTCCCTTTCTGTTGTGTTGTTTCCCTGAGGACTCATGTGATCATTTTTTGGAGTTTTCCTTCTCCCTATTATTTGCTTTGGTGCCCACCCACCATAGGTGGGGCATCTGCTCAATGTTCAGTGTTACTCAATGCTCAAGGGCCTCATTGGTCTGGGTGGGCAGCTAGTGGTGTCATGTTGAGGTTTTAACATTCTTATGAGATTCTGTTAAACTGACAATTGGAAATATTTTCATAAAAGCAACATGTCTTGGAAATCCAGACAAAATTTTCCCTCATCAAGCATTTACTGCAAAACTTTTAAGTAATATTAAAAATTAGGAGAAAAAAAAAAGTTAGGAGCCTAGGAACTTCAGGCATAAAGATACTGAATAAGATAAAATATCTGGCCAGGAGGTGCTCATAGGTGAATAGAGAGAAAGGTGAGTAAAAAGACAATTATGAAAAGTGTTCAAATTAATAGTTCTGCAGTGCAGCAGCAGCAGAGAAGCTAGCATATAGCCTATCTTGTGAATTTAAGAACATGTTCTTTCAGGAAGAAAACCCAGTCCAAAAGATGACTTAGCAAGAAGGTGTAGACTTGGTAAATAGTATGCCAAATGGCAGCATACCAGTTCTGCTTGGAAAACAAGTAGTTTCCTTCAATTAAAATGTAATGAAAATAGGAAGCAATAAGAGTTGGTAAAAGGATTTCTATGCCATAGTAAGTAAATAAAGACTTTAGCTAATAGTATTGGGAATTTGATATTTGCAAATTAGAAATAAATCTTTGGGACCAAAGTGGAAAATAGACTTCAGGGAAATGGGATATAGCAATAGGCCAGAGAAAGGATGAAATAGCTCAAAAGAAAATCAGGAGATACTTATTGAAACAGACTTACTATCTGAATGTAAACAAAAACAGTGCAAGGATTGAACTTTATTTGGAAACTTCCCATTTAGATTAAGAGACATGTAGCTTTTCTATAAGAAGGCTAAGCAAGGAAGGAACAGTCAGATGATTCAGTAAGATGAAAGTGTTGCTGGGCTGTAAGTCTTATATTTGTTGTAAAGTAAAGATGGTTGTATGAAAATCCTTTCTGGAAAGGCGCAGGGAAAGATGACTATGTCAATTCTTCCTGGAATTTTTGTCACCAGTAATAAGCACATAATGACTTTTACTATCAAAAGTCAATATGAATTTTGAAGATAATAAAAATTTCTGAATTATAGAAAATGTATCAACAATTGTAATAATTTTCGGTGTTACCATAGGATCTGTATAGGTCTGATAAGAGAAATCAGAACCCAAATTATAATACTGAACATTTTCTAACTAAAATGTAGAAAATTTCTGTTTATGACTTTGCCCCTTTCTTTCTCCTTTCTGTCAGCTACTCTCAGTTTCTTTATGCTGATGAGTTTTGGTTTTGCAGTGCCTTCTGAGGTCTATTGCACATAGTCTACTATGACTATGAAAACCAACCGTTGCAACCTGTGCATTTCTGTGATGATAAAGAAGTCAGAATAATGCAAGCATCTAGCAAGTAGTGCTAAACATGTATGTGCCTTATGTTAAAATACAATTATGTTATTATTTATAACCATTATGTTTTAATGTATTGTGTCCTAGGCTCAGTTCCTAAATTATAAAAAAAAAATGAAACTATAAAAACCTTAATAAACCAAGGTTTATCATTTATATTACATTTAAGCCCCAGCACAGTGAATGCTGTAAGCTTGCATGCAGTTTACCAGAAAAACATCTCTATCTTCTGATTTCAACTCTCATTTTGTTTTATTTCTGTGGAAATCTTCATGATTTTTTAGTGTAATTGTTTCAAGCAGATGTTCTATTCTCTTACCCTGATAATAGGAAACACAGTAGAATGAATGGAGTTATTTTGGAGAAGTTCATAAAAGAGCTCGGTGCTATTCATGAAAATAAACTAAGGAAAGGGAAAATTGACGATTACTTGAAGATGTTGAAATACATGTTAAAATTGTTGGAAATTATGAATTATTAAAAACATTCTGAAACTTTATTTTGTGAACTTAAACTAGGGGATCCAAACTTAAATATTTAAATATGGCTTTGAATTCATAAAAATAAATAAACCAATAGTCACATTTTATTTCCAAATAATTTGTATCACAAGTCTGAACCAGCTAAGCTTCAGTTAACACTTCAAGTTATGTGTAAGTTATGCCATGTAAACAATAGTTTATTCATTTGGTTCTGTGCTAAATATTTCATGTAAATCATACCTTTTTTCCAGGTTTGGTTTAAAAGCCTAGAGCTTCATTGAAAGAAAAAAAAATACATTTATATAAATATAAAGCAATACTTTGAAGCACTTTATGTTAGTAATGTGTGCCAAAATACATAGTATGATTAATACAAATTGGAACGTATGAAAGATTCTCTATTTTTCTGACAATACATTCATAATCTAGCAAAGGAGTTAATTCTTATAATGCAGAAAGAAAAACATGTTGCATTAGTCTGTGCCTATATGAGTTGTAGAACTACATCATTCACTGTAATGATAATGGGTAATGTCTGCCAGATTTATTGGAATGTGCATGCAGATAATCAGTGTCTCAAATGGTTCTATAATGGGGACATATGGAGTTTGAAATGCCCTAGCAGTAGGGCAGCTATATGAAAATAATGGAATTTCCAAAGTGCTAAGTAGCAAGGTTTCTGTTTCTCTGTGTGGGAAGATATTTGGATATATACATGTTTATTGCAATATATCCTATGAACTATAATGCCAAATGATTCTCACCTAATTGATTTTTGTAAGCAAAAACAGGCTTTAATGTAAGGAAAAGGGATAAAAAATATTCTGTCAGTTCTTCCAAATAAATACTTTATTTCCATGGTCATATTAGTAAAAGAGGCCCTCCCTGGTGGCGCAAGGGGTTAAAGTGCTGTACTGCAAGCCACTTCATTGTGGAGTTCTATCCCCAGCCCCAAGGTGATCCACATGGCACAACAGACCTCTCCTGACCCACTCACTGCTCCTGTCAGCAGTGTACTCCCTTGATCATCCTGTTCTGCTCCACACTCTGTCTCAAGTGAATCCTCTTACCACCCCTGCATTTCTGGCCTGTACCCCAGTTCTGTATGCATAAATAAATAAATCTTTATAAAAGAGAGAGAGAGAAGTAACAGTCTTAGAAAGTGGCTGATGATGACAAATTATGGAGCTGCTTAGGCTATCCATAGACCAAAGTACTGAGGGTTTTGGGGGGAAGGGTATTGCCCATGTTTTCCATATAACTTAAGTCAAGAATGTTGAAGATTTACCTTAAAAAGACTATAATTGACTACACTTAGCAGTCAATTAACTGAGTTACAGAAGTATCAATTACAAAGTCAAAGATTTGAAAGATTCCATCTTCTCACTGATCCCTTCATGCTTATTCAGTGTCTCTAAAACAAAATGTATAACCCAGAACATTTCAACAACATAGTCATGTTCTGAAAAATGTGTCATTAGGTGATTTTGTTTGGTGTGGACTTTATAAAGTGTAATTACACATAGCCTTCTATACCAACCCAAGTGCTGTTTCTTGATTTTGTAAACAAACTTTCATCTGTAAACTCCTCAGTATCACAAATTCTTCCTATCATCATACCAGTAAAAAAATTAGGCTAGAGAATTGGTTAGAAATCAATTCGGTCTTTTCTTTAGTAAAACATCTACTATTTGACAGTTAAATTTTGTCTGGTTTAATTTCCATTAAAATAAAAAATACAGACTAATACCTCATCTACACATATTCTTTTTAAAAAATTATTTATGCATACAGAACTGGGGTATAGGCCACAGGTGCTGGGGCAATGAGAGGGCTCACCAGAGACAGAACGGGGAGCAGAACAGGCCAATTGATGAAGTTCATGGCTGAGAGGAACATTGGGTCGGTCAGGAGAGGTCTGCCGCGCCATATGGATCACCTCCTGGGCGGGGATTGAACACATACTGAAGTGGTTTTAGCTTCTTAGTGCTGTGTTTTAACCTGCTGCGCCACCAGGGAGGGCCCTGCTACATATATTCTATCTAGAAAGAAGTCCCATAGAGCACCAAGTATTGGTAGGTATGAAATTCAGATGAATTCATTTTGGAAGTTGGCCTTTTAAGAGGAGGTAGTCTGGTTCTAATAAAAGTAAAGAAAACAAAGGCAGAAACATCCGAGAGCACTTATTCTCAAATTTATAAGCATATGAATCACCTGGGAATCTTTTTCTAACGCATGATTTAATAGTTATGATCTAAAAAAGAATGTATTTCTATCAAATTCCAGGTGTTGTGTACACTGTCTTTCCACTGGAAAAAAGTATTTAACAAAGTACTAGAGCATTTGAATGCAAGACAGTCTGGAAAATATTATACTTAGACCTGTATTTTTGTAGTCAAATAGTCGCCTGACACAGGATCTTCCTTGTTCCTTTGCTTTGAATGCAATCTAGACAGTTATTGATAGACTTTTCACTTTTGAGTATAGTCCTTCCAGACCCTTCCATTTTCTTGTTTCCATGTGGCAGTCTCTTGGCTCCAGCTGGCTTAGAGTTCATCATATGGTTGGTCTATTCTGTGCATATTCAGGTTATTTGATTCACTTACAAGTATCATACTCTGCTGTCTCTGCAAAAATCAGCTCAAAAGGTAGCTAAATACACTAACTAAAATGTAAGGAAATCTTAGATTTTGTAGCCAATGTGAAAACTACATTCTAGAAGGAATGTGCCTAACTGAGCCAGATGAGTGAAAATAGTTAAAGTAAGGTAAAAGACAAAGTTGGGAGGAGGAGGGAGAATAACTGGAAAAGCAAGAAAAGTTAAAATTGTACATCCTTGAGATTTGCACCACAACATACAAAAATAAATCACAAAATACAAATTTACCTAATAGCAAACTCTCAGTTACTGCAGAATGAATTACATTTTCTTGAATAGAAATTATTAATAATCAGAAATTGCTTTTTCTCCATAGAATATTAGAAACAATATTGATTGTAAATAGAACAATCAAAAATTAGCATTCAAGAAAATAGGACATATTAAAGCATCCCTTTATGCTGAGGGGAAAAAAGTCTAGTTAGAAAAATAACCTTTGTTATATAAATTTTAAAATAATAAGTACTTTGCATTATAATGATTTTTATATTTTATCTACTTGCCTGTATAAATGTAGTCTATCATATTGTATTGGGATATGAATCAAAACTCCAAAGCCATGTTCTTAAAGAATTAAGAAGAGATTCCATACCATATTCCTCCTTCAGTATATGAATCACCTGGAAATGTCTTTATAAAGTGTAATTCAATGGGTGTGATCTGAAAAGAATGCATTATGGCTATCACCCATGAATGGTAATTTTCTTTGACTGAAAATTACATGGGTATATTTACTATTCAGGTTTCTATACTTGAAAGCAACTGAATAATGAATGATATGATTTAATTGTCATTTTAGTGAGTTTTACCAAATAGTTAGCAAGTCTAACAGTTTAAAATCTTACAAACTAGTAACTATTAATAATGTAAATGCATTCCAATTGACTTCTGATTTTGTGTCATGATTTAAGGCCCAGAAAAATAGTAACTGTTGGGCCCTCCCTGGTGGTGCAGTGGGTCAAAGCACAGAACTAAAAAGCTAAGGCCGCTTCAGCATGAGTTGATCCTTGACCTGCAGGTGACCCACATGGTGCAGCAGACCTCTCCTGGCCTGCCTGCTGCTCCCCTCAGCAGTGTACTTTGTTGATCTGCCTGTTACGCACCCCACTCTGTCTCTGGTGAATCCTCTCACTGCCCCTGCACCTCTGGCCTGTACCCCAGTTCTATATGCATAAATAAATAAATCTTTAAAAAAAAATTTTTAAAAATAGTAGCTATTGACACATTGAGCATTTCCATTTTTGAAATATACAAATAAGAGACTCTTGGCCCTCCCTGGTGGCACAGTGGGTTAAAGCAAGACACTAAGAAGCTTAAGCCACTTCCACATGAGTTCGATCCCCTCCTGCCCCGGAGGAGTCCACATGGCGTGGCAGACCTCTCCTGACCTGCCCGCTGCTGCCCTCAGCAGTGTACTTCGTCGATCTGCCTGTTCTGTTCCCCACTCTGTTCCTGGTGAAACCTCTCACCCTCCACATCTCTGGCCTGTACCCCAGTTCTGTATGAATAAATAAATTTAAAAAAAAAAAGGGACTCTTAACCTTCCATCAATGAGAATTGACTTTGAGTTGTTTGCCTAGTAACAATGAAGAATAGCACAGTGAGCCACTCTTTCTCCCCTAAATGCTAAATGCCCAAGGTACACATCTATATTATGTCATTCAGAATTATTGTTTTCTGTTTTCCTGATTCTATTTTCTATGTTCTTTAACATTTGTTGATAGTAAGCAACACTATTTTAGTTTTCATTTTACTAAAAGTAAAAGAAAAATAATCAATTCATCTGGGCATGCAGATCAATTATCCATTCTATATTAATTCAAAGATGATAGACTTTGGTGATTATGTCTTTCCTAGGTGAAGAAGTTGAAAGACAGCTGTGCAGAGATGCCATCTTCCCTATCCCTGTGGCCTGTGATGTCCCTTGCCCCAAGGACTGTGTCCTTAGCACGTGGTCTGCGTGGTCATCTTGCTCACACACCTGCTCAGGGAAAACCACAGAAGGAAAACAGATTCGTGCACGGTCCATTCTGGCCTATCCTGGTGAGGAAGGTAAGGTTACCAACTTCAGAAGAGAATTTGGTTCCTGTCAGAAATTGACATTCATTGTCTTTGTTTACAAAAATCCACTCCAGAAATCCAGCAAGCCACAGAGATTTAATATTTGTTGACACATTGGGCATTTTGCTTCTGTTCCACAAAAGTAATCTGGAAAGTATACCTTTAATACAAGCAGAAAGACTTTTAAAGTGAAATCACTTTGTTTTCACTCCTTCCACATGATTCACATTCTTTCCACTTCAAAATGTTAACCTGTGAAAAGCTCTGAAAATGGCTCCCAAAATTCCAGGTGTCAGGATTCATTCTTTTTCTATATTTATAGTCAGTTTTTCCCTTTGAAATCACGCTCTGACATTAAAAAGGTTATAAAGGTTTTTTTTTTTAATAAACATCATGACTGTGGGTGGAATTTTTTATCCTTCAGGTTTTTGAACACAGACTCTGAAATGCAGAATTTCCATTCATAGATTGTACTCACTTTTAAAATATGTTGTTCCTAAGCCACTTCACCTTATTGGGGGAATAAAGGATATTTTGTCATATATTCTCTCACTTGTGCAAGCTTTATTGTAAAGAAATACAAGGCTCTTGGTAATTGTCTCTCATGCTTATATCGAAATGCTAATGTGGCCTCTGTGTGCTGGGTGATATAATGTCATACTTAATCTTGTCATTTTGGAAAACAACACAGTGGTAAAGAAAGCATAGAAATAAAGCACATTCTAGCATATTTAGCCTTGTTCTGTCTCAAGAATATAAGTGTCTGTTATTTAAATATTATCAAGCTAAATTATACTTCTCATTCACATTTAGCATTGATATTTCTATTTGATATAAGCCTATGTTTCTTTAAGTACATTCTAAAACAATCAGGTTTGGAGGCGTTCTCTGGATGCCTGGTTCTTTATATCCTGTTTGTGAAAATTTTTTATGATAGAAAACTGGTAGGATTTGGATTTGGAAAAAACTTCCTATCTGTGTATATAATAACTACACATAAAAAGGTCTCAACCTTGGTCTTCAGACATGAATGAATTAATTTCAGTCAACCGATAGGAATTTTTAAAAAACTTTATAGTATCCAAAAATTTTTTCTCCTATCTCTTTAATATAAATGAAACTATTTGCTACAAAAAAAGAAATATATATCTATTGAAACTAGCAGAAAAACATAACTTTAAGGGAGAAAAATTTATTTCCTTTGTTATCAAACAGTAAGTCTAACCTTCTATGGAGTATATCCAGACTTCAAACTCTATCAGCTCAGATTATGTCTTGGGTTTCATTAAAATTAGATCTGTGGTCACCCTGCTTCTTGTAAATCCATTATACTCCACAGACACTTGCTGTCTGACTCATAATGAGTGACTTTGTGCCCTGTGAGTCACATGGCAGAGATTTTTGCCTTGCTTGCAGAACTCACAGATCATTATTTCTATAGACATGATGCTTCACACTGAAAGGTCATGAAATGCTTTAAGGGCAGAAATTTATGATTGCTCTTTGATATGTATCATCTAGTTAGTTTTAAAGGGTGGGACTTCAATAATTTTTAATTAAGTCAAGTAGCTGTATCATAAGCAAGCCGTACTAGAAAATTATAGCTATTTATATAGTAAATCATAAGGGCATGATTTCAAAACAGCATTTTAAATGGAAGCTTTAGAAAAAACTATAGATGGGGAATCTGCTGCTTTTTGTCTGTGTTCATAACAGTTACAAAAATGAGTGTAATTATATTACATATTAATGAATTTATCGTCAGACACTAATAACTATTTGCTAGATATTGAGAAATGCTTTATTTGCTGCAAAATGAGTACTTCATAATTCTGAGCTATTTTTCCAATGATTTATGAATGATAATTGCAGGGAAGTTTTCAAGTATGTTTTCCTGCCAAATTAGATAAATCTTTACAATTCTACACACAAAAGGTCTTTTGGTTATTCCCCCAACAATTAGTGTTTTATGCCTCATAAATATTCTTAATTTTCTATAAATCAAATATTTATTTTTATAATAATAACAATAATATTTTTTTAAAAAATAGCAGGTAAC
Source organism: Condylura cristata (assembly GCF_000260355.1). Classification (NCBI taxonomy): domain Eukaryota; kingdom Metazoa; phylum Chordata; class Mammalia; order Eulipotyphla; family Talpidae; genus Condylura; species Condylura cristata. The sequence continues at coordinate 15,939,069 of NW_004567106.1, read as the reverse complement.
CATAAATAAGAGAATTCTGCAAGGAACAGAGAGGAAAAACAGGGAAGAGAAGAGCACAAGGGACTGTAGTGAAAGTTCACGGGTGAATTGGTGTTGGAAATTTTGCAGGGAATACTCAGTGATGTAAAAGATATAAATAAAAGCATATTAAAATTACATGCTGAGTAAATATAGATGTGAAATATGATTTGCAGCAAAATAACATACAGGAAAATTTCATGTGCAAACTGTTTATCTGGATTTACAACATAAACCTCAACCTATTCCTGTATTTCAGTCATAATGTCATTATTAAACAGTATACTGAAGATTATAAAAACAGACTAAGTTGTGCTTCAGTAAGAGACCATCTAGACGTTCAGTAACAGATAAGAATAACTATTTTTCCCCTTGGGAATTTTGCTACAGTGTTGGGTGACTCTAAGGAAGTCTGTCCCCCATGATGTTTCAGCATTACACCTTTCCTTTTTTCCTTTTTTAAAAAACCTTCGTCACAACTCATACTAGAGAAAGAAGGTCTTTGGAGAATCCATTTGCTGGTGTAAAAGCATCAGCTACTAGGTGCATTCAGGAGTGATTTATGTCATTTCCACTAACATTTCATTGTCAAAGCAAATTATATACTCATGGCTCAGAGTTTAAACTAACTTCAGGTAAGGTAGGGGGATAGACTACTGGGGGGTTAGAATTAGAGGAGTACTTAATAGTCTATGGTCTTTGCCCAGGTTAATCTTCTCCTTGTGGTTGTGTGTGTATGTGTCTACAGCTATGTCTATATTCATGGATATATGATAAAAGACTATTCCATGAGTCCATGTGACCCAAATTTAGTAGATAAAAGTTCTCCTCTATGTTAAGATGTAGTGACTTTTCTTTGTTCCTACTAAAAGAAAGATCGAATATGACAAAGGAGCAAAGAATCTGTACTGGAACAGGGAAAATCTCTTCAGCAAGTGGTGCTTGGAAAATTGGACTACACTTGTGAAAGAATGAGACTGCTATCTCATGTCATGCACAAAAATCAACTCCAAATGGACAAAAGACTTGGATGTAAGATCTGCAATCATATAATACATAGAAGCAAATGTAGGAAAAACACTCCATGACATAAATGTAGGAAAAACACTCCATGACAGAAACACTATTGAAAATGCATGTCCAGAAGCAAGGAGTTTAGTAGTAAATTAATACAGTTTCATACAGTCTTGATTAGGTTTATGTAACCTATTACCAGCAATATCAGCAATATACAAAAACTGTCAAAAAAGGCTCCTTGTTGAAACTTGTCATTTGGAAAGCAAATTACAAATGGTAGGAGATAGTTAAATATACTAGACAAAAGTATTTCTTTATACTTAAAAGTACATGTGCACACATGCATGTATGTGCATTTCATCATCTAAACTTTGGTTTCTGGTTAAATAAATGTATTCACTTCACTTTTTAACATTGCATGATACCTTAGGTAAAAATCTTTCTCTTGTACTGTAGGATGTGCCCCAAAAGTTTCTTTAAAGTTATGGAGGGAAATAGTAAAAGAAAGCAAGTTTTTATTACATGAATCTGATATATTTTAATATAAATAGCAATAAGTTGAATTTTGTCAGTACTTTAAAATGTTAGATTTGTAGACTCTGATTTTTGAACCTAGAATATAGATTCTAAATAAATTTGGCTTAGAAAGAAAAAAAAGTATTTTCATAATATTTTTCACTGAGTGTAATAACAACTATCGTTAGATCTCATTGTGTAGTTACAATGTGTGGATAAGTAACCTTACAGATCAAGAATTAAAAGGATATTTATTTTGCAAAGTTCAAAATGACCTGAAATTGCAAGTTTATTAGCCATATTTTAGTATGTTTTTATACCTGCTTTGTACTTACAGAGAATAGATCCAAAATGAAATATAATTTTGCCATTTTTTCTCAAAGAATTGGTAGTCTTCAAAAACTATATTTTACACATCAAAACATTGAGGCAAAGCTATTTTAACGTGTTCCATTTTTATAGCTAAATGATTTTATTTTATTTTTAAAGATTTATTTATTTATGCTTACAGAACTGGGGTATAGGCCAGAGGTGTGGTGGGTGAGAGGATTCACCAGAGACAGAGTTGGGAGCAGAACAGGCAGATCAATGAAGTACACTACTGAGGGGAACAGTGAGTGGGTCAGGAGAGGTCTGCCATGCCATGTGGGTCAGCTCCCTGGCTGGGGATTGAACTCATGCTGCAGTGCCTTTGGAGAGCTTCATAATGCAGTGCTTTAACCTGTTGAGTCACCAGGGAGAGACCATGATTTTATGTTTTTAAGAACCAAGGGGCACTTATATTTCCTAGAGGGATTTAAAGAACATAAAGATCTATTATATGAGAACATATATATATATGTTATATATGAAAACATATATATGTTATATATATATGTTATATATAAGTATTATATATATCATATATGAGTATATACATATATATACATATATATACACTATACACATATATGTATATATTATATACAACACTGACTTCTAACTAAATACTTTCACATCCCTATCCTACCTCTATTGACTTTTGAAAAGGAGTTGTGCTTCAATCTGTCTTTACAGGATTTAAGCATTTTCCACAGTGGGAAAACTTCCACCTTATCTGTAAGTTAAAAAATGAGTAGAGGGGAACAGGGTCTGAAGGGGTGCTACCACAGAATCCCTGAGGCTCGGTGTAGCTAATTCACTTCCCCCAAATCATGACTTAGCCAATGTGCATTCACCCCATAGTGGTCTGCTATTATAAGGATTTAGGCTGCAGTAGCAGCCAAAGTTGTAGAGCATCTTAAAACTGCAATTCATAATACTCTACTAGCTTCTTCTTAACATGAATCCCAGCCACTTCTTTATCTTTGTTGCCAGTTACTTCCCCATGTGAACTCTGCACTCCTATTGACTGCATTATTATCGCTAATCCCCAAGGTCATATCTGTCTCCAAGCCTTGTTTTATTTAATTTGTTTTTCTGTATAAATAAAATTCTCCATTCCCAGAACTCTGTGGGAATCCTTCTGCCTCAAAATTCACCTATCTTTCTCCTACTGTAAGGCATTTTTCTGTCTCTCAAATTAATGGAATCGCGTGTTTTTGAATTCCAGTTATACTAAGTATCTCATTTAATGTAAGCATTATATTCTACCTGGAGTTATACTCATTTGTATGCTTATTTTATGTTCCATATTACTTTTCTCAGTTGTATTACATGAGAGTAGTAAAAACTGTTTCTCAGACCCTCTAGGTATCCCACAAAGCATCTGGCATAAACATTGCACAATGCACTCAATACATAGGTGTCCAGTAATGTTTAGAACATGGCTTTCTTGGTCTGCCATTTAAGTTGTATGGATTTCTGTGCTGGAACCAGAAACACTGTAACTGTTGAGATGTATCCTGAGAAATCTTTTGTGGGCTGGAGGAAGGAATAAGTTACTTTTTTCATATCTAAGAAAGAAGTTTCACATCATAGTTGGTTTTTATATGTGCATGGAAGTTTATAAAGCAGAATTTCATCAAGGTCTAATAAAGTCTTCCCTTTTGAGGTAATGATATGAATCCTAAATAGGCATGTGAGTATGAAGTATATAAAATTCTGTCCAAAGATTTCCTTTAAAAAATATGCTAAGCACTCATTTGTCATGAGTCACATTTTACAATTTCCCAAGTATTACAAATATATGCTCAGATGTTGGAATTATAACTTCCCATAAATAATAAATAAATCAGTGTTACATCTACAAATTTTTCTGTCATAAAAGTATTCCCAAAACAACATGACCAGACTGTCAATGACTGATTACTTGAAACCATGCTTTCAAAATTGCCCTATAGCTGTTATAATTAAGACTACATTGGGGTTTATCTATGCAAGTATCCTGACATCAGACCAAAACTGCTGATGTGGCTTTCATGTAGATGGGCACAAGAAAATAAATAGCCTTTATGTCTATAAACTTATCAGCTATCTTGCAGTTCCTTGACACTTTATGCTGATGTAAAAGTTTTTTCTTTGCAGTTTTTCCAAAGACAGCCAGTCAATTCCAATGTCAAAAACAATTCAGAGCTTTTAAATCACAGTTTAATCAGCATATGTATGCACAGTGAATATGCAATAAGAAAAAACATTTTTTATAGAATATCAGTGATTTTACTGTTAAGTATAAAGGTATAGGTAAAGTGGTTATATAAAATTTATGTGTGTGTATGTGTGTGTGTGTGTGTGTTTTGTCTAAAATTAACATGTTTGTCTGGGAGATAAAATTGGAAAAAATTTAGAGCCTCAGGGGATGAGCAATGGGAGTGCTCATTTACTTCTCCCCAATCCAATTAATATGTTTTTGGATTTGTTTCTAGCCAAATACTATACTTCTCAGAAGCTGCCAGGGTCATCGAGCTGTGTGATGAAGGGTAGGATGTGAACTGTCAGAGATGTTTCCACCTGCGTGAAAGGCTGTTTAACTCAGGCTATTCTGATGTTGAGCCCATATTCATCACTGCACAAGTGATTCTACATTGCAGTCAAATCCTCACAAAAACTGCCTACCAGTTTATTGCTGAACAGAGATTGTTCTTAGTTATAAGTGAAGTGAACTTGATCAGCCAAGGGAGAATTTACCCAGTTCTTTCTTGGACCATATTCCATTTTAGGATCTCTTAACTTTGACTCAATTTTCTCCTTTATTTTAACTTTTTGAAACTTGTTTTCATGAGATCTAAAGCCTACCCTACTATGATAGTCAACATTTCCCCCATTTACTATCACAAATATTAACATTGAAATTCCACATTAACAGCCAGTTTTATTCTGTTCCTAAGATAAAATGCAGAGAATACATAAGCTTGAATAGATCAAATTGTCAATAAAGCAAGTAATAAATTGCTTCGATATTTTGTGTTTCACAATATTTTATTTTCATAATTCATATTATAAATTGTACAGTGGTCTCCATAAATTCCTAGCAGCTACCAGAGCCACATTTAAACTGTACAGGCACATCTATTTTATAATTTTAACTCAGAGGGCAGTTGGTTATACAAAAATAAGATCCTACCTGCAAAATCCTTATTGAGGGAATAATACATAAAAAAGTGGTTGTATAATGACAACTCCTGACCATAGCCTTTGTTTAAAAGATGTATCTGTTTAAGCTTTTATCATTTCTGAAATTATTGTATTTTACAATGGATGCTTTTTAAAACCTCTGTTGCTAAGCAGCAGTTGTGACATAATCATAGTTTATCATGCAAATTTTGTTGTTCTGGTGGTAACAGTAATCCATAGTAATTCTGTCAAATACAAACAAATTAAAGGCCATTTGAGAAGAAAATAAACTCTAACTCAAATATTTTCATTGACTTCTTCAAGTACAATTAAAATAGAGTAACATCAAAATTTAAAGATGGGTCCCATTATCCTAGAAGAAAACCCTAGAAATAAGGAAGCACTCTTTTTAAGAAATTCTACTTCACCACCAATTTTTATCCCACAGGAGATGACATTGTGTAGAAGAACATAACCTTTGATGAATATGAGTTGAATTGATTCAAAAGATTTGGACATGGTGTAAAGAACTTTTAGGAATACTTATCCTTTCAATATATGTAAGAGTTTTGTTTTTTTTTTTTAACTGTGTAATAAGTCACACAAAACAATTCCAATAAGCATATAATTAAAAATTTGAATTAATAGAAGGCATTGTTTCATAGTTTAAATTGCAGCCCTTTCATTCTTTGTGACATGTAAAATTATTTTCTATCCCCAACGATAATACACAGTATTATCATTACTATGTGACTCTTCCAGTAATGCTCTGATAACTCAAAAAGCATCATTCTGTTTTAAACTTTTGTTTCTTACCATCCTTAAGCTATAAAAACAAGCATAACTTTGAAACTTACAAATAAAACTTTCAATCTGGGGGATAACATACAAGAGCCACTCTCCCAGCAATCACATAGGCTTCATTTGTGTATTTTAGCTTCTCTAGAAGACAATGGTATATCTCTTTGTGGTTCGCTATAGTCCCCTAAAACAAATGCAAAATACACCACATGGATTAAATTTTACCCAGGGAAAAATTCCAAATTATCTCTATTGATCTCCTTTGTTTCCATTGGTTGGCCTAGCAACCAATTGATAGGAAAAAACTATAAAGACAAATTTGGTTTTGTGCCCACAGGGTTCCATAAGATAGGGAAGCTATGAATGACCAAAATAGCCTGTTGATACGGCTTTTAGACAAAGAAAAGTAGACAAAATTCTGTAAAGAGCTTATTTGTACAACTTTATTTACCTGTTTCTGATAAGTGTGTTTCTCCAACTATGAGCTGGGAAGAGTGCCTTCCATAAAGGTTTATTTACTGCTTTCAAGGAAAACAAAGAAAAGGAGGGTCATAGAGAATTCCTGCTTTTATTTCTGAAGGATTAAGAGAGGTTTAGGGAGTGATTCATTTACCTACCCTTTCTTTAATTCAAATAATCAATATGCTACTTTGGCTTATCTTGGGGTAGCCTAACCTGGGACCCCACACCCTGCCAAATTAAGTAAGATTAATTTGCAACTTGACTTCCTGCCAGTGTGCTGATACATACTATAAACTAAACAAGTGACAGGTATAATTGTTAACCTGCTTAATTCTAAGGAACAGAGACAAACTTTCCTGGAGGCACTGTTTCTAATTTCTTACCTTGTCCATCCTTATAGGTGGAGTTCACTGTCCAAATGGCAGCGCTTTGCAAGAGGCACGCAGCTGTAATGATCATCCCTGTACTGTGTACCACTGGCAGACTGGCCCCTGGGGCCAGTGCATCGAGGACACCTCAGTGTCAGCCTTCAACACAACTACAACTTGGAATGGGGGTTCCTCGTGCTCAGTCGGCATGCAGACAAGAAAAGTCATCTGTGTGCGGGTCAATGTGGGCCAAGTAGGACCCAAAAAGTAAGGGCTTCAAATTGATGAAAGTAAATTTTGTGATCACTTGTGCGGGGGTGATCATTTCCCCTCACTTGTTTCATGTAATGGGGCATTGTGATGCTCAGCATACTACCCTCAAGAAAGATTTGTCTACATAAACCACTGACAAAGTAATAACAGCTTCAGTCTTATACCTGGAATCCATAAATCCTGTCAAAATCTTTGTATCTATTATCCACTTTCACTTTTATACAGCACTTCCAGCTTTTATTAACCTAGTGAGGCAGTGAGAGAAGTCTTGCTCTGGGCCTGGCTGATCAATAATGACAGCATAGGAAGCCCTAGAAGGGCACGTCATCCATGACCTCCTACGTGCCTTTAGGCAATGGTAGTGGCCTGTCTAGTTTAATTGGGTAGTAGCCTTTCATTTCCCGGAGAAAATACTAGATCAAAAATATTGTAGCCAAAGTTGTTACATCTTTCCGTGGCTAAAAGACCAAGCCATTTACTTGCAAGAGGAGCCTTGGGATAGGACTAGGATGAGTGTTCTGATAAGTAGAAAAACCATCAGCTTCTCACTGTGACTACAAATAGTTTAACAACAAAGCAAAGGATTTGAGAAAAGAAGACAAAACTAGAGGAGGGTGTGTAGATGTGCCCTATAAGAAATATAAACATTAGCAAGTCATCCATAACTGAGCTAGACAATCCTCAGAGAAAATGAATACATTTTCTTTAACAGTATATTCCTTTAACAGGAAAAAAAAATTAAAACTTTATCTTTAGAGCTTTAGACTGCATATACCTTTTAAAGTTAAGTCATCTTAGCTCTGTGAAACATGAAAAGTACAGTCAGTCTTGCACTGGTATAAAAATAGCTAAAATAAATGTTCAAGTGCTTAAATAGTGTTTCTGGTCTTAAACATGCTACATAACTAATTCTGGCCTCTGTTCTCAAAGTTTATTGAAAGAATTTAATGGAGAAACAGTGATATAAACACAGTCTTAAAATTGCAATTTTCACCTTAAAATTTGAGATACTTCTTAGTGTTTCAGAAAAATAATGATAATGTATCTGTCATATAGAAAACTCTAGGGGATGGATAAGAATCCCATTATGAGACTTTTTATCTGGCCAAGACTCCCATACTTTGTTGATATAATTTGAAATTAGGAAATATATTAGAAAATATGTGCCAAATGATTTGAATAAATTGGTTAACTATCCATATATTTAATAGATAGTCCCAAACCAACTTTGTAATAAAAGTGATGCTGTAGTTGTGATGAAGCTAAGGAAATAAATGTGCGGTGTATTAAATTTCAGAAACACTACAACAGGAGTTCCAAGTTCTAGAGGATTCTGGGTCTTTCTGAGACAAGCACAGAGAGAAATAATGTCTTAACAAAGGTTTATAACTTAACCACCCTTAGTGGCCCAGGGTGGAAGATTATTATACTGTGAGTCAGTTCACTCTTTCTCAGTTGGCGATTAATCACATTTCAGATGCTGCAACTGAAATTTTTCTCTCTCATTCAAACTTCAAAATATTGTGCTGAGTAATGGATGTGCATGTATACAAGCTTATGTGAAAGATCCTGCTGGATTCACATCATTAAATCACTCAACAGGAAGGATATCCTGAAGCACATGTCCATTAAAAATTCACTTTGCCCTTGCAGTCTTTATTCAATGACCTGGATACATGTATGGATTTATTAAAGCAAATGGATTTACTTTTCTCTTAGAGTTCTGAAAAGTTAAATAATTACTGTGAATTCAAAAGGATTTGTTATTGCCCTTATGCCTGATTTCAGTGGCTAAATTCCTCAATCACTTTTCAGTACGAGGCATTTGAAACAAAAATGCAAATAGAAACCTTGTTTTAAACTCCTCTTAATAAAACAGATTACTGTGCAATGGTAAAATCAATATTATTGATCTTATCTATCCTCTGAGTAACAAACTTCAACTCCTATCACATCTGTTTAATTTGACCTTGAATAAGATTTGGGAGAAAATCAATTCCTTGATTTAAACCACAAACACTAAATACAAACAGTACAAAGGAGAAAAGAAGCATGTTGACTGAACCAATTGCCTCGCCAAAGGAAGTCTGAATTCATTTTATTAGATGCAATCTAAGCTGTGTAATTTATCTTTGTGTGTTCATTTAACGGCTTTGTTGTTAGTAATTTTGTTCTCCACAGTTAGCCAAGTATCTTGCTGTGGTGATTTCTAAACTAAAAGGGAATTTGGGAAGTTGTCAATGATAGCATTGGGAATTCTATTGATTTATATAGAACTAAAGTTTGAAGAACATGAATTTATGTAATGCTTTTCTCACTAATCAGAATTATAAAATTGCCTCATTGAAAAGGAATTTTTTAAATAATAATTGCTAACCAAAATTCTGTAATTCCAAAAGAACAGTATTTTATGTAGAGTTTTGCCTAAGAGTGCAAGTTAAATTTTAACATTAAATAAACACTAAGTGTCTCACTGTAATAATACATTAACTTCTATGATCACATCTACATTTCTTTGTTGCCAATTACTTTGCAATTGCAATAAAGAAATTCAAGTTTGTCCTTAACATTACCCAAAGAGATTATTTCTTTTGAAATGTTGATTCCAGTATTTTTAAATCCACTTTCACTTAAACCCTAGTGTTACAGAGTAAACTAAGAAAGCATATATCTATAAAATTGATTAGAATAGAATATTTATGTATGAGGTGGACTTGTACATAGATAATTGTAATACAAGATATATCAAAAATGAACTGTCAGCAAAGAAATTATGGGAAGGAAATTAATAGTGTGGATTTTTTCCACTTATAGTTCAGTTCTGAAAACATGATTAGCTTATTAAAATACAATTTATTTTGACCTACAAAAAAATTGGCTTTTCCCATGAAGATTATTCTTAAATGTCTTTTTTCATGAATTTGCCAAGCTATGTTTGCAACAGTTATAAAGTTATAATGGCTGTTTGTTTTTCTCTTCATTCCTCCTAGCTTACTTGTTGGATTTGTATGACTTCAAAAGAGAATTTCGTAGTAATCAAAACACTGCTAACTTTAGTTACATCAATTAAGTTGCTCTATTTATTTCTTTTAAATGCATCTTCTTCATATATTCATGCTAATGGTCAACATTTGACCAGTAGCAATAGTAGAATCAGAAAATTAGGAAAATTGAAAACAAGTGGTAAGTATACAATAAACAAGACAGTATGAAAACCCATATATGAACTTTCTATCATTATGTCTTAGGAAGAAAAAAAAATGACAGAAAGTTAGAAAAGAAGATATTTTAGTGCTTTGCCTTTATCTTTCTTTATTCTTCCCAGTAGTAATATTTTTTTGCTGTAGTTTTTAAGAATAATTATTTACTTAATTTGCTGTAATCTTTTGTCAAAAAAGTTTTATTTTTCTTTAAGTTGATTGCTTCATATTTATAGTTACTATTTCTATTTCAAATATGGCTTTGTAATTTATAAACCTATTAAAAATTTTAAAATCACATAATCTCCTTTAAGGTAAAAATAGAAGAAAAAAAAAGATGCTTAAAAACGTTTGTAGTAAAACAAAAGTGCTTATTTATATTTTGTTATTTATTATAAAATATAGAGCTAATAATACAATACTGTTCTTTGAGCATGTATTATATAGAGAATATATTCCATTATAAGTTTACTTTATGCCCTACATATATTCTTTTTAATAGTTGTAAAGAATCAAAAACATATAATTGTCAATATGCCTATGTTGTTATCAAACATGTATTATTGGGACCTTAAATTGGTTGTTGGATTTCCACAAATTTCTTATAAAAAATGTTAGCAAATACGTAACCTATAACAGGAAAGAGTGTTATAAGGGGAAGAGGAATTATTACTGCATTTTATATTTGTATCAGATAGGATAATTGTTATTAATTTTTTACATACCTTTTATTGAAGTTCAGTTTAGAAAAAATTAATTTAGTTCTATAACTCTTATCAAAAGTAGAACGGCCCTAAAAGTTAAATGATGTAGATTGATGGCTATTTAGCAATTTTAGCAATGAAAACCCTGCAGATAGAATAATTGGATAATTCTGGATTATTAGGGAAGCTAGGTAATGTTCCTTTGCTTTTTCTAGGTGTCCTGAGAGCCTTCGGCCAGAAACTGTGAGGCCCTGTTTGCTTCCTTGTAGGAAGGACTGTATTGTGACCCCGTACAGTGACTGGACACCATGTCCCTCCTCATGTAAAGAAGGTATGTACTGTGGAGTTCTAAAATCTATTCACCTAGAAAATACTAAGACTCCCACATTCTTTTGACTGAACATTGTATATATGTGATTCTTACATGGGACTGAGTAATTCTGGTTTGGCATGAGTGACATAAAATTTTGGTTTCCTTCTAAACAACAGTGCAGTTATATAGTACCAAATGAATGACTTTTATGCCAATATTAACTTCAAACTTTAGGCTATAGATCAAGGTAAAAGATTCAGAACTTTGCTAATAATGTCTTCTTTGATGTTAATTCTAAAAATACATAGTAGTCTTTGTATCACAAAAAGAACATTCCGTAGTTTTATCAGTACTCACTGCTAATGCCTACTTGAGCAAGAAATAGCTATGGGATCAGAGATTTACTGCAGATTCAAGGATGCAACTCTAAGGATAGTAATGAAAGGGAAGAAATGGCTGAATTTTGTACTTCTCCCAGCACCTGACAGTCCATCAGGCATTTCCAACATGAAAACTGACTCCCAGTTTGGTTTGATTTTGTTTTTATTATTTATAAAACCCTTTGATATCATGAACAATACGTTGATGTCTTTTCCTTTTCTTCAGGATAGGGTTCTTTCTCTTTGCTACTGAGAAAGTCATCAACATCCTTCAGGGAATGAATGTAATTAATGACAGTGTCACAAATGATACTGTCATCTACTTTTTAACTTGATCTTCCAAGAAATAGAGGGACTATATGGGAATCCCTAGTGGCTCAAAAGGTTAGCCTCAGTACTAGGAAATTATCATGAGCCACTGTAGCACAAGTTTAATCTCCAGCCATGGAGCTGACCCACATGGCACAGCTGACCTCTCCTGTCTCGCCCACTGCTCCTCTCAGCAGTATATTTCATCATCTGCCTGTTCTGCTCCCCACTCTGACTCTGGTGAAGCCTCTCACTGTCCCTGTGCCTCTGGCTTGTACCCCAGTTTTGTATGCATAAATAAATCTTTTTTTAAAAAAATAAAATTCATTTTATGCTTTTACTTATACACCACACTCATTAGTGATTCAGTTAAGATTCAACTTTAATAACTATCTTAAATGGCCAAAGATTATTTAAATCCTTATATTATTATGAGATTATAAATTGAATAATTGGGCCATGTCTAGTATTATTGTCATTTCATATAATTGAAACATGAGTTACCCTTTATGCTTTTTATGTCTTAACTACCCTTGAATATCAAAATTAAGCCACAAAATGAATATTAGTTGAAATGTTGATGTTAAGTCTTTTAAGGTATGCAAACATCTTTGTTACAAAAGAAATTTGGGAGATTAAATTTTTAAAGATATTAGTGGCACTGGGCTTAATAATAAAGTTATTATACAGTTTCTCACATATCATTGCTTCACCCTTTGTTTTATTAAAGACTAAATAGCATATAATACCCTTTGTTTTTATTATAATAAATAAAAGAATTATGGTGTCTTATAATTAATTTCTGTGATAATTGTTGATAATTCATCAGTATAATGATAGAAGTTATCCATTACATGGAATTTGTAGTATTGCAAATTTTACTTGGTATTTTTATACTTGCTTATGTTTGTGTTTGTATGAGCCAAGAATTCAAAGACATATGCAGTTACATTTATAACCATGTGAATAATAAGCTAACACAAATATTTTAAAAGAAACTTTTGAATGTAGAGAAAAAAACTGCCTTTTCTTTTTATTTTGAGGCACTAAAATAAATTGAAAATAACAGAAAAGTTTCCATTAGATTGATTCTAGTATAGTCGTTCATAGAAATGAGAGCTGAAGTAAATTTTTGTCAATTCTTTAGAACTTCATTTAAAAATACTTTGGGATACTGGGATGTGTATAGAAATTAGGATACTGGGATGTATATAGAAATTAGGAACCAGTTTATTGTGGTGGTGTATTACTGGAGTGAGGTCAAGACACAAGGATTTGAAAGAATTCACCAGAGACAGAGTAGAGAACAGAAAAAGCAGATTATTTGAGATACCCTGCAAGGAAGCAGGGGCAAGGTAGGAGAGATCTTCACAGGAAGAAAGATTTGGGGCTCACTTTTATACCCTGTTCTCTTGATTTTAGGAGTGAGGTTGTTATCTGCTAGGGCATCAAGTGTTCTGTGGGCCTTCCAAACAGGAGGTATCCTTTCTGGTTCTATTTGCCCTATTTACTCATGTCTGGGAATTCTCAATAGCCCCATACTGATCATGTGGACCTGTGGCTGGGTTCCCATGGCAACTCTATCAGCTTCCCTTTCTTATCTATTTGGTGTTTCCCAGCATTGTTCAACTGAACAAAGTGCAGGGACTAAGCTTTAATTCTATTAAATTATACCCCAACATGTATAAGTCCTACAGATAAGTAACATATTGATGGCCCTGTAGGGAAGACAGAGTTCCTGACTTCAAGGAAATTTCTGATTTCATGTAAAATATAAAACTGTTTTATATAGAAAAGATAATATAAAATTTTAATAAAAGGTTTTAGTGGTAAAACAAAAAAATGTAAAAAAAATGTAAAACAAAAAAATGTAAAAAAAATGTAGGGAATATATAGGGAGAACCACTATGGGTACAACATTAGGGAAAATCATACCAAAAACAAAGGTAAAAGGAATTCCCTTTTATTGAAGTAAAGTTGGTTTTATTTATTTTTTAAAGATGTATTTACTTATCCATACAAGAACTGTGGTACAGGCCAGAAGTGTGAGAGGATTTACCAGAGACAGAACGAGATACAGAACAGGCAGACGGATGAATCACACTTCTGAGGGGAGCAGCGGCAGGTCAGGAGAGGTCTGCTGTGCCATCTGGGCCACCTCCCTGGCTGGGCATTCAACTCATGCCTCAGTGGCTGCTGACAGCTTCATAGTGTTACGCTGTAACCACTTGCACCACTAGGGAGGTCCTAAATTGGTTTTACATCATTGTATCTTTTGAGGGTTATAGGTATAAAGCTCTACAAATGTATGTTTTCACACCCAGTAATCTGTACTATGTTCTATTGAGCCCCACTTATCCCCACTCCCAAACCCTTTGGTTGCCTCAGTTTTGCAGTGAGATATTGAGTTAATTATTGGTCTGGTTTTGACTGATACTTAGTTATATGTATTTCTATACTCCACATGTAAGTGTCACATTCTGGTATTTGTCTTTCTTCTTCTGACTCATTTTGCTTAGCTTTATCTTATCCAGTTCCATGCATGTTGTCACAAAGGGCAAGAATTCACCCTGTTTCATAGCTAAATGGTATTCCAGTGAACTGTGTGTGTGTGTATATACACAGACCCCATTTTCCTTATCCATTCCTCTGTCCTTGAGTACTTAGTTTGTTTCTATAGCTTACTACTGCAACTAAGGGTCAGTGAACATAGGATTGCATGTTTCTTTATATTAGTGTTTTTGCATTCTTTGTGTAGATTCCTAGGTCTGTGTTTAAAAAGCATGTTTGTATTCTGTGAGTAGTAACCAAGAGAGAGATTGCTGGGTCACATGGTTGACCTGTCTTTTTTTTTTTTTTAAACATTTATTTATTTGTGCATACAAAACTGGGGTACAGGCCAAAGGTGCAGGAGCGATGAGAGGCTTCACCAGAGACAGAGTGGGGAGCAGAACAGGCCAACTGATGAGTACACTGCTGAGGGGAGCAGCGGGTGGGTCAGGAGAGGTCTGCCTCTTGATGTGGATCACCTCTGGGGCAGGCGGGGATCGAACTCATGCTGAAGTGACTTTAGCCTCTCAGTGCTGTGCTTTAACCCACTGTGCCACCAGGGAGGGCCAGACCTGTCTTCATTTAAAGGGCTTTCCATGCTGTTTACAATAGGGGCTGACCCTGTCTGCATTCCCATGAGCAGTGTACAAGGGTTCCTTTACATCCGCATCCTCACCTGCAACTGTTTCTGGTCTTTTTGATATGGCTCATTCTATGAGTTTGAGTTTGAGTGCTGAGTTTGAGATGATACCTCATTGTGGTTTTGATTTTCATTTCCCTGGTGTAAGTGATGATGAGCATTTTTTTCCATCTATATGTCATCATCATTGGAGAAGTGTTTGTTGAACTCTTCTACCCGATTTATGATTGGGTTCATTGTTTTCTTTTTGTGGAGTTACATGAGTTCTTCATTTGTTTTGGCAATCAGCCTGTTGTCATTTTGATGAGATGTTAGGTTCAGTGATCCAGATCCTTTGGTTACCTCTGAATCAAGTTTGGCAGTTTCCATTTCAGTAGCATATAGTGAAGTTACCCAGGAAAGGAAGACATTTGATTATATCCAAAAAGATTAGTTTAACTAGAAGAAAAGAAGGGAGAAGAAAACTGTTGCCACAGACACAAGCAGGCAGAAAGAGCTGCTGCTGATGATGGTGCTGGTGCTGCTGCTGCTGCTGCTGCTGCTGTTTTGCAAAATAAAAAGGTTGTGAAAGAGTTGCTGCTTTGCCACAGACAGGCAGGAGAGTTGCGTCCTGCCAGTGCCAGAATTATACTGGCATAGTGTGCTTTGGGGGAGGGTTCATTCCTCTGCAGAATTGTTATCTATTGTAATATTGATCACTTTTAGGGTGTGCCTTGGTTGATTTGTCAGGACAGGTGGTTTTCTAATGGTCCCAGTGGCCCTCAACCTCCATATCCACATCTCTGGTCTGCAGATACTTTCTATAGCAGCCTGTGCCTACAGAGATCCTGTGTCTAAGGATTTTTCATCTCTATGGATGTTTTAATCACTCTGTTAATCATCTCTACCCCTGAGTCCAGGTTTTGGTCTTGGGATACCTCCATCCTAAATTTTGTACTCATAGCCTCCCTTAAGCCCATTGTTAGGTGTATTATGTACAAATATTTTCTCCCACCAAGTATGGTGTGTCTTTTTGTTTTACTGAGAGTTTCTTTCACTGTGCAGAAACCTTTTAGTTTAATGTAATTATCACAGGGCAAGGGGAGGAGCATTCCACCACTCCCAAATCTGCATGCTCTAAATAGTTTCTGCCATCTGCTGCAGCAAAACAATACATACTCTACTGCTTAAAATCTTCCATGGAAAATAACTTTAACACAATTAGTGTGAAATAAAAAGAACATGATTTCCAAATCGATTAGTCTTTCTTAGAAGTCTTTGTACCAGTGTAAGAAAAGGGGTTAGTTCTTGATGAAAAACTTGCTAATATAAATTTCTCATTGATTATCCTTTCTTAGGCATTTGCTAACAGATTCACTGATGCTTGATTTTAAATTCATATGTCCTACCCTATATGGTATTTTAAACAATAACTCTTTTCTAGGTAACACAGAATGCCCATTTGGTCATGTTTAAGAAGGGACTGCTCACCACTGTTGCCAGTTTCTGAAAATGTGTGGGGAAATGATTAGTATTAATTAGTGTCATAGCTTTTCCAGGAGCACGCCAAAAAAGAGCAGAAGAAGAAGAAGAACAAGGTGTCAAGAATATTCTCAAAGAAGTACTTAAAATAATAATATTTATAGTAAAAATGGACTCTAAGTTAAGTGAGATAAGGAATGGGATAATAGATAATGGAACAGTAATAGAGTAAATGAATTGGCAATCTTGGTTGAGTCTGGGAAATTTTGGTAAGGTGAAAACAGAACTAAAATAGTTAACCTGCAAGATTAGTAGGAGTGACAGAAATTAGATGTTGAAAGGTGAAAACTTGCAGGTACTGATGATACTACTATCACAAGATAAACAAAAGAGGTAGTAATTGAAGAGAGATGCAAGAAAATGTCCTTGGGGATGAGAAGTACAGGAACTCAGAATCTGATTCCTTGGATGGAATAACCATGTAGATGCCAAAGCCACCAAAGTGATACAGAGGGAAAGAGAAAGGATTACAATGAGTGATGTCCCAAAGTTTGTCAATGACCCCTACAAGGTGAATTGCTAATGATAAAGTTAATGATGGAGCTTTAGAGGAATTAGAGAGTTTTTAAGAGTGAAGGAAGAAGACAAAGACTGAAAAAAGGCTGGGTAGAGTCAGTTCCACTGGCATTGAGTATGAAGGAAACTTTCCAAAACAAGAATATAGAGGAGAGAGCATGTGGTCAGTGGGCACAGTGATGGAAAGACTAGAGGGCAGAAAATGAATCAGATTATGAATGAAGATAGTGCTGGGTCAAGGGTCAAGTGATGATGGGAGGCATCCAGGGTGGTGGTGTGAGGTGCTAGTTTCTTATAGTAAGTGACAAGGCACGAGAGATATAGTTTAGTTGGGAAGGTCTCTTGTGGCGGCGGTAGATAATGGCTATAAATTAAAACGCATGGTACCAACGGGAAACTTATTTTCTCCTGGAATAGTGATGGAGACGGAGAACAAACATGTCAGCTTGGGAATCTGCTGACTTGTGAGCAGGAGGCTCTTAGAGAGGTTAGGTTATCTTTGGCTAAGAACAGGGACAGGAGATCAGGCCTCTGTTCTGTTTGGGAGCACTGTGATAAATTTCCTAGGACAAAATATTTCAGAAACCCTAAACCTAAACATTTAGACTTAAAAAGAATGACTATAATTGTGTACTGAGAAAGTAAAACAAGATAAAGAGTGGGAGGGCATTACTGTTGAACAATAGTGCCAAGATGCTTCATGTGGCTGGGGAAACCTTTTCTGTTTTGCCTACAGACTATTGTGAGAATAAGTCTACAATGGTGTCACAGAAAACTAGCCTTTTGTTGTAAGGAAAACCATACAGTGGCAGGTGATTAGTTTTTTCACTACTTTCTATGAAATGGAAATAATCCAAGCTGCACTGAAATTACACTGCCTTCCACACACAATTAAAAATGCTAAACAAAGTTAAATGTGCAAGGATAGATAATTGCAACAGAAAATTAATTCAAAGGTGAGGTGGTTCTTCTTAATTTAACTCTGCAGGTAAATTCTAAATTTTACAAGGATTTTGAACTTATAAAACCCTCTTTCAAAAAAATCATTTTAAAGTGGTAAAATTATATTACAATATTGCAGAAAATGAAACAGAATAGTTTGACATTCCAGGAAGAACAGGAAGAGTTATTGGAAATGGTATGCATCCCTCTCTCAGGAGATAGCTTGAAAAATCAATGCCAATAAAGACCAGCACCTGGTACAGAGTACTTTAATCCTCAAACCATTGTACTTGTTAACTTTTTCATACTTTCATAAATTTTTACAAGGGATTCTTTGAAAAAAAAACACATTTATGCACACAAATTATTTGTGACCATACTAAAAAAAAAAATCATTACCTTTGATCAAAACAATTGGCTGTTCAAATTCTCCTTGTTCCTTTTTTTTTTTTTTTTTAACACCATTTGCACCTTCTGAACTAGAAGGTTACTACAGAGGCAGTCATTTTACTCTGATGCTCTAAGGAGTACTCCATGGGAAATACAAAGACCTGAAAACTATCTTTACATTTTGCTTCTTGCATGAAATATTTCACTTTCAAGTTTTTGTCACTATGTGAGTCTAGTGCTTCCCATTTCTAGCCTAATAAATCATATCCTTGATTACTCTTTAAATCCTTTCATAATTTCTCTGGTAATAGCTTCAGATATCAGAAACATGTTGTAGCTTTATGACTAATACATGCTGAATCTATGTGCCCCATTATCACATAATTATTTTCTGGGTGCATGATCCCTTTTTTTCTGTCTCTATCTTATATAGGTATATTCAAGTATAAATACTCCAAGAAAATCTCCTTTACTTTTCTAATCACATTATTTCCAATAAACAAAATAATATCCTACTTATTGCTAATCTTCAATATAAAGACTTAGAAATGAATGAAAACAATATGAGATGCTAAATGATAGTGCATTGAAGAATGAAATGTTTTCTTAGTCAGCAGATATTTAAAGGTTTACTATGTGAATGTTGTCCTAGGTGATAAAATACAAGAAATATAGAAACACAAATTTTATGTGTGTGTGTGTGTGTGTATAATGTATGGTTGATATATATACACATCATATATATCACATATAATAAAGTTGGTGTAAGTAATTCAGGAAATACAGAGACTACAAATGTCAAGTTTACCAGGTCCATTTATTAGTGCAGAACCTCCAATTTTCTTTTTTAAATGTGTGCTGTCCTACACTCTTTGTACTCTGATCTGAAGGCTCTGTGACCTGACTGAGCTCTATAGCATTCTTTTCTTTCAGTGTACAAGTTATTTCTTAACTGAGATCTGAGCAAAAAAGAACCTCCCAGTGGATAGAAACATGGATGTCATGACACTTCCTGTGTAGTCCATTAAATTTCCTCTTTAAATGTTAGGAGTTTGAGATGTTCCACTTTAATCAGATAACAGTCTCTATATGGTGGGCTGCACTAGGTTTAGGTATTTGAACTTTTTATAAGAATAGATGAGTTGTCACTCTGGAATCAACTATAAAAGTAAAGTGAGTGATCATTTTCTTATATCAGGTACAAACCGGTGGTTATAATGAAAAGGTTCCAGAATGTTTTGAATCTGTACATAGCCATCATACATGGCATTTTTGCTTCAGAGTCAATAAAATAGAAATAAAACACTATTGTTTGATTGCCATTTCCCAGTCTGAGAGTTGCGCCTGTATGCCAGGCTAAATCAAGAAAGTTAATAACCAGGTACTTCAGTCTATAAGGTGTCACTGATGAACACATTGTCCCAACACCTCCAGTGCCTGGTCTCTTGGTATCAACTCTTATCTTTATTTCCTATCTGTAGGTTGAGAAGGGTTACAAAATCATTTTCTCTAATAACGTTAATCACTGCTACTCTGTATTCTACTCTGCTTTTTCCTCCTCCCTCCTATTTCCAGTGCTAAACAAGTAAGAATGGGCATTTAGATAGCACACTCTTTTAAAATAATTAAAGACAAACTATAGACATAAAAGAAAAGAAAAATAATAAAATACAAAGGAAAGTTAGAGTTTGGAAAATAGAGCTGATGGGGAAGGAAAAGAAAACTTATACGAAAAAATCAAGTAAAGTAAGCATCCACAGTTGAAAAGGAAATTAGTTCTGAGATTCTGGTGAACAAAGCAAACTGTAGAAGGGTAGTAGATTCTTAACAAATTGTCAAGGAAAACAAAACTTTTACTAGGTATGATTTACTAGCAGAATTTATCACTTTCTTCTTAAAAGAGCTTTTGGGTAATAATAATGGATGGACTTTATTAAAAGTCCCATTGGCATTCCTTAGTTTTTTTTCCTAGAAAATTACATTTAATATGTAAACTTTCAGCTGGCATTCAACCTACCACTTTCACATTTAAAACAAATCTATGACAAAGTGTACAAATATTTAATTCTTTATTCTTGAGTACCACCAACCTCTAATTCCCTAATCTATTACCTGTAGTATTATAATAATTCACTAAAATAGTTTATACTGTCTTTAATAATACATGTTTTCCCAACAATGGGAATAATCCTAAAAAGTTACATATGACTTCTAGAATCTTAAATTGAGGCAAGATACATAAGGTCATCAATTCCAGTTCATCACAATTCTCTAGCAAGTTTTATAAAAATTAATTTTCCAGAAGCCTCCCTGATGGTGCAAGAGGTTAAGTCACAGCCCTATGATGCTATCAGTAGCCACTGCACCAGGCTTGATCCCCTACCAAAAAGGTGACCCACATGGTGTAGCAGACCTCTTCTGGCTTGCTTGCTGCTCCCCTCAGCAGTGTACTTCAATAGATCTGCCAGTTTTATCCCTCAATCTCTCTGGTGAATCCTCTCACACACCCCACCCCACACTTCTGTTCTGGCATGCATAAATAAATCTTTTTTAAAAAATTAGGTTCACAAAGTTCTGATTTAATAGTTTTGGGTATAGACTAAGAAATCTATTTTTATTTTATTTTGAAGAAATACTTTTATGTAGTCAAACATTTATATAAATAAGATTATTCTGATACCACTCTGAAAGTGATATCTTCACTGAAAGCAAATCTTAAATATTCCCATTGCTTTTTTATAATAATTTGGAGGTATTTACTTCTAGTTATTGCTATTTTGAATGTTTCTCTAAGTCTGCCTCTAGGAAACCACTTTCTTTTTACTTCTTGGAGTCTTGATATTTAGAATGGGATCTGAACTGAAGATCGTAGATTGTTTAGCATGGATAATAAGTGGCTAGAATAATTTATGACTTATGAATTTCAAATTAAGTGATAACAAAGAAATAAAATTCCACATTAAAACATTGAATATATTCTCGCAAGAAAGATTCATTAGATGTGAATGAGTCCCCTGTGGTAAACAGGGCTATGTGAAATGACATGGAAATGAACTTAAGGTAGAGGAAAACAAATTAATTAGATCTGTCATATTTCTCAAGGGGAAAGAAATATACAAAGTGCAATTACTTCGTGACTGCACATTAGGAAGGCTAGGTGAGTGTGGTACTACGTTCTCAAATTTTTAGTATAAATTGATTGGGTTTTCAATATAAGCAATCTTTGGGTGATTTCAGGAAATGATTAAACTTGATGAAGCCTCTCATTCAGGGATGTCAAAGCACGGGTAGCTAGGAGCCATATAATTTCTCCACAATGGCTAGAATATGAAGACTATTGTAACGGTCGGTGCAGAGTACACAGGTTAAATCTCCGTTTGCTTCCAGGGGACTTGGGAGTTAAGAAACAGTCTCGGCATCGGGTCATCATCCAGCTGCCAGCCAACGGAGGCCGGGACTGCTCCGATCCTCTCTATGAGGAGAAGGCCTGTGAGGCCCCCCAAGTGTGTCAAAGCTACAGGTAATAATAGAGTTAAAGAAAGAGCATTGTGAGCAAAGCACTGAGCAAGCATTTCAAGTTCCTGTTCTTTGTAGTGATGAAGAGAGGAAGCAAGTACAGCCCATGAGCTCAGTGGACTGTGGGATGTCTATATCTGTGTATGCCTCTCTAAAAGACCTGCCCTGCCTCTGAAATTATCTCCAGGAAACAAGTACTTGTGTTGGCTGTATTGTTCACTCTAGGAGTTTGGAGGAATATCTTATGTTGATAAAAACTACTAAGATGCAAAAAAAAAAAAGTGGTTAATATGAAATGCAGGTGCTTTCAGAAATTGTTCTTTTTCACTTAAAGAAGCACCTGTTCTTCATAAGACTGCCTTTCTAGTTCATAAAGTGACATCTTTATCTCAATGATGCTAGTAAAATATCAATTCTGTTCATTTGTGGGGCCACCTCAGAGAAAATTAAGGTTATTGAAACTACCTATCATCATCTATCTTGATAATTACAGAGAAATTTTTCTTCATAACTCTTCAGTCCCAAATAAAACTTGATGTTATATATAATTGTAATGCTGACAACAAGTGAAATATTATGGCATTAGTTGATGGATTGCATGATCACAAAATAATAATTTAAGATAAAATGGGTGAGAAATTTGCCTCTTAATTAATTTGCATTTAATTCTGAGATGACAAACAGTATAATTGTCAGTTCACATGATAAACACTGACAGCTATCAGTATGAACATTTTATTTGAGGGATTTGCTTTTGTGAGCATATTAATTGACTCTACATTACCAACCACTCTGTAGAAGGTTCATGACTTGAATACAATATCATAACTTGAGTATAAAATATCTGTCTTTAAATGAAATTCTTCACTCTGATACTCTGGTGTTATTTCCTAACAAGCCTTAGCATTAAAAAAAAAAAAATGCTCTCTGTAGAAGCCATTTCTAAGAACTTTCTAAGTGCTCTCTGTAGAAGCCATTTCTAAGAACTTTCAGATGATGAACTCTTATTCATAGAAAGTATTAATATGTCTACTGCTGCTCTTGATAATGTCTTGATGGCATATAAATTAAATGAAGATAGGTATTGGAGACCAGCTCCAACTATTGAGGTGTCTGGAGGCAAGACAGGCAGGACCCTAAGGTGGGAAGGCGTCAGCGAGCAGAGATTTCCTAAAAAGGGGAGAAAGAAAAAAAGGCGAGAAGGAAAAAAAGGCTAAAGGGGAGGAAAACATGGGAATCAGAGTTGGGTGCAAGTCTTCCTGCTCTGCCTTCAGCAGAGGTTTATTTTATACATTAGGAGCAAGCAGTGGGAAGACATCAGCACACAAACTGGGCTGAGAGATTACAATCATCTTATTTTCTAAGAACAGTTTAGTGTCGTATTGCCCTTTGGCTGAGATATAACATTCTAAAAACAATCAAGGTTAAAAACAGGTATATAGGTGCACAAAGTTTATGACTAATATTACTATAGTGGAGATCAACTAAGATAGAAGTCCCTTAAACCTTATCTACTACTTAATGGGTTTTTGTTTTTCTACCTGAGTCATTCTGGGAGGCAGAAGAGGAAATTCCTTGCTAGTCAAATCTCTGAATAGGAGACATAGTGAATGTTCTTATCTGAAGACTACATAGTAGAATCCTGAAAGACTAGCCAGAAGACTTTTGTGGATTACTTTAAGGTGTAGCAGGTGGAAAACTTGTCTAGTTTCAAAACAGGCAACCTGGATGAATTTCCACATCTAAAGGCCAGACAATAGGAAGTTTGAGTAATTCTTTAGAAGCTGAATAGAAGGCTAGGTGAGATAATAGAATGATAAGATTTGGGTTTTCATCCATCCATCCAGGAGTGAGGGAGACTTTGCAAAAACAGCCCTTTTGCTTTTATTTATCAGTCAGTAGTCAAGTCACTTGACTTCAGGGGAATTTTTCACACTGGTACAGTGCTTGCTTGTCAGGGCAGGCAGGCCTTATGTGGCTAAGGCAATCCAATTGTAAGCTGAAAGTTGCTCAGAATATTTTTATATTACAATTATACAAAAAAAGGAGGTCATAACATAAGTTAGCAGTGGAAAGTCTGATTTCTCAGAGCTTTTCCCGATCTACCCGGAATCTGTCAGATGATAGATGTTGCATAGCTTGTGTCAGATAGGACTGAGCATTTTTTTTCTATTTGAGGAAGTATTTTTTTATTACTTATGAAAGTCAAGGAATTATAGTGAGACTGAGCATTTTTAAATAAATTCCTGTTTACAGTGGTCAGCCATGTTTCCACACAATATCTCTGATTTGCCTATTGTTTTTGTTTCTACTCCATGGGACTCCTTTTCTTGTAGGTGGAAGACTCACAAATGGCGCAGATGCCAGCTAGTGCCGTGGAGTATACAACAGGACAGCCCTGGAGCACAGGAAGGCTGTGGGCCCGGGAGACAGGCAAGAGGTGGGAGCTCCCTTCCACAGTTGATTTGCTTTTCATTTTTCCAACATTAATTACTTATGTGTTAAGTGACTTTGTCACTTCGACCCCCTATTTAGCAAACAGAGCAGAGCAGATATGAATTTGCTACCAGCTATTCTATGTAGCACTAACACAGAGAAACTCATCTTTTATAATTGTACTTCGTTCTTTGACCGTAGCCCATAACTTCTCTGGTTGAATTTTTCCCTCAGTCAAACATGTAAGATAATCAGAATACACTCTTGAAAGGGTTATGACATCGATGGTGTCTATTGCAACATGTTGTGGATAGATTTTGTATCATGGTATTCTATTCTTTGCTTGTCACTGGAACTATCAGTAAGATTGCTGACATTTTTATACCTTATGCCATTCACATAATATAACATAGTTGATTAAATTACTCAGAAGTCCTTGAAATGACACCTCTATTGTTGTCATGACTCCTCCCATTTTGTTCCTATAAAGTACTAATTTTTAAGTGATAGATTTATGTATTTTAAAGCTCCCATATGAGAACTGCATTCTGTCTGTGCTACCAGATAGCAAGGAATCTTGGGGAAATGAAAGATGGAAGTGTTTCAGACTTTCCATGATTACTCACTAGAAAGTACGAGTAATATTTAAATTCCAAACCTGGAAACATGTTTTATGTGCATGTAGCATTTTGAACCATTAGATACATGATTATCTTCACTTACATTGACTTTTAGGTTCTACTTCCTGCTGTAGACTTAAAATATAACTTAAAAGCAAGGGTAATACACAGATGTTTTTATTTGTAAAAACATATTTTGCTTTCTCATTTGCAATTTTATGTTTGATAATGATACAAAACTATGAACAGGCAGAACAGAATTTTAGTATTTGCTGATTTGACGTAAGCCTTTAATAGTGAAGGATTGTTTTTATAATTTGAAAAAAGGTTTTTTTTTGTAAAACTCTTCTGGTTTGTAACCTTCATTTTACAGTCTTCATTTGAAACTTAAAATTTAGTCTACAAATAATACTACCTAGTGATTTTTTAGCATTAATTTTCTATGCTTAACTATATTATGTATCATCTGTCATCAATTTAGGTTAAAAAAATAACTTTACAGTATTGACACATAGGTGTTTAGAATTGAAGCTCAATCTCCATTTTTTAAATTATTCATGGGAATGTTGGGTATCTTGATACATTTACATACATTGGAGGTCATTGTAGGATATATAGTGAAAACAGCCTTGAGTTTGAGAATGAGATCATAAGCTCTAGTCCCATTTCATTTATTAATTTGAGTCCTCTTCCTCTCCTTACCTTTCTGGGTGTCATTTTATTTAGAAGGAAAAAAGGGATAGTTTGGGATTTTTCAAATTTTCATATTCGACAACAAATACACATATAATCCCCAAGGAATCAAAATGTGAAATGAAATTAGACAAAACAGGTGAAGGCCAATTTTTATAAAATACCATGGTTGGAAATCTCAGATATAATAGATGTAATACAAGCATTAAAACAGCTTTAGTTTACTTATAAACACCCATTTCCTAAACTTGCATTTTGATTCTTGCATTTCCATCCCTCTGAGGGTATGACTATAAAGATGCTCACATTGCTTTACCAACAGTAAGCCTTAATTATGCATTCATTTATTCCCCCCTTCCTGAGAAATCATGGAAATCATGTGCATACTAGTCATAGTAGGCAAAAGAGCAACAAGATGACCGTGAACCTGTTGTTTGTTG
This sequence comes from Condylura cristata, assembly GCF_000260355.1. Classification (NCBI taxonomy): domain Eukaryota; kingdom Metazoa; phylum Chordata; class Mammalia; order Eulipotyphla; family Talpidae; genus Condylura; species Condylura cristata. Next base: position 15,912,913 of record NW_004567106.1, on the reverse strand, counting down.
ACAGTTTGCATAAAAACTACTCTTTCTATGATTACCAGTAATCTTTCATTGCACAATCTGAAAACCTCTGTTCATTCCTCACCTCAGGTGACAGCCATGCAGTAGGAAATACCATGCCCCACTCCCAATGCTGAAAGAGGGCATTTAACTTTCTGAGTGCTCCTTTTTCCTGCTTTTCTGATTGTTCCATTCTTGGCTTCCTATTAAGGGTGCCACTTCCTCTGCTTGTATTTAAATAATGCTTTCTAATCTTGGCAAACTTGTCAGACTGCTTACTTGATCTTGGCAACTTTTTCTATTTTCAGACCATCTTTGAAAAAATAGATTGCATTTTAACAAATGATTTCCATATGAATATACCCAAAGAATTCACTTTAATCTCCATATTGTTTTCTTTCTTGCCTTGGGGGACTAAAATGTTATTTTTTTAGAGTTTATATTACTAAGGAAATACGAAGTGGGAGGATTAAGAATATGGAAATACCTTTTGCTAATGGCAAAATTTGCTCCCTTTGATGGTCATGGTTATTTTCAGAAATGCATAATTGACCCATCAGATTCTTGCCTCTTTCATCTTTGTCCTTATTTGATCAGAGACTAAAAATGTCAGCTTGTGCTAATTTTTGATGATTGAAAATTGTGTTGTAAAGATTAGCATCCATAAGCAAAACTTAGAGAAATCATCCCTATGCCTCTCTAAACATCACCCTAATTCCAAGACATCATTCAGCTGAGATTACTTTCAGAGGACTGTGAAAGAGCCCTGAGCCTGAATGTCAGGAAAGGGTGAAGATGTTCAAGCAGGGAACCTACATTTGGTGAGGGAAGTGAGGTCACTAGTAACATAATCCAACAAGCAGGAATTAAATACTCAGACTGAGCGGTTGCCAAAGCAATCATTTGATGCTAAGGAGTTTAAAAAAGATACAAATGGTTGGGGGGGGGGGTAGTATTTTTACCATAATATTAGAAAAAGGTGAAAAGAATACAAAATAAGATAAATTCTATAAATTGAGCAATTGAAGTAAGAAAGGCAAAAACATTAGATGTGTTCACAGAGGAGTGGGTAGATTGTAGCTCTCAAGATGTGAGGTGGAGCCTGGGGTGATTCTGTAGAGGCCTGTAAATGTCAGGATCTGTGTTTCAGACCTGGTTCAGTAAGTGGCAGGAGCAAAGGCCTATGAAAGCAGTGTTTTATCTGTTGGCATGTACAGATCTAAATTAGAAAAAGAAGACACATAGGTCTGGATGTCAGCTAGGATACTGTTCCAGGTATTCAAGACTGAAGTAATAGGAACTCAGAATGGAACTGATGTTATTTTGGAGTTAGTGCAGGCTCCTTGGGTTCACTCTGGGAAAGGTTTCACCAGAGCTCCCCTTTCAGTGGCATGTGGTGAGCTCGAAAGCGAGTTTCTCCGTGAGACAGAGACTCAGTTATATTTACAGAGCAGGTTTATTAGGGAAAAGGAAAGAGAAGTAAAAGATGCCTGCATAGGCACAAGTGAGCACAAAAGCTGCTCCGAAGGGACAGTCTTGCTGAGAGGCCTGCATGGCTACAGGCAGCGGCCTAAGGAGAGAGCAGCCTCCGCTATGGGAGGTCAGTGCAGAGAAGTCCCGGCATGGTACAGGTCATGGGCAGGAGGAGGCTGCTGCCCTGCAGAGGGAGAGAGGGGGCAGAAAAAAGTACCTGCATAGTCACAGGTGGCAGAGGACTGCTGCCCTGGGTCAGTGCAGAGACTGCCCTAGTATAGTCCTTTTCTCTTTGGGAGGGGCTCACTCCTTTGTGGAGTGGCCTGTTTGCTGCTGATTTTTGGATTTGTGGAATCCTAAAGGGATGGAGATTTTGCAATGGTCCAATATTTCTACCCTACCCTTGGGTCTATGCTTCCAATATTCCCTACAGCAGTTTAATACATCAGTTTGATATAGTAGTCTGACGCCTGCTTGGGCCTTGTACCTTGTGATAAGGCTTTCTATGACTGGGTTAATGGTCATGTTAGCACCCTCTCCCCCCACCTCTTTGCATGAGTCAGGTTTTCACTTTGTAATGTCTCCTTCTGGTTTTCTATTCTTTTCCTTCATTAGAACCACAATAGTGGAAATAGACAAGAATGAATGGATTTTTCAAGATGGAATAGAGAAAAAATATTTTCAAACTTAATGGTAAACAAAGGAGGCAGCAATAAAAATCAAAGATGATCATGTGATTCTTTAACTTCAATTATTTTTGGCTTGAAAATAGTGTTTAAAAAAAAAGTCTCTTTAACTCAAGAGATTGCTCACAGTTTCTACTGATAGTCACTATAAGGTGAATTAGTGAGAACAAGCATTACCCAAAAATGAGTCATGATAACATAAGTGTAACAATGTAGAAAAAGCCTTCTCCAGTCAAATAAGAGCAGTCTTGACCAGGTCTACATTCTGCATATTTCAAAGGTACGTAAGAATGTGTTCTAGCCTGTTACCCTAGAATGCAAATGTTTTAAAAGAAAATACCTGAAAATTTGAAGTTTATATAGAAATCTGTCTTTATGATAAAATTCTGTTACTTTTGAAAGTGAAATAATGAGGCAGAATTTTTATCAGTCATTCCCACAATCACCAGTAATTTTTGCCCAATCTGTTCTGAATTGTATTAGCTACTTTGTTCTAAACATGACATTTCCTTTAAATTCATTCAGTGTTTCTATAAAACATTAGAATTTTTTAAATAAAATAAATGTCTAAATGTTTATATATTCTATCAGTCTGCTTAAGCTGCAGTAACAAAATATAATAGACTAGGAGGCTTAAGCTTCCAAAATTTATTCTTCACAGTTCTTGAGGCTGGAAATGCAATGTGTTGGCCAATTTAGCACCTAGTGACAGTCTCCTGGCTTTCAGTGCACTGTCTTCTCACTGTTTCCTCACATAGAAGCTAGAAGGAAGAAGGGAACTGTCAGATCTCTCATAGGGTCACCAATTCTGCCAGGAGGGCCCCACTCTATCTCCAGTTAAACATTGGGCACACTGTGGACTAAGATCTCAACATATAAATGGGGGGAGAAGACAAAATTCAGCACACAGCAATAATGAAGAATCAATATTTTTAAATGCAATACCTATCCTAATGTACAGAGCTGTAAGTTTTTAAAGACTAAATTTTATCAGAAAGTTGTGAACATGGTATAGCTTGATCCCTAAATTCAACTCACATTTTTTGAATATCATTCAGTACAATTCATTCTTTCATAAAATAAGTATGCAAATATATAACAGATAATTTACATTTGATTTTTATGGTGGGAAATGGACTATAGGCATACATAACTCAAGTTTGAAAGCATATTAGTCACATTTCAGTAGCGTGTGTGTATATACAATAACACTAGAGAACTAGAAAAAGTAACCACTGATTGGACATAATGACAGAGGAAATCGCATTTAAATATAGGATGACTCAAGCCCAAAAGACAAGAGTTAAAAATCTACATATTTGAGAAACAGCAAATCAACCCATTTGCCTAGGCTTTCTGCAAGTGAAAAAAGCAACACTCTGGGGATCTTGAATACCTTTAAGAGAGAGAGGAGAAAGGAGGAGAGAGGAGGGGAAAGACTTTTTCAATAGGAAATACCAAGAAGTGAAGCATTTAGCAAGGCTTCAGATCTTGAAAGTGGTGTACTCTAGGAAATTTTGGCATAAGAACTACACAGAAAGAGGAGAAAGATTTTAAAGAAGGAATTGACAGGATTTGGCAAATTTACAACTTTGATCTTTCTTAAAACTCATAGAACATCTTGGAAATAGGTATCTTTTCTATAATGTTGTCACTAAAAGAAAAGAAAATAACATGAAATTATGTCCACAGTTTAATTTTTGAGTGAACAGCTTATTTTTGCCTTATCAGAACTCTTTTCTTCTGTTCTATCATTCTGTTTTTTCTATTTTGTGTTAAAACTGTGATGCCAAAGTGTTATAGGTTAGGTGTGAGTTCATAAAGGTAAGTTCTAATTTTCTCTTGATGTGGATGGAACTGTAGTTCCAGCTGATTTACAGCAAGTCTCCTTGGCCTGAGACAGCACTGGAGTTAGTCATTCCCAGGGCCAACCCTTCCTGTCCTAATCCCCCACCCACTGTATCCTTGCCAAACAAGAAATATCCTTTGTAATGGCCTGTCACTAAGATCTGACATCAGCCTCTTTATGTGGAAGTCAGCATAACTGAGATATTTTCTAGAATCCAGACCACAAAAGAGGAAAAACAAGTCAACAATACTCCTCAAGGCAGGGACCCTCCTGCTTCTGGAAGTTCTCCTAGCCCTGAATCACTTATTGGCTAAAAAGCTTATAAAGAGAAAGTCTAGAAAGAAAAGTTTCTAATTCTCCCTCTACTAAAATTAAATCTAAATGAAAATGTAGTCAGTGAGATGTTTTTAACTATAGTTTATGCTGTTATCTTTTATTAACAAATATGCTTAGATTTTTAAGTAGTTTGAATTATAGTGATGCCCTCAGTGTCTGTCTTTTGCTTAAACTGCCCACTTTGTTCTTTTTAAAGATTGCAGTTTAGAAGCATTGTTGAGGTTGGCGCTGTTTACTCATTAATTCATGTTAAACTGTTTATGTCCCGAGATTGTTATTTTACTGGAAGAATAAGAATGGAAAGGGGAAGAAAAGTAAGTGAAAAGAACAAAGCAGCTTATTTTTTAAATTTTTGCAGACTTTGATATTCAAACCTACTTTGGTGAATTTATTTACCAGATATCACTAAAGACCCAATGTTTTTGTTCTTCTTCATTTCTATAACTATCACTCTAAACTTCTAGAATTATCTGTTTTTAAATGGTTTCCTCTAATTTCCTATGAATATTATCATCTTACCTCATTTGGTATTTTTGTTTGCTTGTTTTAGTAAGTCATAAAACGCTTATTAGAATTTGTTATTTTTTTAATAGCTCATAAAAAAGCTTAGCACTGTGATGCCTCTCTGATGGTTCCTCCATGCTCCATTTGTGTGATGCAGCTAGTTAACCCTTCAAAGATCCCTGTGGGGGATTAGCTGACCTCAGTCTGAGCTACTCCACTGGGAGCTGATTATTTTCTAGTAAGTCCTCATACAAGGACTTTCACATTCATTGTGAGCATCAAGGAGATCGGGGATTACTGGTAACTATTTGGGATCAATAAAAAATAAAAGTACATTTCCTTTCTTTCTGCCAGTTACATTCACAAGCTGTAATTAAGAAGTATAATTTGGCAAACTTGTCAGGGAAAATCTCTTCTACACAAAGACAGACAAGGATCATTATATCTACCTAGTAAACAACTGAAGCCCTCTTGCATTATTTATAGGTTTGCTCGTATTTCTTAGCACAATTAGGTCTCTTGGTAACTAGCTTCTATTCACATTAAGCTTTTTCTTGTTCATTTCTACATAATTCATTCTCACTGTTGACTTTTTTTTTTTATTAAGACTATAGGAAAAATCACTCATCTACTCATTCAATCAGCTGAACATGGTCTGTCTCTAATGCTGCCCAGATACTGTTGCATGGAATAAACCATGTTAATATCCCTCAATTTAATAAATAAGGTCTCAGGGCCCCTTGAACTGTTTGTTACACATAATCCAACAGCTTCACCGCACTAGGGCATTGATCTTACTCTGTTTCCTGTAATGAACTTCTGCATGCACATTTTAGATCTAGTAATTCATTTCACTCTGATTATTCAAACAAAATGACAACATGGCTTTACATGCTGAAGGGTAATCCAAAGGCCTAAAGAGCTCTTCCTTTTTGCATCCTGAATAATAAAAGAGTTTCATTCCTCTTCATGAAAATGAAAACGAGTAGCTATAGAATTCTGAATTCTATTAGTTTTTCTTCAAAGCTACATCAGTAGCCTTCTAGCTATATGCTCATGTACGCATAACACAGATATCTCTGTCCTTTTAGCTCAACCCAGTGATATCTGTTCTCATTTGTTCCAGGAATCTTTCTTAAAACAACTCAAAATTCAGCTTACATGAAAATATTCATTTAAATTTTCATCCTTTTTTATTCAAATTTATGGGACATTTAAAAGATACACAAAAGAAGAGGAACTAATACAATGAATAAATGAATACTACTAGTGTACTTATCACCCAGCTTAAACAGTTTCTAACATGTTGTCATTCTTAGTTATTTGCCTCTCCTCACATGCTTAAAAAGGCTTTGCTGGATATTTCAAAGAAATAGCAGACAATATATATATTATCCATAAATAATACTTATTTTTAAATGTAGCAATAGAATTATTATAACATTAAAATTAACAGTTCTTTAATATTATCCAATGTTTAATTTTCTCCCATTATATCAGAAATGTCTATTATGGTCCAAATCATGGTCCATAAAGGTCTCCACATTAATTGGGTTTCATCACTTTTAATCTAACAATTCTGCTCACTATTTCAGAGCATGTAGTGATATTTGTTGAAGAAACTAATGTATCTTTCTATTATGTCAGTATTGTTGAGTGAGGTTGCCTACCTTAAATCACACGTAATCCATAAGTCACTCACATAGATGTGACTTTCAGGACCTTTTAACCTGCCTGTCCATGACACTTAAATAAAAATTGGTATGTCTCATGCAATCTTGTAAAATAAAATGATAAAATCAGCATAAAGTTAAACATAGAGTTTTGCCTTAAAAATAATTATTCTGATTGAGAAGTCAGATGGTTTCATTTCTAACCATTATATTTTCTTCACCCTAGTAGCAGGAAGTTCATTTCAGATTGCATTCCTATGTTTGAATTGTGCTTCCTCTAAGTCAGAAAGTAACCAACTTGAGATATGTGATACATTTTTAGTATATTGTATTAATGGTGTTATTTCTTTTTGTTTAGGTAACATTGAATAAGTAGTTCATGCAAAATATGCTGTCTAAAATCTCAGATAAGTAGAGTAGAATGCTGAGATTCTGAGAAGAGATAGGGGGATTTTACACATTTTTTAAATCTTCCAGCTAATTAATATACTTAAGATTTTTTACAGACTGTAGGTATATAAAGAAAAGGGATTCCGATTTATATAAATATTGTAGGTCTCCATAAAGTAAGTTCATTAGTTTTTAGAAATGTGTTGGTAGTGGTTTTATTTTATTGTTTGTGTTTGCTTATTTTATGTCACTTAATGTAATGATTTTTGGAACAATTTCAAATAAAGCTCATCAGAGAAAATCTTAATGGAGAGAACCTAAGGCAAATTTCATATTGTTTCAAAATATTTATATTTCAGTCTCTGTTTTAAGGAGTCACATTAGATAAGTAGATAAAAGCAGACTTATTTCAAATAACACAATTTTTTTTTTGTTTGCTTGGTTTTGTGGCTTTGTTTGGTTTTGTTGTTTTTCATTAGTTATGCACAAATGCCAGGTAGACTTTTTTCTGCCAATTAAATTATAATGTTTGGATTTAGCAAGGCCCTTAACATTTTCTAAAAGCTATCCAATTGCTTATAATCTGTAACCAGTCTTAACATTAGGCTGTTATGTTGAACACAGAGCACCAAACAAATCCTCTTGCAGATGATGGGTACCCTGGGTGCACCTGTCTTGTCCTGTCACACAACCCTCACATAGGCCTCACATAGGCCCATTCTGCCAGGTCTTCATATCTTCAAAGTTCAGGGACTGCTGTTTTCTTCATATGCATTACACTAGCTGGAGACCTACCTATGGCCAAGATGTAGAGGAGTGTGTTCATACATTTGCAAAATTATGTTACTTTTCATACAGAAATTTCAATAAGTTGTGTTTACTTGCACAGAGAAAGTCTGCCCTTACACATATCACTGTGTTAATAAGGCATAAAGGAAACATGCATGCCAGGGCTAGCAAGAAGCAGGTTTATTGTACCTGTGTTGACTCAGCAGCTTTGTATCCCAAAGCTGAGCGCCATCTGTAGGAAGTCAGGGGCTTAGATGTATTTTCAGTTTCTACAAGGTTCTGTGTGGGTTTGCACAGGCAGTAATACATGGCCAGATAAGTTGTGGCTGCATCCAAGAGGTGATTGTATAAGTGCATAGCAAGGGGTAAATAAAGGGTGGTAAAGGGTCAGTAGTCATGAGAACCCCAAGCCCATAGTCGTGGGACCCCCTAGGTCCATCCTGCCTCATGGCAGCACACGATCAGACATGAAGCAATATTTACATCAGGGATATATAATATTACTTTGCAAACCAAGGACTGAGCAAAAGATTGTTACTAAGATCCCCAGACTGCTCTACTAGGTATAAGTTTGAGCATACAGATCTAACCTAATTCCCCCAATGCCCTCTCTGTAATTTAGGTCAACATGTCAGGCCCCTTCACCTTAGTCTAAAGGTACTGGATTCCTGAGCAGGGTAGAGATAAACAGCAGTTACAGCATAGATCATAGAAAGGCCATGTAACTCCGTCTGAGCAGAGCTAGTTAAGCTAGCTTCATGAGGACTTTAGAACCATGGTGTAAATGTTTTCTGTCTTCATCTATATCCTCAGACAGTGAATGAATGATTTCTAAAACTAATGGATGGCAAATGAGAGCAAACTTTTCCATCATTTTCTGTTTCTTTAATGCCTGTCAGTTTAAAGCAGTTTTACACCTACACCTAGTGTCAATATGGTAGTTTTTTAAATTCAGGAGAATAGTATCTTAAGAGCAGTATTGTATATGAGTCAATTTCATTTGATCGTTTTAAAGTCCATATATAACTGCAGAAATGCTGATATGGTAGGTATAAGATTGCTAAATATTTTTATTTGTATTTTAAAATTCATGATTGATATTTGTACATAAGAAGGAGTTGTAGACAGAAGGGTAGGTACTGACACTGCAGTCACCATGAACCACTCCAAAGTCATTCCAACACACTCTCTGTGTAATAGGAAACAAATACCTGCCTTCTATGCAGGTTCTGTAAGTATCCCCTCTCCACCCAAGCTTTCCACCCAATTTGCTGCCACTAAATCCATTTCATACAGAAATCCTGGAATGGCCAATGATATAAAAACAAGGATTAGAGGAAAGTGGTGTCCCAGTATACCCATAAATACCCTGTATTCAACATAAACTATCATCAGAATTCATATATTATTTATTAGCATAAATAATTCATTTCTAAATATACTCCACATGTGAATTAAAATTCTTAATAGCATCTAATAACTGCTAGCTGCTAAGCATCTCTGTGTATGGGGGAGGGGGCCTCTTTTGTGTTACAAAATAAAACAGGAGGGCTATCTGTTATTAAAAATATCTATAGGATTAATTTAACAACTACTGTGATTATTAGAAACACTCCTACCAGATTTCTGATGCAAATTAATAATTGAAAGAGGAATCCTCTTTATGCCATTATGTTAATTTCTGAATTAGAGAATAATCACAACATTGAGTTTATTATAACAGCTTTACACTTTTCCTTTAGCCATTACTTGTCGAAAGCAAGATGGAGGGCAAGCCAGCATCCATGAATGCCTCCAGTATGCAGGCCCAGTGCCAACCCTCACCCAAGCATGCCAGGTTCCCTGCCAAGATGACTGTCAATTTACCAGCTGGTCTAAGTTCTCTTCATGCAATGGGGATTGCGGTGCCATCAGGACCAGAAAGCGCACTATTGTTGGTAAGAATAATGGGAGGCCAAAGCTAATATTTTTCAAGGTAGAAAAAAACACAATAAAAGTCAGGCCAAGAGAATTTTGACAATTTGTTTTGAAAGTGCACAGATAGGTCTTTATGCTGCTGTACTTATATCTAATATACCAGTGTCTTTTAATGTAAGCTAACAGTGACAGATGTGTTACATACTTTTAGTAGAAAGGAAAAGTACCCATGAGAATTGAATTCTGTCTCTATGCTACATGACAGTAATTTTTCAGATTAAACATGTGCTTTTGGTGGATTGCTTACAGACATGAAGAGAAAAGTTTTTGGGGGGGAATAAGAGGAAAGGTCTCTATTTCACTTTCATACTGTCATTTTGACTGTCAGAGTCTCATATAATTCTCATCTCCTAGAAAGAGGATCCATTATATCTCCATCTGAAAACTACATTTTCACAGCCAGACACAATGACAAAACACAATGTTATTGAATAAAAAAAGCAGAAGTTACCATACTAAATAACCCTGATGCATTTGAAATTGTCAGAAACATAAAAGAAAAGAATAAAATTTTTTTTAAAAATGGGACATTAAATAGTGATACCAGTAGACTAGTCAGAATTTAGAAGTGAACTACCTGTCATCAAGGGAACTACCTGCCATAAAATGAACTAGCTGTCATAATGGAAACTATATAAACTATTTATGAAAATTGGAGAGAAATATATGTAGCAAGATTTAATTATTTGCAAATAAAAATACAGAATATGATATATGCAAAAACTATAATAGAAATATCTTACCTAATTAAATTAGATATATAATTTGTCAAGCTTGTGTGTTATTACTATATTCATGTTCTATTTAAAGGAAAATTTATATATTCAAATGATTTTGTGATTATTTTAATTATTTTATTCTGATGTTAAATATGTTCATTTCACATATAATTGATATTCCTACATAATCATGAATGTCAAAATAATTATTATTCAGAAATGCTGAAAAATGAAAACTCATAACCAGTAATGTCAATCCAGAAACTTCATTTCCTGAACTGTAATCCAATATAATTACACTATTTCACATTAACAAAAGAGCTGTACAAGCAGATGTATTGACCCTCTCTATTTCATACCTTTCCATATGATATAAAGTAGTGATTTATGCAATTATCTCAAACTCCCTTTCAATGAAAACACATGATCATGTGAGAAGATTTTGATCATTTGAAGCACATAAAATTCAACACACCAATAAATGGCTTTAAGCAAAACGGGCTTTTTTAAAAAAAAAATTGTCTGGGGTACAGGCCAGAGATGCAGTAGGTAAGAGGATTCAACAGAGACAGAGCGGGGAGCAGAACAAGAGCGAGGAGCAGAACAGGCAGATTGAAGAAGTATACTGCTGAGGGGAGCAGCGGGCGGGTCAGGAGAGGTCTGCCGCGCCATGTGGATCT
>NW_004567106.1:15801117-15901647 GCF_000260355.1 Condylura cristata | reverse complement strand
GCGGGTCAGGAGAGGTCTGCCACACCATGTGGTCACCTCTGGGGCAGGCGGGAATCGAACTCATGCGGAAGTGGCTTTTAGCTTCTCAGTGCAGTGCTTTAACCCGCTGCGCCACCAGGGAGGGCCAAAATGGGCTATTTTTAAAGGGAAAAAAATTTTTTTTTAAAAATTTGTTTTGCAAAGCACCCAGAACTGCCAATATCCTCTGTGTAAAGTACTGTGGGACAAGAAAATAGCATTCACGTATAGGTTACTGTTGAATATGGTTAAAACTAAAGAAAAAACTCTAGGGAAGTGGAAAACTTAGGAATGCTTGAAATTAGTGATGATATTTTCCAACATAATTGTCTGGTGCTTTCTACTCCATAGGAAAAAGTAAAAAGAAGGAGAAATGTAAGAACTCTCATTTGTATCCCCTGATTGAGACTCAATATTGTCCTTGTGACAAATACAATTTACAGCCTGTGGGAAACTGGTCAGATTGCATTTTGCCAGAAGGTAAAGTGGATGTGCTACTGGGAATGAAAGCGCAAGGAGACATCAGAGAATGTGGACAAGGATATCGTTATCAGGCAATGGCATGCTACGATCAAAACAGCAGACTTGTGGAAACATCCAGATGTAACAGTCACGGTAATCCCATTTTTCTTCAGTGTTATGTATATCTGCTATCTTTAGGACTAAAGGCCAAACATACTTGTAGTGCAAGAAAATGAATATTTAATGAAGTGTGTCAAAAACTGAGTACTGGGGCTCCACACTGTACATACATCATCTATGGGTAATAAGACATTCTTGGACATGTGTCATTGTCCATAAGTTACGGCCAAGTCTGAAGTTGATGACAAGGAAATCTTAAAGGCAGGCAAAATGCTGTCAGGCCTCCCTTGGGATTTAACTAGAGTCTATTGAATAGGCTCAGCTATATATATATATATATAGAGAGAGAGAGAGAGAGAGAGAGAGAGAGAGAGAGAGAGTATTGAATAGGCTCACCTATATATATATATATACACAGAAAGGGTGGGGGAGGAGGAGAGAGGATTTGAATCAATTTCAGAATAAAGTTTCACACCAGATACTTTTCATAACCAAATTGGTAAGATGTGTTACGTGCCCAACATGTCATTAAGAGGCAGAGAAGAAAGGTTGAAAACTATTATTGGTGAAAACTCAAAATACTTGTTTATCCCTCATTGAGTTGAGAATAACAATAAATGAAAGCAGAAAACTGTATATACTTTTAGGAACCTGTGCCTATTTTTGTTTTCTAAGACCCAAATAAAATAAAACCGAAATAATAGATAAATGCAGTGATATTAATTAGATATAATAGGTAAATGCAGTGATAATAATTGAGATGCCAAACTTTGTAGATAGTAGCTATCTGACCAGAGTATGTAGTGCTAAGTCAGCCTTAGCAGCCTTTGCCCATTATTATTTTATTTTAATACATGTATCTTTTTATAACAAAATGAGATTGATTTATAGTGGGTAAGCCTGAATCATTGAGGTCACCTATTTGCAAATGCTGGACAGTAGTCCTCCCTTTTACTAGGAGGTGACCAAAGAAAGATGAGTTTAAAATTGCCAGATGGGAGGTGGTGCTTGGTAGTTACTCTCCAACCTTGCTGAAAGAACTTCTGTTATTGTAACAGTGTTCTTTCAGTTTTATTGTATTTTATTGAATAGAACCACATTTATAAAGCATAAAAATTCTAACAACACATTTATTAAGATCTCTTAAACCTTCCCTACAAAAAATGTTTCCGAAAACATTGTCCTATTTTTTTTAACTGTATCCTATAATTCCAATTTTATCTAAGTCTTGTGATACGGGCCATAAGGTCTCCATAGTATTGTATAGGCCAATCTATAAATATTTTTGGATTACTATAGATTTACTGCTAAGTTTAAGATTAATTCATGCAGTTGAAACACTAACAGAAATTACAGAGTTTAGTGTTTATAATGATAACCATGGGGAAACATTCTAACAGAAACTGAGTATTCTCTATATAACAAACACCAGTGTGATGTAAGTAATCTTACCATACTGAGATATGATGATAATGTAGAGCAGAACTAGTCATTAATGTGAGATTGAAAATCACTTTAGAAGTGTTTCTTCTGGAATGTAGCATGTATTTGCTCACATTTTAAATTGTTATGCACAGTGAATCACTAAGATGATCATTTGTTTTTAATATCACCTATGAGCTTTCAGAATGACTCCCATATATTATCACTTTTACCCTGATCTGCTAATTAGATGCACGAGGGCTTCCATGAGCCACTTACCAGTCATTAAAAAAAATAATAATCAATACTCTTAAAATACCCTGCTCTCACAAAAATGTCTGATCCATTAGAAAAGTACAAAAATAATTTATATTGGCCACCGGCAGTGGATTTCCTATCTTAGCATTGGCAACTCAAAGCTTAAAGAATCCACTATTGTCTCTATTCTGGAGGAAAAATACACACAGAAAAAAGAGGGGTCAGAACTTCCTGGGATTGTATATGGTTCTGGAATCCTTAACTAAGTAAATTATTCCAGTTTAATTCTTTGTGTTTGTCCAATGTCATTCCTATCTTATAAACCTCATCTTATGATGTAGATCCAATGAGCTATTTTAATATTTACTAACATATTTACCTAAAGTCATTGTGGAAGAAATCAAGTTGTTATTGCCTGACTTTTTTGACAGTTACTATTTTGCTCAGATGTGTTCTGTCTGTTCTGACTTAGTAGAATGCTGTAACTAGCCTACACACTCCTGACACTGCAGTCCCTACAACCTTTGCCTCCTGTTGATAATCATCTTGCCAAATAATAGTGGAAGTGATTTAAAGGAGTATTCAAGAAAAAAATTCCTTTTCTTGCTTTTAGTTTAAACATAAAATTGATTCCCATATCATGCAGTCAGAGGCATTAATCCCCTCTTCAATACTGGCCTTAGGATGTTTCTATCTCATCAGTGTTCATCTGTGGATCATATTAGTTGCTATACTGATAAAAGCAGATTAATTATGCACCAGATTAATTATATTCATCAGATGCATTATATTAGTTTAAGCCATTTTCCAGGTGATCACCTCTTTTTTAATGTCTCAAACTTGAGGCATTGTTCTGTTTTGTCTGAAATTCCTCATAATAGCAGATTCTGTACTGAAAAGTGATATATTCATACTCTAAAATTCAGATTCTAAAGTATACCTCGGAAGAAATATAAACATCCATCCTGATCCACAGTATTAAATATAGTTCCTCTATAAATGTTGATATACAAATGCATTTTGGGGCATTTATCTGTCCAAAAATATAAATTATGGTTATTTACTTTTCAGCGTGAAATCTTGGATGGTATCACTGTAGCACAGATTTTATATCACTAAAAATTAAATCACACATATTGTTTATTTTTTAATTTGTGTTAATGGCATCATTATCTGATGTCCTAGTTTGGTTTTTCATAGTATAGGATTTCTACCCTCTGTTGTGATCATCAGTTTTTCTCTCCATCAGAGTACCCCACAGTGCTCCCCTCTACCCCCAATTTTCTCCCTTTCCCTTCTCCCTATCTGTGTCCTCTGGATGCCTCAGATCTTTGCTCAGCTTTCAAGAGTTGGTTTTAAAGCTTGTCTTTCACTGATCCATTGTTGGTTTTTTTTGAGATTCCACATATAAATTAAGCCATCTAATATTTATTTGTCTTTCTCCTTCTGGCTTACTGCACTTAGGATAATCCCTTCCATTTCCATATTGTTGCAAATTATATGAGTCCATCTTTTTTGATCACTGAGTTGTATTCAATTGTGTGTGCTACGTGTGTGTGTGTGTATGGATGGATGGATAGATATAGACGTATAGGTACGTGTGTGTGCATGTGTGCACAAATGTACATGTTCTGTTTAGAATTACCCCTGTTCTGTGACACTATTTTGAACCATAGTTTAATCTCTTGGTTTAGTATAATAATTGAGAAAACTTGCATTTTCCCAAACTCTGCTTATAGCTTTAATTGGCACTGTGTGCTATTTAACTCTCTTTATTTCCACTTACATTTTCTTGAGACATATGGAAGACTATCTTTATTTGACTTCTCTGAAAGGAAGACTTTGAAGTATAAAAATGCAAATGTTCCTGTCTTAAGCTCCACAAGTACTTCCAGGACTTTGAGATATTTCTCTTCAATCGTAACCCTCAACAAGTCTGTCTTTGCTAGTTCTCATAGGCAATTTAAGCCATAGTGCACTATCAATAAATAATCTAAAGTTGAGTTCAATTATGTCTATAATATTTTCCATCTATTATTATCAAGTAAGCAGAAAGGTTTATTTGAGGTTTCTCCTGAGTCTGTGATGTTTACTATGCATAGCTCTTTAAAGGTAAAATATTACTATAACTCTCAAATACTTTCCAACATGGGGTGATCATAAGGTAACTCAAGAATCAACGTTAGGTTAAATTACTTGTCACTAGACAAGTGATTTCCTTGTCTAGTAATAGAAAATAATAGAAACTATTACTAAAGTAATAGAAACTATTTTAGGCTCAAAGGACAAAAGGTCTCTGTCACAACTCCCCAATTCTACCTGAAAATTAACAGTAAAATTTTATCTACAAAAATTAGGCTGCCAACCTAGACTGCCATTTGCCAACTGAGATTTCAAAATGTGGTCTATTCAGCAGCATAGACATCACAGGGAAAGTGTTAGAAATGCAGAAATTCAATCCACACTGCAATCCATTAAATCAGAATCTGCATTTTTCTCAGGAACCCTAGGGGCTCCTATTGCACATTTAAAGTTTAAGGACTGTTGCAGATAATGCAGATACAATAGGGATCATGACCTTGGATGTTGGTGGGAAAGGCCACTGAAGGTCACCTCCTGGAAACCACAACATGATGTTTCCTGACCAACACTTCCTCTGTAATAATTCCTTTCATTACCAGTTGTGGGAAAAAGAACATTAGGGTACATGAAATGTGTAAGGGTATATCTATATAAGTTAAATGTCTGCTTAGGTGTGATTTTGAAAACGAACTAATCTGTTGGAGCTTCTGTGGAAAGAATATTGGCAGTTTAATGATTGCCCAAAGGAGAGTCTCAGTTCAGATAGAAAAATTAGAGATAGCTCTGTTTATATGTGGCTTTTTAGTAAATATAATAAAATATTTTATATTAAAATGAAGTTTTTGTCTTTGTGTGATCAGCAATCCTGATCTAATAACTTGAAATTATCAGGATTTGGCTCTGCCTTTTGGATATTGATGGACATTAGATAACTATAATACTTGTTTTTTAGGTTTGCCCTTTTAATTCATTTTATCCTTCAAATGTAATCACTATGGAATAACTCAGTTTAGTTCATCTAATAAAGACAATGAGTAGGTTGTTGTACAAGTTAAAATGGAGTGCTGATGTCTCCAAAAACTTATTTAACATTTGGAGCACTGATTTAACATTGTTGATTTCAGAATTTAAGTCTGAAATACTAGGGTTGCTTTTCATTTATCATTCACAGTTAAAATTCTTTATTCTTTCAAATGTGAAAGAATCAGGGGGTGAGGGACAGACTTTCCCTGAGGTAATAATTGTAAATCAAAAAGAACCAGGGAAGGAAGGAAAGGGGTGCTACATATACTTGGGCATAAAGCAAAAAGAGCTACTTAGGGTCAAATTTAAACAAGGTGTGGACACCGGCATTATTTTCTAATAGACTTCCTGCAGGAGTACTGTGGAAATGATGAGGGAAACTTGAGTTAGAAAATTTCCTGCAATTACCATTCATGTTATATGTGATGGGAAAACCATCTACCACTTTTCTTTAATGTGTTCCATGGTGCTGATACTGCAAGTCAACTATTATTCAATAACATGGTCTCTAAAATAGACCCTACCTGCCTCCTGAGGCCAGGGCAGCAAACATGCCTCCAATATATCCCATGTCCTTATAGAGCTTTCTTTTCACAACTTTGTGGAAAGGAAGGGTTCCACTGTTTATTGTTTATTATTTTACAATATATTCACTACATCATCCTTCATCTTGTACAATGTATGGTTTCCCTGTGAAATCCCACCACCAATTCCCCTGTGCACCATAACCACAGTCCACTGTGCTCTTCCCACTCCTGTCCTGATCTTCTCCCTCCTCTTCCCCTACAGAATGTCTCTGATCTATCACTGCCTGATGATTCTGATTTTTACTTTATTATATTACTTTTCCTTTTCTGATACCTTTTTTGTTTTCTCTACATTCCTCTTATAAATGAAACCATTCAATATTTTGCATTTTTAACTGTAACTCCAACATCTCTTTACTTACATCAGTTTTGTTAAAAGAAAATTCATTATTATCAATCATTTCTACCAATCTGTTTTCATTAGTCCTTTTAACCCCTATTTCATCTAATGTCAGAGAGAAGGGGTAACGTTAATTTGAATGCAATGATTAGAGAGGTAATTTTAGTGATATGCCATAGGGTTGTCACACAACTTATTTGGTATTACAAGTTTTTAAAACCCATCAAGATACTAAATGATGTCTGGATTCTGTCACCAGACAAGGGAGGGGATCCACAGATCCATCAGGTCACATCTCACCCTCCATAACCAAAAGTAGATAAGCCCAGAGAGAGCCAGTCACTGTCCACTGCTCCAGCTCCTGGAAATCAGTATGGACGGATGGGCCCTGCTTCCAAGGTTGTGGTGGGCTCATGTGACTATCTGATCAAGAGTGAAAAGAGGGCTTCACAGTCCCCAGTGAGGATAGGCGAGGAGTCTTGTCTCTTGACTACTGAAAGAGCAAGGAAAGACCTCCAGAGAGACCTTATGGGCATGAAAGACCGCCTGAGTGGGGGCTATGTAGGTTTTAGGGTTGGGGTTTGAAAACAAAGGAATGACATTTTATTGGTTGAGAAAGAAAGGAATTAGACTTGGTGTTTGAAAACAAAGGGATGACATTTTATTGGTTGAGAAAGAAAGGAATTAGACTTAGTGTTTGAAAACAAAGGGATGACATTTTATTGGTTGAGAAAGAAAGGAATTAGACTTGGTGAAAGTCCATTTGGTTGTCACTTGAGAACAACTCACGGGGGTAGTACATCACATGCTTGAACTCTGCTTTGAAGCTGTCTGGTCTCAGGGTCTGTCTCTCCCTTCTTTGTGCAACAGCCAGGTGACTCAATAACTTGTAAAAAAAAAAAATAAAGCTCAGCAATAAATAGGCTGGGGAGATAGTTAAAAACTAGTCAGAAAAACAGAGAGCCAAGGTGGTTTTATGGTGATTTGCTTAATCTTTTGTTTAACCAAGTTAGCTCATAGGAATAGCAAAGTTCTCTCTGTTCTGTCTCTGTCCCAGGACCCTTCCTATGTTAAATCTGCATATAGATTCCTATTATATTAAAAATGCCCTGCAAATCCAAAATAGCTTTAATACTTTTTGTTGCATTATTTTATTTTATTTTGAGGTACAGGCTAGAGATGTGGTGTGGGGGATGAGAGGACTCACCAGAGACAGAGTGGGTGGGGAACAGAATAGGCAGATCAAGTGAAATACACTACTGAGGGGAGCAACAGGTGAGACAGGAAAGGTCTGCTGTGCCATGTGGGTCACCTCCCTGGCCAGGGATGGAACTCATATTGCAGTGGCTATGGATAGCTTCAAAGTGCTGAGACTTAACCTCCTGTGCCACTAGGGAGGGACCCCATGCATTATTTTAGACTCATCCTGAAATGAAGGTATATTTTCTACTTCAAAGCATTAACAAAATGTTCATATAGTCAAAAGGACTTGGGCATAAGGAATTTTTTTAAATTAATACATGAAGAACACAGTATATATTAGCCATAAAATATTTCTATAGGCTTAAAAGTAACCTAACAGCACACCAACAATTTGTGGATATTTTAAATTTAAACCTTAAAGAAAAATCTTTTGTACTTATTCATCATGTTGATCTCATTTCTTCATGGCTGCATTGAAAACTAAATTAGCCCTTACAGGAAATTATACCTAGTTTGTATAAAAATAAGACTTATGCTTTTTTTAAGTAACCATTTAAGAGAAACTCAGAAAGTTTATCCATATGAGAGCTTCTCTTCTCTTGACCATAGATTTGACCATTAAAGCTTTATACCTTAAAGCGTAAAATAATTGAAGAAATTAAATTTGGGGGTAATTTTCTTTGCTGGCTCCTGAACTTTTCTCCCACAACTTAAAATGGACACAAAATGGCCTACTGAAAAATTTTTGTGAAGCTCTGTGCTGTTCAAAACACAAATCCAATTTCAATTCATTAAAATTACAACCCATGTAGATGATTTGTTCTTCACTGGTCCCTGTGAGAAGTGACAGGAGAAATTCAATAAGTATAGGAATTCTGTATCTGAATCATTCTGCTAGAGATACACAGTTCATATTAAAAGAATGAAAATCAATAATTTTCCAAATTCCTTATCACAGAATGCTTTTGCAAAAAATATGTTTAACACGTTAGAATCTAACAAATTAGTGTTTGAAAACTCACCTTTGGAAATACTTCCACCAGTGTATGATTTTTATTGATTGAAAAGCAGTGACTTGCATTGATCAAGTTAAAAATAAATCATTCTATCTAGTAAGTGTCAAAGTTCCTTTATTTCCCATTACTTTATCTTCATAATCTGAGAACTCCATCAAATATGTTTGTATATATTGCTGACAATGCCCTATTCCCAAAGTGAGTTTATAGAATTTGTCTCTGATTTTTAAAAATTCAGTATCAAACTTATAAATATTAAATTTGGGGAGAAATTATAAATATTAAATTTGATGCTACTACAGTTACAGTTAGTAGCATCATGTATGTAATTATTCCCAAGGTTTTTATTGTGGTTGAGTAAGTAAACTATTTTTGCATAAATAAGGTTATTTTTTTTTAAATAAAAATACAATGCAATTCCAATGCTAACTATATGGACTTGGGCCAAGCTTCACAGGCTAGGGGCTCAATCCTCTTAGACTGCTCTCTTATCAAATACCAGCTGTAAATTCAGGGGTCCCACATTACTCCTGGGAAACTGACTATAGATCTGGGGTTTCCCACTGCCATTTAGGTTCAATAATTCTCTGGGACTCAGAAAACACTATACTTAACACTAATGTTTTATTATATAGCAAGGGCACAATTGGAACCAGCCAAAATAAGAGGCACACAGTTGCTCACTAGTTCTAAACACTAGGTTTTACATGTTTTTTCTTTGTGGAATCAGAAGTTTCACTCTTCTTGGTATATGCATATTATGCTGGTATATTTACAGCCCATGGTGATTTTTTTTTTATGGGGCTTCATTATTATTGGTCACACAATTGAAGTCATCTTTTCTTTACAGAGGTTGTGCCTTTATTGGATGGCATAATGCCCCAACTTTCTAAACACATAATTGGTCTTTGTGATACTTATTTATTGGAGCCTCAGTCCTACAATCAGATTTCTGGAGTCTTTTTACATTTTTTTTTTATGCTCCTTTTTGTATGGTTTGCTATATTCCACCTGAGTGAAATTATCCAATATTTGTCTCTCTCCAATATATTAGCACAATCTCACGCTTTATCCTTATGTCACAAATAGCAAGATTTCATCTTTTTTAATAACTGGGCATACTGTTCAGGAATACTTGTGTGTGTGTGTGTGTGTGTGTGTGTGTGTGTGTGTGTGTGTTGCATCTTCCTAATCCACTCATCTGTTACTGGGGTCTTGAGTTGCTTTCTTTGAATTATTATTTTTGCAAATTTTGGGTAGATACCTACACATGGAAAAGTTTGGGCATATGATAAATCTGTTATTAATATTTTGAAAAACATTTACAGTGTGTTTCATAGGAGCTGAACCAGTCAACGCTCCCCCCCAATATTGCATGAATGTTCCCTTTTGTCCATATTCTTGCCAACACTTAGTTCTTGTCATTTTGATATGGGCCATTCTCACAGGTGAGGTGGTACCTCACTGTGGTTTTGATTTGCATGGTAATAAATAATGATGAGCATTTTTACCTTGTGCCGTATAGTCATCTGTATTTTGCTTGACCATGTATGTCAAATCTACAACTAACATCTTACACAATGGTGAAAACTGAAATATCATGTGTAAGTCAGGATGTCTAGTTTCACCACAAATATTCACATAGAAGTAAAGTCCTGGCTAGACTAATAATGCGAGAGAAACATAAAAGAGATCCAAATTGACAAGGTAGAAGTAAAACCATTGCTATTTGCAGATGATAAGATAATATACATAGAAAGTCCTTGACTCCTTTAATTGCCCTGTAGATTCATAATTTTCTATACAATGAGTATGTATGAGCCTGTGGCTTATATTTATGTGTAAGAGCTTGTGTGCGTGTGGGTGTGTATATGTAGTAGCTTGGTGTTCTCAAATATCAAGTTTCAGTTCTTAATAATGTAATTACTACATTTGGAGGTTTTTGAAATGATTTTCAATAATTTCAGCCTCCTGAGAATCACAGTAGGTCAAGGTTTAGCTAAATGT
Organism: Condylura cristata; assembly: GCF_000260355.1. Taxonomy (NCBI): domain Eukaryota; kingdom Metazoa; phylum Chordata; class Mammalia; order Eulipotyphla; family Talpidae; genus Condylura; species Condylura cristata. Next base: position 15,891,109 of record NW_004567106.1, on the reverse strand, counting down.
TCTTAATTCTGATTGTAGTCATGTGTAGATAATACACATTTAAATGGAAGAGAATTTTAAGGTCATTTTGAGATTAATCCAAATGGTTCAGATAAAGTGTTAGAGTTGCTTATTCTTCCAGTTATAAATTAGAATCAATATTTTTCATGAGCTTTCAAAACGAATTCTTTAATTTATCAAAAGTACACTTTTTGACAGTCCAATATATAGTAATTGTGAAGATTGTTGAAAGCTACTTTATCTACACATTCATAATTTAAATGAATGTGGTGATTGGACAAATCTGGAAGGCTGTTTGTCCTTGGGCTGCCCCTTTAAAGCTCCCAGTGTTTTGTATTCATTTCAACCTGAAAGCAGTAGTCAGAGCAGACATAAGATAATAAAAAATAGGGTCAGGAGTGAGGAGTTTTTCATGTGTCTAACTCAGTGTTGAGCTGCTGAAAGTTTTCACATCCAAATTGTGAAATCACTTATTTTATTCCAGCATTCCCCAGTAACCATAAATTGCTACAAGATGCCAACAGTTTATTTAGATCTAAAACACTTAAAATGTTTATCTTTCCTTGTTTATTGTTAATTGCCCTCAAAAAGGACCTCAGTGTAGAATATATCTGAGTGCTTATCTAGCAGTTCACTAGTAGCATTTAAGGAATTTAATTGTACTAGATAAACATGACAGGCAATTATAGACTCTTGATACACAATGGAAAGTAAAAATGGAGTGTTAAGCATTTTCTTGTTATCACACTAGCTAATTTGAATCTTTAACAAATTAATAGATTGAGTTTTATTTGAGAGGTGTTTTCTAAAATATGCTATTGGAAACCTGCTAAGTTGATAATACAATAATTAGTCAGAAGTCATACATGTTAAATCTCTATAGTTCCATCATACTTCAGCTGATGAAATTTAAAACAAGTTTCCATTTATCAGTCTGTAATGTTATTAAGAATCACATGTTTATATTTTCAACTATAATTATCAAATAATAAAAAGTTAAAATTTGACTCTTTACAGACATTTGTGAGCTTAGCAGGTTACATTTTTTATTGCAAGAAAAATTGCAATTCTTCTAGAAATATTTCAATAATTTATTACCTTTAAAATACTAGTGTCATTTTACTAAAGCTATATAACTGAGACATAATTGGGATTAAAAAATTCCTTGCTCTTTAAAATTTTAAAAATTTGGCCAAAGAATCACATTAATTTGAAAATAAGAATTTTTACTGCTTGATTCTACTTTTTGAAATATTTTTATCAAACATAAAACAAACTATTACTGGTCTTAATTTTTACTTTTTTTTTTAGGCATCTCATACCATTTTATATAAATTTACTTACTGACTGTTGTATGAGTGGAATGTGTTTCAAAATGTATCTTAATTCAACATAGGGAGGTGGGTTTGTTCTCCCAACTCAAGCCACAATTAAAGGCAAATCCAAAAAATTAAATAGGTCATTGCAATCTATTTGAAGAATAGTTCTGCTATTTAAAATTTCAGTAAACACTAGAATCTTTTTAATTAGACTTCTTTTTGGCTGGTTGTCAACATTCCAGATGCCTTCTTCAGTATCAGAAGTACATTCAGAACCTAGCTTCATTGTTTCTTTAATGTCTTTAACGTTTCACAACCATGAAAACAAAATTAGTATATCTGTTTTCTAGAGGATTATGTGGGACGCATTCCTTTTTCAAAATACTTCCTCTGCATTCTGTTTTTGATAGCACATTTGTCATATAATTACTTGTTTCAATAATCCTTTTATAGTTCAGTTACAGGTAGGTGATGCAGTATACATAACCTTCTGACAATATCAAGAAATACACACATATGTTCACAAAACACCTGCTAGAATGTTCTTAATAGTATTGTTAATAACATCACCATACTGAAAACCAATCAAATGTTCATCAACTATAGAATGAATAAATTAGCCATACTGTAATCACACAAAAGAATACTATCCATTAAAAAGGGTAATCTTCAACAACATGGCAGATCCTCACATCACAATGTGGGGGAAAAGAAGGCTAGCACCCATCAATATATAATGTGATTCCATTAGGTCATGGTTAGGTCACGATATAGATCTCCTAGGTAAGAACCAAGATACAAGTAACCACAGAATAAATTGCACTTTATTCAAATTTATAACTTTTGTTTTTTTAATGATACAAAAATTTAAAAATCCAGTAATAGCAAGTTTTGACAAATGCAGAAATTGGAACACTCAAACCTTAGTACTATTAATGTAAGTTATACTGACACTTTGGAAAAAAATTGGCACTTTCTCAAAAAATGAAATATAGTATTATCATATGATTCAGCAATTTCACCCCTCAGGATATACCCAAAACAATTGACAACAGGTCCATGCAGAAATTTGTGCACATATGCTTACAGCAATGTTATGTTATAGAACTGTGGAAACAACTAAAAATAACAATCAACTGATAAATAAATAAAATATGATGTGTGCATGCAATAGAATATCATTAAGTCACTTAAGAAGACTGCATCTGATATGCCATTGAGGAAAACATAAAGCAAAGTAAAAGAAACAAGCCAGTCACAAAAGCTCACATAATGTGAAATGGAAAATGGGAGAATGGGAAATGAGTATTGATAAGTACAGTTTCTCTTTGAGGTAATGAAAATGATCTATAATTACATAGTGGTGATGACCATACAACTCATTGAATAAAAAACACCAAACTTAAGCTTTTATATATCTTAAAGTATGTCTTAATTTTTTAATCTACCTAAAATTCCCCAATATATTATTTATAACAGCATAATCATTATAAAAATTGCATTATAGGTATCTCCTTGGTGTTGTAGAAATTAAGTCTCAGCACTGTCATGCTATCACCACTGTGACCTGAGTTGGATCCCCAATAGAGAGGTGACCTACATATGGTGCAGCAGACCTCTCCTGTCTCACCCACTGCTCCCAGTAGCAGTGGATTGCAGTAGATGTGCTTGTTCTGCTCCCCACTCTGCCTGTGGTCAGTCTCACCCTCTGCACTGCTGGCTTATGTCCCAGTTCTAGTATGCATAAATAAAAATAAATCTTTCAAAAAAAGGGAAAAAATCATCATTTTCAACACGGAGTCCTGTATGTTGATACAAAATGGTAAGGTAGTATCCCCTTGTATCCAGAATGAGTCTTCATAACATAATATTACAGAAGACAGCAATGTATCTGACTCTTAATTCTGGGAGTTTTTCCTTTCTTGAGAACAATAATAATAAATTGATAGTGTGAAATGCCATATTGGGAGTGAGAGGCTTTTCAAGGAAAATGAGCCCATTTTTCAAATCATACCTGTAGACTATTAAGTTAATTGGCTGTGTGATTTGATGGAATGAGTCCTGGACTGGACCTCAGAAAACCTTTACCCATCTTTTATTGTGTGACCTTGCACTTGTCAGTTATCTCTATGCGTTTGTTTTGTTCTTTGTCCAGTAGAATATCAACACCTACCCAATACATTTAGAAGATTTTCAAGATGTGAACATGCTTTGAAATTGACAGCATGATAAAACTAGGAGACATTATTTAACATTCATTTTTCTTCTTCAGACTTGATTTTTCAAAGAAGAGTAGACAAAATGTGCTAAGTTAAATGTTTCCTTTGGTTATTGATTGAGAGGGTCTGGTTTTCTTCTTGAGAAAGAACCTTGTACAGACTCAAACTGGAATTTGTGTCATAGTAACAGGATTTTATAGAAAACTATTTTTTTTTATGTATCATGCTGGCAGCAGAGAATGCTATGGCAGCAGACAGGTTATTTTCAATTAAACAGGAGCTGTCAGAATATCAGAAATGTTGAAATATGGTGAGCATGAATCCTAAACAGATCAGATGGCAGCTGCTCAGCTGTTACTTTAACAGAGTCACTGTGTGCATGTGGCATTTTCCTGCAGCGTTTAATTTGTGTTCCTAACAACAGAGACATATCTGTATTTATACATTGTTGTCAAGTCAAACTGGGACCTTCTAAATGACCTGGAATAGTAGTGGTCCTGGGTGCGTGACAGGTGGAGGAGATGACCCTCACCCCATTTTCCCTCTCAGGTTACATCGAAGAGGCCTGCATCATCCCTTGTCCCTCAGACTGCAAGCTCAGTGAGTGGTCCAACTGGTCACGCTGCAGCAAGTCCTGCGGGAGTGGCGTGAAGGTTCGGTCCAAATGGCTGCGTGAAAAACCATATAATGGAGGAAGGCCATGCCCCAAACTGGACCACGTCAACCAGGTATGGTCTACCACTGAGAATATTAAAGTATAGTTTCGAGTCACAATGAATCTGGTTTTTATTCTCCAAAATGGAGGTGAATAAGTAATAGGCCCAGAATAAGAAATTTGACCATTTTATTCTTAGAATGCCTTAGTCAATACATGTATGTTACTGAAGTCCTAGATCAGATCTATTATCTCTGCATTCTCAGGAGATTTGGTACCCTAAATATGCATATGAATATAGCTAAAGTGAAAATAAAAATGACACCTAACTGAAATAATGTCAGAGCACTTAATGTCTTAAAATTGTACTAGCATGTGTAGAAAGCAAGATTCTCATTGTCGCAGTTACCCGAGACTCTCAGGAAAGACATCTCAATTACTAACCACTTAAATTAAAAATCAAAGACAAAACACAGTTTATAAGGCCTAAAATTATAAATCTATATTTTAAATTCATTTAAATTTGTTTGACATAGTCTGTTAAGAAAAGTGAACTATGAAGGTGACGTCCAGGTCAGCGGAAAAATGTCATATGTCCATTTAGTCACTGGCCTTTTGAATTTTATTTCAGACTTTATTTCACTTTGGATGCATATTGTTAGCTGCTGTTGTTGTCAATCATGTCCTGTTGGAAATATAAAGTAAAAAGACTAGTAGAATTGTGAGTAATTTAAATATACTTAAAATGCATCAAACCATTACCATGTTTGGCCTATGTGTGAAGTAACAAAGGATAAATTTCATACAATATGTGTAAATACTTAGAATTGCATTTATGTCACAATCAAATGAGTCAAGTCATATGTCAGAGCCAATCTTAAATATGTAATGCTTCAAACATACATTGTCTAATTCTAACCCCCCACCACTTCTTACCAGTACACAAACTTTCCTTCTCAAAGTAACCTAAATTAGTTCAGAACAGTCAAAGCACAGCATCAAGAAAAGAAAAGGAACTTCTCAATAAGGGAATTAAATACAAGGAAAGAAAAGAATTAAACTACCTAGAAAATACTCTGAAAGAACCTTAATTTTTCCCTCTCAATGAAGTTGCTGAATTTGCCCTAATAGGCAAATGAAGGTAAATAATTCAGTGCTCTGCTGCCATCTGCTGGTGAGTAGGTTCCCTGTTGTAGTGACTATGCAAATTCCATTCCAGGACCCTAAAGAAACAGAGTAACTGAAATGTATTGTTTATAATGTGAAAGAATCTTTTCTATAAGTTTTGATATCTTGAGTTTCCAATGGTAAATTTAAATTTTCGTAAGTATTTTTGGTTCTAAAACAGAAAGATTGTACACATACTATAGTATCATGTGAGTGTATGTGAGTGTGTGTGTTACGTTAAAATAAGCTCAGTATTTTATTTAAAAGGGAACTTTCAAAGGTTCAATGTTGGGTCAGGTTGACTTTGTTATGAAAAATATTGAACCTAAGTCTTTATCTTTCTGTGATGATCTCTAATGCAGTTTCATGAGCATCTAAGTACTTATCAACTTACCAATGGTATATTATGACAATACAAGTAAAAACTCAAATAAAAAAGAACTGACCCTTGAATATTTAACTTCGAGTATAAATAGTCCATGTTAAAAAATAGAAACGGTTAAGGGTTTTTTATAGTAGTAAAATATTAGGTAAGTAAAAATCATGTGAAGTTTTATGTTAATATTGGAAATTATAAATAGTGTAGATTTTTACTGCAATTTTGCATTCATCAGTAAAATAATCCATCATCCTTGAGGTTCCTGGGGGCATGAGGAACAAAGAGAGGAAAAGGCCAGAACACTATGCTGGCAGAGTGTGGGTGCTGGGGCCGGGGGTGGTGAGCAGGATAGTCATACAAAGCTGAAGTGTGAACCTGTTCCCCTAAATCATCAATCATTAACAGTGTTTTCAATCAATGTTACATTAAAAAAAAAAAGTTTCAGGAAAAAGAAAGGAGTGACTGATGAGAGAAAAAAAATCTGAGGTCATTGACTTGAAAATGGCTTCCGACTTCCCATTTTCCTCATTTGCTCAAGCACATCCTCATTTCCTAAGAAATATAGATGGATGGATCGATTAAGTCAATAAATAGGTCAATCAATCAATTTATAGATAGTCTATATACAATTTGGGTCCCAAGATATTTGCAGGCATAAAGCAAATCCCCATGTGCATTTTGAAGTCTATTCTCTTAAGATGCTTTTGATACTGCTCATCTAATCATTACCTTGACTGTGCTATTGCAATACTGAGTAATGTATCTTAATTTTAAGCCAGAATAAGCCTTTTTTTTCTCTCAAGACCTAAGAAATGTTCTAATATAATTCACCAAAAACATAGATTTTATAGTAGAATAACATTTGAAACATAGAACATGAGTTCATCTCATTAATATGCTGACATTTTTGTTTCTTTCCCTTCTCTTCATTCCTACTGAATATCAATCCAGGCACAGGTAAGAAGCTTTAAATTTCATGGCTTATCATAGACCACTGTGTGTTTCATTTCTTACTCGTGATTTCAAAAAATATGTTGTTTTTACTCTATTATCTCATCGTTTATAGGGAGAGAATAGCATATTTTCCATAAAATTTTGTTAAGTGTGCTCTCTCTTGTTTCCTAGCATGTTACCTGGTTTTTCATTTTTGTCATAGTTATACCAGGGCCTGACCTGATGGGTAAAGAGAACAAGTTTTGCTTCACTAGCCTTAAAGAGGCAGTAATCCTCTTATTAATTGATCTCATAAAGTATGAGATCCTTAGACAAAAATGAAGAATACAGTTGGCTTGAAAGTGGGCAGTGGTGGGTTGCTCAAAAATGGTTTGTATTACTTCCACAGTAAGAGATTAAAATGAAAGCCATTCAATTATTAGAAGGGTATTTTCCCTTCCTCAAAAGTAGTAGTGTTATGTTTTCCACCAGTATTTAGTCCTGTTTTAACACAGCACCCAAAGTGAAAGTGATCACTTATGACAGTAGTATATTCTTATTTCAACTATGTACACACTTATTCTTACTTGGAATAAGTCGACTTTACTCACTTCATTTGGATGTTCAGCCCACTTAATTTTCACAAAATAGTAGTTTATTTAAATCTATTTTTTTTTCTGGAATTAAATAGTCAAACCATACACTATATGTTATACTATAATGCATATATGTCAAAAATAGGAAATAGAGTGAAATTATTGTAGATTTTGAAATATTTTAAAGGACATTTTTATTTGATGGTTAGCTTAACTTTGTTGTAGTAGATGATGGTCCACTTATTATATTCCTTTATTTAATCATTATTTTCATTAAGAAAATAGCACACTTGGTTCATTGTTCTGAAACCAAACACATCACCTCAAACACAAACTGAAAGCCTGTGTGGCTGAGCCAGACAATTAGCCTTGTTTTGTGTGGCCTTACTGCTTTGGGCAGTAGCTGTGCAAGATGAGACCAATTTCAGACTTTGCTTCCAAGCCCTAAATGATTGAAGGTTCACATTAAAGTACTATTTGTTAAGGTCTCATACAAGTAAAAAAGCTATTTGCCAGTTATTTTGAGGTGAGTATTATTTCACTTCACTATGAAAGAAATATTAAAATGGGGGAAATAATAACAAAAAAACTATCTCATATTGTCCTTTAGTTTCATACATGGAACACCAAAAATAGAAATTCCCATTGTTAGACATATTTATTAGGGAAAAAGGCCCAAATGTATTTTTTAATAATTATTTGATATGTATATTTAAATTCATTCATTCATTCATCTTTTCACCGAATCTCTATTGAATGCCTAGCATAGGAGTTTTCCCCATGACTAAGTGTTGATGACACACACAACTGTGGACATGACAGATGACTCAGGAAATTACAACACTCTGTGGGCAGGGGTGGTACAGGGAAGTATATAGTGTATATTTAATTTAATGTGGTCCCACACATCAGATCTACAACTGCAACCAAAGAAAGCAGCAGACTACAATGCAGCTACCCCTGCCCTTTACAACGATCATGCTCAAGCAAGTTCTCTATATCCCTGTTTTAGCATAATAAACATAAGCAAGAGGAATAAAAGTTCTTCATGAGCACACAACAGTCATTATGATAAGGACCCATTGGTTTCCTGAGGTGAGACCACTGAAACTATGTGTGTTCCAGGTGTATGAGGTTGTCCCTTGCCACAGTGACTGCAACCAGTACATATGGACCACAGAGCCATGGAGCGTCTGCAAGGTGACCTTTGTGAACATGAGGGAGAACTGTGGAGAGGGCGTGCAGACCCGAAAAGTGAGGTAAGGCAAGATTGAAATGTAAAGATAAGGCAAAACCGCAACCACCTCTCAGTTGACTCATGCTGAGTCAACTCATCCTCCCTAATCTCATGAATGAAACTGTTTTTAGTTTTACCCTTAGAGATTCTGTGTTCCTGAAAAACTCCAATAAGAGAATCTACTTTAAGCAGTAATATATCACATTGGGTCTTCTGATTTATGAAGCTCTTGATGGGAAATGTAGATGTAAATGTAGACTAAAGTCATATAGATTTCTCCAACCCCATAGTTGCTCTTAAAGGTCAAGTACATTTCTGAGAGCATTTCCATGATAATCTGTTATACTCTTACTCCTTTATGTCAAACTGGCTAACTCCTGAAAACTCTCATCTCCTCCAGCAAGCCTTCCCTAAAACCCTGCCTGACTGTGCCTGCTTCACCTTAAATTTAAACTAATTAAAATCAAATAGAACTAAAAATGCATTCTTCGTCACACCAGAGTACTTAATTTCCTCAAGAGCCATAGGTGACTGGTGGCTGTCCTGTTAGCACACAGAGTACTTCCAAGACCTCAGAAAGTTCTGTGAGCACTGCTGCTCTGCAGTCCCCACATGCTGCTTGTTTTCAAAGACCCATTTGTATGTTGCCTTTACAGAACTTGCAAACTGGGACTCTTTCATATTCCTCATATTCATAGAAATTCCCTAACACAAGTTTGACACTTATTAAATTTTCCCTTCAGCAGCAGTAGCAGTTCTTTAACAATCCTTGAACACTGTGAATCAAGTGTGTGAGGTTTTATTATTTTCAATGTGTAGAGTACAATATTCTAAGTCCTCAGATCACTCCATCTTTTACCACGAACACACATCTGGTAAAACGACAAGAACTGTCATTCAAAGCCTTTTCTTTTCACTCTTGTTAACTATGCCAGTTTCTTCTAACCCTGCTGAGTGACATATAGTACACATAAATATAAACAAATCCCCAGAACATGACAACTTATGATTCAAGGAAGCTCATTCTCACATATTGAATGATAGGAAATTTGAACAAATTAGCATTTAGTACAGTAAGTAATGTTTTTTTCTGATATAATTTCTATTTCTTATTTCAAAGCCCACTTGAACTCTCAAATTATTTTTCTGAAGAACTTAAAGGGACAGGAATTGTAGCAGTTTGTACCTTACATTTGTAAAATAATAATAATAGTAACTACTGTTCTTTCAGTTTTTCCTTCAGTTATCTGTGTACATGCTGCTTTTTTCCTTGAGAATATTTTTAACATTCAAGGTACATCTTAATGTTAACTTCTCATATCAATGCATTTTTTTCAGTAGACATTTTAATGCAGATAGAGAAAAGAGGTCCATATTGATTGTGATTTCTGATCATGTAATAATGTTCCTATTTGTAACTGAATAAGTAGTACAGATTCTAACCTTATCCTCCACCAATTAAGGTCAGAATGTCCTGCTTAGAGCAAGGGCTGGCTGACATTTCAGGATAGATTGAGTCTATGAGAGAGAAGGTTTCAATTCATCCTATCTCATTCTTTCTCTTTTAGAATGTTTTGATATATCAAAGAATCAGTAGTAGAAGTGGTTTGCTCTGGTAGGAAGGTACATTTTTTTCACTGACATCATTTTTAGAATTGCCAACACAAGAATAACTGAAAGCAAATTTAGTTATTACTATTTTTTAAACAATTATCTGCAGAGAGTGAACCTTATTGCCACAGCTAGATGTGCTTCTGACCCCCACCTTTATCCCAACTTAGTTTTAGACTATGCATTTCTAATACAGTTTAATTTTCACACAGCATAGTCTTTTCCAATGCAATGAAGAAAAGCAAAGAATTTTAAGAAAGTAAATGGACTTAAAAGTGCTTTCCTTTGGGCTCATAATTTCAACCAAACATTTCTTCTGTACTCTAGAGTGACTAAGAAGATATTAATGCCAAATAAGTGAAACAGACAATCTGTATGTCAACAATTGGGTGTTTTTGTTTTGTTTTAGTTTTTATCAATTGTAGCACATTCAAGGGTAGTCATTAAAATTGTATCTTAGAAAAATAATACATGACATTCCTGTTGTTTCATTGCATTTTATTTTTTTTTTTCTTTTCAAGTGGTACAAGCAGGTAAATTTGATTCTATTTTAGTTATCTTTGATAGAAAGTGAATTGTTATTGTTCTGATTTTCCTAACAGGAATATATTACCTATGTAATAAAAATTAAAGGAAGAGATAAGCCTTTCAAAAATTTTCTATATACATAACTACTTTACAGGATGTTGAACATCTGTCCTTAATGCTAGATCAATAAGTAATTTTCCAAGTTGTTCTTGGTATATATGTCAGACCCCATGAACACAAACCTCTCTAAACAGGAATTCCCAATTTTTGAGCCCTGAACTGTCCCGTCTGCTCCACATCCTCTCAAAGATGCCAATGTTAAGCATTTAAAAAGTGCCATTAATGGACCCTCCCTTGTGGCACAGGGGTTAAAGTCTCAGAGCTATCAAGCTATCACCAGCCATTGCTGTGTGAGTTTGATCGCTGGCCAGAGAGGTGACCCACATGAAGCAACTGACCACTTCTATATCCCCCATGCTCCCCTCAGGGTATATTTCAGTAGATCACCTGCTCTGCTCCCCACTGTGTCTCTGGTGTATTCTCTTAACCCACCCCTCTCGCTCTCTCTCTCTCTCACACACACACACACACACACACAACTCTGATCTACACCCCAGTTCTTCTATGCAAAAATAAATCTTTAAAGAAAAAAGAAAGTGCCACCAATGTAGAACTTTTTCCAGGGAAACAAATTTTAAGATATGTATCTATCTTTATGTGTTTTGTGATTGCTTTGTTTTTTAAAGATTTATTTATTTATGCATACAGCACTGGGGTACAGGCCAGAGGTGCAGGGGCAGTGAGAGGATTCACCAGAGACAGAGCAGGGAGCAGAACAGGCCAACTGATGAAATACACTGCTGAGGGGAGCAGTGGGTGGGTCAAGAGAGGTCTGTTGTGCCATGTGGGTCACCTCCGTGGCCCGGGATCAAACTTGCACCCTAGCTGCTGGAAGCCAACTTCACAGTGTTGCACTTTAATCTGCTGTGCCAAGGGCCAAGCTAGATATTTGTATGGATACTTTTTCAGGCTACAAACCCAATTAAAATAGGAATAGCACCACATTTTCCTCCAGGTTTGGCAGGTCTCTCTAGAAAGGTGATTGTGCTGAGTAGATTTCTGAAGATGCAATGTCCCTACTGATTATAAATCCCTAAAAAATGTTAAGATTCCAGGTATAATTGGTAATGTAATTCAGCTGACATTTTAAAACATCGTGATGGGTTTGAGAGGCTTAAGAGCTCAAGTCTTCCTTTTCATCTTCTGCAATGCACTTTTCTTCCCAAACCCATTACTCTGGTTGACCTTCTCTGACTTATAGATGAGGGATAAAGTTTTTCCCTTCTACTAGAAAAGTGCCGGGAGAGATTATTAACTTCTGTAAAAGTAAAGTCTGGTACTAACCACCTTAATTAGATTCTCCAGAGATGAGTAAAGAGCCATTTGTAATGACTTACAGTAGAATGAATTGTAATAAAATGTCTGAATTTGTTGTTAAAAAGAAAACAACAGAGATGGCATGATATGGAAAGATCTGAACTCCCACACTTAAAGAATTTATGCTATTATTATTTTAATTGGCTTTTCACTTCTGGCTGTCTTTTAAGGTTATCAGCAGATAGGAGGCTAATTACTTTACAAAACAATTTAAAAAGTGCCATCAGTTACTTTCAAAAACAAACTTTTCATTAGGAAATTTCAGTATGCTTCGTCTTCTATCACATATGAATGTACCATTTCTATAAATTCACCATTTTTTTCAGAAGAGAAATTGTGTTGCATTCCAAAATTGCAACCTCTCAGCCTTTGTGAACCATTCCTCATCAGTTTCTGCATCATGTATAAGTCTAGGTGATCCTCTCCTTTCATAGGAAGACATAAAGAGTTTGCATATACACAGTGGATATTTACAGGCAAGCACAGATTTTTAAATCATACCACAGCACTATACATTTATGGGAGACAGAGAGATCCTTTTATGTCTTATGTATGGAGAGTTTTACTAAATGCAAACTTTCCCACCGCCCAACCCCATGATAATGCTTTAAGAAGAACCAGTCCTGTGGGCTGGCCATTATTCTAAACATCCTAGGTCCTTTAATTACATGTTTTCTTCTAGATGCATGCAGAACACAGCAGATGGCCCTTCTGACCACGTAGAGGATTACTTATGTGACCCAGAGGAGATGCCCCTGGGCTCTAGAGAGTGCAAACTGCCATGTCCAGAGGACTGTGTGATCTCTGAGTGGGGTCCGTGGACCCGATGCACTTTGGTAAGATGACTACCCATTTATTAATGTAGAGTTTGCATAGTTCCTTACCACTAAAGCTTTCTAAAGACAATGGTTTCTAAATTAGGTACCAGTAACGAAATCCATTGCCAAAGCAAGGAGTATTTTCTTGTCAATTCATTGTCTGAGTATGCTGTTTAAGGCAGCAATGTGTCAATTCATGCTAGAACAGCTCGGCCTCTTGCAAGTTTTATGGTCCACCACCATGCAGCACAACCGAAAGTTGTAATGATTCCCTTCAGGTAAAGGGGAAGAGAATGAGGCTGTAGTTAAGGTACTTTGATGGTGTTGGATTATTATTATCTCTTGCTTTTTGCCCATTCCATTTTATTTAATGGTAGGAATAATCTTTCACACAGTGGGGTACTGCAGCAGGGGCATTGACACTAAACTCAAAGACCCAGTAAGAAAGGGAGTAGAGAGAAGAAAGCTGTGCATCAGTGAATCTTTTTCCACACACTGACTCTGGGTCTCTTTGGGTCTGGAAAGCCAGCTAAGAATTTCAAAACACACAAAGCTGCTAGATTTGCAGAGCCAGTAGGGATCCTAGGAAGAGTGTCAACTGAAACATAACTGACTGATAGTGTAGACAATTTGGCTTACCCCTGAACACTTTGGTAAAAGCTATGTGTTTATCTTTAAGACAGCATCAAAAGCATAAGGATAAAATCACGTCTATTGAATTAATTGGCTGAAAGACAATATAAGACAGTTGCAAAGGATGTATGATACATGTTTTGAAGGAGAAATTAAATTTCTATCTTCATGTTAACATTATTAGAGGTGCTGACTAGCAGCCGAGCAGGGGCAAAACACGGCTGGCAGTTGCTTTGGATACAGGTGAGACTGCAGTGAAGCGTCACTGTTTCACGGGATATGCAAATTACATCCTGGTCTCATTCCATAATATCAGATCTGAAGCTACTGCTCCTGTTCGTAGAAAGAAAGTGTTTTCAGAACAAAAGTGAATCGATAGGCAATGGCTAGCTAGTCTTTGTAGGTGACAAACTGTGTTTGTGTGTATATATACTGGGAAATGTAAAAGTCACTAACAGCTATTTATTTCAAATCACTCTTAAAATTTGCTGTGCCTGGGATCATGAGGCTAGATAATAATTAAAATATGAGAGATAAGAATTGTATTACTGATCTACAGTAATTAATATATGGCATTATATATATAATATGATTATTCCTATTTGACACAGAGACTTCAGTACCTCATAACTAGATGGGAAGCTTATTTATTTTAAAGATGAAACAGGGGCATAATGAAGTTAAATTAGCCAGTGGCCAGATTGTTCTAACTCCTCTCCAGCACTTTCCCTAACTCACTGGCACTGTGTGGCTAAGCGGTCACCTTTCTGAGGAGTTATGTCATTCTCTGTCAGCCTTGCAATCAAAGCAATTTCCGGCAAAGGTCAGCTGAACCCATTAGGCAACCTGCTGATGAAGGAAGATCCTGCCCTGATGCTATTGAGAAGGAGCCCTGCAACTTGAACAAAAACTGCTTCCACTATGATTATAATGTAACAGGTATGTGGCCAGTCATTTGATCATGAAGTTGACGGTTCCAGCTCTGCAGCATTCTCATTAACATTGCTTTTTTCCATCAGTACACCTTTCGGACAAACTACCTATTGTCCCAGAAATAACTCTTGAAATACCAAATCCTGTAGCTGTTATTTTTAAGTAAATTTCAAGACTAAAAAGTGAAAATATATCACACAAGTGTTAGCCCTTAAGAGAAACTAAATGTTAGTATAAGAAATATTCTAAGCAATCCTTCTAAAGACCTCTCCCACTTTGGGAAGGTGCAAATAGGCATCAGATTTATTGAAAAATACCTCCTTTCAAGGATTTGAATCATTATAACAGTATAAATACTGGGACAATAATTCTTTGTGTAAGTGATAGTACAAAAACATGATTAGTCTGATACAAAAATGAAAGCAATCTTAAACTTGTAAAAAAAAAGTATGAGGGAACTAGAATTATTTCAGTATTATAAAAGATATAGATGACAAATGATAGATGTATGTTTTAGAAAAACAGGTTTATTACAAGTTCTAGAATTTTCCTACCCTCATCTCATAGCATCAAAGCAGATAGGAAAGGACAGGTTTTGTTAGCTTATATGACTTGGAGGAACATGGAAGCTTACGTTGGAATTTTTCCAAGTAATTTTCACACTGAAATAAACTCCAATAATTTGGACAGTGACAAATAGCAGTCACAATGTTTTTTTGTTTCTTTTGATTTTTCTCTTCAAATTTCCTTTGATGCCACAAAGAAATCACCGTTCTCTAAGATATGCTGTGTTGCCCTGGGTGGGGGATGGGGGGAGAAGGGAAGATGAAAGAAATATTTTGTAAAAGACAAAGTAAGAGAAGAAAATGTAGCCAAAGCAATTTTGAAATAAATGCCTACATAGACAATAAGTAAAACAGTATTTTATTAGAATACAGTTACATAGTTCAAGTATCAGCATTAGTTATGATTTGGCTAAAACAAAATTATCAACTTTTAAATTCTTTTATTAGCAAATTTTTAAATGACATTTGACCAGCAGGCCAAAACCATTTTTACAATATCTCTGAATGGCTAGATGGCAGGATTGCCAAGTAGACATCTGCCTACAAACCTAATCCCCATAGCTAGGTGCAGCCCAGCAATTCCATTTGACTCCTGATATGTTCAAAGCTGGGCCCCATATGCTCTGCATGTGGGATGATTGATTGTGGAGCTTAAGGAGCAGTTGTGAATCAAATACGGGATTCAGGTCATCAGAGCTTCGTTTGAAATTTGCTTCCCGCACAGCTCCTGTCTTGATGGGCTTCCTTCTTTTCAGACTGGAGCACATGTCAGCTAAGCGAGAAGGCAGTTTGTGGAAATGGCATTAAAACAAGGATGCTGGATTGTGTTCGAAGTGATGGCAAGTCGGTTGACCTGAAATATTGTGAAGAGGTGAGTGGACGCTGTGTTACATCTTTGGGAGTCAATTTTCTCTTAATATTTTCAATTCATGCTGAGCCAAGTGACCTGTGCTCCGTGCAGCTCAGTGCCAGCAGATGTTTTCCAGCCCTATTCAGAGGCTGTTAAGCTCCACTGGATAAGAGACACTGTCCAACACTCCTGATTTCTAGACATAATTTCCTGTGTTTTGTTCTGCTTGTAGCCCAAAGGTATGCTAATTACCCTGTTCTGAAAGACAGGCTTGGGGAACAATAAGTAATCAAGGTGCATAAAAGCAATAAATCTTAATCAGACGACTCATCATTTTTTGTAATTTCATATGAATTTTGTGTTGCCTGGGACACCTGCCAAGACCTATCATGTAGTCCCTCTGTTTCTAAACATTGATCACATGTGGTTAGTAGCAGATTTTGATATTAGGATCTAATATCCAGCTGTGAGAGTCCAAGTACTCAGACCTGAATAGAGAAAGCTTGAAAGTCAAACAAAGGGATGGGCTCATGGTATCATTTAAGTGCAGAGAATTTGAGCTGTCAATTATCTAATTTACAACAGTAGGATTTTTAGCTGTGATCTTATGTAATGCAAGAAAGCATGATTTTTGGCCTTTTTTCATGAAGTACTTACAACACTTCATGTTGTAGTAATTTTATCTGTACTCCATACCAAGAGGGTACTCACATTTCTGACAGGTTTTGACTCTCCTGCATCTAAGGCCCACTGGCTTCATTATGAATCAAGGTAAGCAGGAGCTTTGACAGACCTGAAACACATGGTGGGGGCCCTGGTGATCTCAGTGCTCAGTAACTATGATGACCACAGTAAATTGTTACAACTCCTAAGGGAAAACCTGACACATATTTTAGTTCATTTGCTATCTGTATCAAGTGGTCCTAACTAACCTCCTCACATCATGGAAAAGAACTCTCATAAGTGCTGAAACTCACCATTCTCTTATAATTTCATTTAATGTATTCATAATTTAGATTCAGTTAGAAATTTCACAACTAAATTAACTTAGCTTTGAAACTAATAATACTGAATTCATGTAACCATTATTTTAAAATATTATTAATGAAGATTATTATAGTCCATAGTGGTTGGAAACCTTTCTGTCATTCTACCATTTGATTAATATGTCCCCACATTTTGCACATACAGATGCCCTCGTGGGGTATAATGACATATACAATTAATATTTTAAAGCTTTTTGAAAGTTAAACCCAAATTACACGGAAACAAATTTATAGGACAGATATACATAAGACCTTTAATTTCATAAATGTAATATCAGTAAATACCTGAGAAGTAACAGATTTTACCTATCTGGATAAATTTCCCTTATGTGCAAATATTATGTTTGAATACTACAATGACAACTCAGGTTCAAGTTACAACATTCTAGCAAGTGCTATCTTTCGAGAAAACAGCACTGGTCTGCAGCAAGTGAGTTCTCGTGTCGGTTTTATCCATCCCTGTGGAGGCAGTAGGATTAGATGATGGCCTCAAGGAAAGCTGGTTATCTTTTTAAACAGTGGAGTGAATGCCTGACTACTGTACAAACTCCATATTCAATGCACCAGCAGTTGCTAACTCACTGCTTCTCTACTAGCCATAAAGAAAGATGGCATCACTACCCAATAAAGAAGAAAAGCAGGGTTAAACCTAGTTAGCAGTTGTATGGTAGTGTGTTGTCAGTGGTTTTCAGGCATTTATCTACATAATACCTACCTAGTAATAGATTTCTTCTTTCCTATTTGTATCACTGAAAAGATTTAATTCACACCTATTTCATCATATGATTTAGAGCTAAAAACAGAAAGAAAAAGATACAACAAATATCCTAAGAAAAAATTCTTGGGAGTTAAAATGTTTCACTGAAGGATGTCTGACATATATGTAAACAGATAGCCTCTTTACCTCTGTAGTGAAATAAATCAGTCAGTAGTGGTAATGGAACCCAATGCCAATACAATGGCATAAAATTATTATTTGATGAGAGGGTAGCACCAAAGTAACTGGATTTTTTGTACCACAGTTAGCTGCAGAGATCAGGTATCCCAAAGAGAAAATTGTTTTTAACAAATATAGACATATATAAAAATCCCTATTAAAAAAAGTGCTGGTGACTCACATTTCCTTTTGAGAAATAGATTAATTATATATGAATGTAATATATTTCAAGTAACACATATCATTTTAATTTGTTTTTATGCATAGAAGAGCTGGAGTGTATATCAGAGGTGTGAGAATCTGGATCTGGGTAGGGGGTGCGAGGATTCACCAAAGTGGGGAATAGAACTGGCGGGTTGAAATACAGTGCTGAGGAGAGCAGCAGGCGGGGCCGAAGAGGTCTGCCACGCCATATGGGTCAGCTCCCTGGCCAGGGATCGAACTCACGTTGCAGTGGCTGCAACTAGCTTTATAGTGCTGCACTTTAACACCTGGGAGATAAAGTGTCATTTATTTTGCGTGTCAGCCTGTCTTGAAGATTTTTCCCTTTAATGAGTACACATATAACAACATAATATAGATCTAAATATTGATAATCTTGGTTTTTAACTAATTAAAAACTAAATATTCTTACACTCATTTGTTCCTCATTTAGGGAAACTCAACCAATTTGTAAACACACTTTTTCAAAAAGCAATGAAAGGGGCTTCACAGTATTTAGCAAATAAATGTGCTCTTCCATGTGCTTTAGGCCCTTTGCTCCCACTGCCCTGGGTCAAAACAGTTTGAGTAGCCTCCAGATGTTTATTTTTCTTTATTATGCATTTGTTCTCCCTTTCCTCTCTTCCTTCTTCCAACAATACATTGTGGCCATACCTCTGCCTCTGCTCTTTCAGCTTAGACTGGAGAAGAACTGGCAAATGAACACATCCTGCGCGGTGGAGTGCCCCGTGAACTGTCAGCTTTCCGACTGGTCTCCCTGGTCAGAATGTTCTCAAACTTGTGGCCTCACAGGTTTGTGTGAAATGTAATTGGCACTGGGCCAGTGGTTAAGGAATATGAAATAAGATGTCTTTATTGCTTTAAGGCTTACCAAATTATCTTCAGAAAGGGTAAATTAGAATCTTAGCAAATGATCTGAACCATACGGGTTTTTTAGATATCCTCAGAAAAGATGACTAGTCCTCCCAAAATGATATATGCCTGCAGAACTGCCATACATCATAAAAGTTGTCATTTTGTATCTCTTAAAGGAAAAATGATTCGAAAAAGAACAGTGACCCAGCCCTTTCAGGGTGATGGAAGACCATGTCCTGTCCTGATGGAACAATCCAAGCCTTGCCCAGTGAAACCCTGTTACCAGTGGCAATATGGACCATGGTCTCCATGCCATGTGCAGGTATCAGGTGTCCAGAAGTTGTGTGGAAATGTATATATATTTTTTAAAAGCTTATTCATACAGAACTGGGGTGCGGGGCGGCGAGCGGGTCAGGAGAAGTCTGCTGCACCATGTGGTCACCTCCGGGGCTGGGGATCAAACTCACACCGAAGCGGCAGCCGCCAGCTTGCAGTGCTGCATCCTAACCCATTGTGCCACCAGGGAGGGCCCAGAAGTTTTCAAAGCTTACACATGGCAGGTTATCATCTTGAAGATTTCAGAAACATTTAATTCTTTTTTGTAACAAACATTCCCTGCCCTGTATTTTAAAAATCATCTGGGGACTGATTCATTGTAATGAAAATTTATTTGCCTGTCTTTGGTTAGAAAACAAATTGTTCATTGTATCTTTATAGTTGAAATGTTATAAAGGACTTATTCCCTAGTGTTGCAAACTCTTCTTGAACTGCTCAAAAATCAAAAGAAGTGGTTGCAGAGATGATTGTAAGTGATGATGTGGTTTCCCAGATTATTTTTGTTAGTGATTTATTTTCTTCATTCCAGGATGCACAGTGTGGAGAAGGAACCAGAACAAGGAACATTTCTTGTGTAGTGAGTGAAGGGTCAGCTGAAGACTTCAGTAAAGTGGTGGATGAAGAATTCTGTGCTGACATTGAACCCAGGATAGATGGTAATAAAAAAGTGGTCCTTGAGGAAACTTGTACCCAGCCTTGCCCAGGTAAGAACAGCAAAATAGAATTCATATATCTGCTCATTTCCTACAAAAACCAACCAGGTTGACGAGTCAAGAAGACCCATGATGGGTCTATGCATGCCTCTGTAGGAGGGACTATACAGACCTCCATGGGCAAACACAGGGAAGTCTGTGAGGCTATCCATGTGTGGATCTGTAAGCAGTTTTAGAATACCAATAGGTGCTTCAGTGGAGCTCCACAAGGTTCCATGGAGTAGTATCAAGCACACCATCGATGCATCTAAAGGGGACCCAGAGGGTCTCCCATAGAGGTTTTGTTATTTTGTTACAGGGCAGGGAGAGAGGGGTACCACCGAAGCCCCAAACCTGCCTGCTGCCTGCTCTAAGTGGGTTCTGCCACATCAAGACAAAACATATAAAACTTTAATGAAAAGGGACTTTTAATACAAAGAATATAATGTATAAATCAAATACCTGAAATAAAAGGGATTGGCCCAAAGCAAGGCCTGAAAGCCCACCACAAGCCTAAAGCACCTTCTGGCCAGGACCCATAAAAAAGGATCAGAAATGGCCAGACAAGTCTGGAAGAAAAAGAGCAAGATCAAAATCAATATAAACACTGCCATAGTCACCTCCCTACAGGTATTTCACCCACATCTGCCTCAACCAGCCCAGGGCCAAGAAACAAGCACGGTTTCTTCCTCACATGCTTGCTGCTCCATGTGGCTTCCTCAGGTTTCCTTCTGGCTCTCCATACTCCTGCCTTCTTCCTCCTGTCTTTTTTCTCTGCTCAGCTCCACACTCATTCTGGGTGGGGCAGGAAACCTGGAACTTCCCCTTTTCCTAGGGACCACCCCACACATTTCCACATAGGGTATTAGGGGGGGATTCATAATGGGATTTATAGACTATTTGTGCACATATGTATAAAATACATGCTGTGTTTTACAGGTGACTGTTACTTGAAGGATTGGTCTTCATGGAGCTTGTGTCAGCTGACTTGTGTAAATGGCGAGGACCTTGGCTTTGGTGGAATACAGGTCCGTTCCAGAGCAGTGATAATACAAGAGCTAGAGAATCAACATCTATGCCCAGAGCAAATGTTAGAAACAAAATCATGTGATGGTGAGTACCTGCATCCATTTTAGTTTTGTATTGTAAGTTAATATATGTAATAAAAAATGTTCCCTTAAGTCCTACAAATTTGTGAGGATCTTACTTAAAGGTAGGAGTTACAGTAAGTGTGTAATTCACAATATTGATCACACTTGAATCTAAAAACCATTAAAATATTCTTGGAACTTCAAAAATCATATTGGTTTGTTATGACATAAACATGTACTCTCATATATGTTCTATGTGTGTATATGTACACACAAATAGAGCCATGCAGTAAATGTAAGCAATGTATCACATTTTCAAGAACCATCTCATCATTTAGGAACAAGTCTCAATGGAAACAAATTGATGGTGGCAAATGAAAAATGTGTAAAGTCAGTAACCAGTAATACCATATGAAATCTCCCAACAAAAAAAGGTTAACAGGAGATGGTAACAAGATCCACTTATACTGATAAAGGGATTAATAGAACAGGAGGACATAACACTCACTAATGATTATGCACCAAATATAAGAGTACCAAAATATGTAAAATAGTGTTGCTGATTCCCTTTAGGTTAATAACAGTAGGGGATTTAACATCCTGCCCCTCCCCACCCATATAGTAATGGAAAGAACACCCAGACAGGAAATGAAAAAGCAGCAGTGGTCTTAAATATAAACTCAGAGGAGATAGACATATTTACAGAGAATTTCTCCCCTAAATTGAATACACATTCTTCTCAAGTGCCAACAGAATATTCCCAAGGGTGGACTATATATTGGGAAATGAAACATATCTCAATAAACTTAGGAAAATGGAAATCATATAAAGCTTTTTGGGAGAACCACACTGTTATGATACTAGAAATCCACCAAAAGGAGAAAGCTGGTGTGAAGATTGTGCAACATTCTTCTAAACCACTATTAAAAATGGTTTTAAATGGTTGGGAAAAGCATAACAGGTTTGGTGATGGGAGCTCCTCGGGGACCAAACATGAATGAATAAAGCACACAATGTATGAACCAAGAGCTACTACCTGGGTGCAACATTTAACCAGAATCACAAAGAGAAAATTCAAACTCAGAAACAGAAGTTATAAGAGATTTGGAGCATCTAGAAGAAATTCTTAGAGATAGAAAATGTGAAAAAACCCTACTTGTGACAAAAATCAAAACAGTAATCAAAAACCTCTTCTCCCCCCAAAATAAAATAGAAGGAACTAATGATTTCACAAGTAAATTCTGCCAAACTTTCAAAGAGTACATAACTATCCTTTTCAAATGGCTCTAGAAAAGTGAAAAATAAATGAAAAGTCCAATCATGTTTCCCTGATTCTGAAACTAAGCAAGGACATCACAAAGAAAACCACATAACAATATATCTGATGAACATAAATTTAAAAATCCTCAAAACTATTCCATATACCATGGATGAGTGGGGGGGAGGGTTCCAGGGACACTGGGATGATTCAATGCATACAAATCAATACACACTCTACACCACATTAAAAGGATAGACAAAGATCATATAATCATCTCAATATCTGCTGAGAAAGCATTTTTCAACATTCGACATCAATTTATGATCAAAACCTTCACCAACATAGGTACAGCCATTATTTCAACATAATCATGACCACATATAATAAACCCATAGCCAAAATAACACTCACTCAATGGGAAAAAAGTGAAACCTTTTCCTTAGAGATCAGAAAAAAGACAAGGATGTCCACTGTCACAACTAGTACTCAATATAATATTGATAGTCTTTGCCAAAGTAATTAGACAAGAAAAGGAAGTAGCATTATGAACATGTGAAACTATCACTGTTCACTGATGGCATGCTAAACACAGAAAATGTCAGACTCCAGTAAAAAGCCTATTAGAAATGATTATCAGTCTATAAAATTATTGTATACAAATCTGATGCACTCCAATTCTCAAATATGAACTAGCAAACAGAACTCATAAAAACAACCCCCATTTATAATCACATCAAAAACAAACACTTTGGTGTAAATGGAAGGTCTAACACTGAAAACTTTTAGGATGTCATTGAAAGAAACAGATGACATAAAAAAAAAAAAAGTAAGATATTCTGGGCCCTCGCTGGTGGCACAGCAGGTTAAAGCACAGCACTAAGAAGCTAAAGCCACTTTCGCATGAGTTGATCCCCTCCTGCCCCAGAGGTGATCCACATGGCATGGCAGACCTCTCCTGACCTACCTGCTGCTCCCCTCAGCAGTATACTTTGTTCATCTGCCTGTTCAGCTCCCCACTCTGTCTCTGCTGAATCCTTTTGCAGCCCCTGCACCTCTGTCCTGTAGCCCAATTCTGTATGCACAAATATTAAAAAAAGTAAGATATTCTGTTTATGGACAGGGACAATTAACATTGTTACATATGGCTATTACCTAAAGCAATATAGGTAATATTGTATCCCCTATTAGAATCCCAAAGGCATTCTTCATAAAAGTAGAAGAAAATATCTTGAAATTTATTCAGAACTACAAAAGACCCTACATAACAAACAATTTTGAGAAAGAATAAAAGTAGAGGTATCATGAGGCCTAATTTCAAACTATGCTACAGAGCAGTAATAATATAGCATGGCATTGAAATGAAACTAGACACACAAATCAATGGAACAGAATGAACACTCAGAAATAAACCTACACATATTGACAAAAAAAGCCAAGAGTATACAATGGGAAAAATCAATAGTCTCCGGAAGGGAAAGAGTACTAGGGTAAAAAGGAGTCAATTGCTTGGGGAAAAATGGACTTAGACATTTGGTGGTGAACATAATGTACATAGAGATGCAGATTTATAATGATGCATACCTCAAACCTAAACAGTTATAATCCAGTGTTTATTTAAATACTCAAAGATAAAATCTACCAGCCAAGAGTACTCTTGGAGAAATACAACTTTCCCAGTGAAACAATAGTGAAGGAATTCACTGCTATTAGACCTCCCTTACCACAAAAGCTGCACAGAGTTCTATCTAAATTGATAAAACTAAAGATCACAAGAATTCCTACAACTCAAAGGAAAATTTCCCCTATTTCAATGGGGGAAAATAGCCCAAAGATACAAATAACTCACAGAAGAGAAAATGTAAATACCTCTAAACATTTTTGTTTATTATTTTTAGTAATCAGAAAAGTGTAATTTTAAAATAACAACATCGGGCCTCCCTGGTGGCCTAGAGGTTAAGTCTCAGCACTATCACCATTCCAGTTTGGATTCAACCCACAGCCAGGGAGGTGACCCACATATGGCACAGCAGACCTCTCCTGTCTCATCCTTTGCCAACCTCAGCAGTGTATTTCAGTAGATCAGCCTGTTCTGCTCCCCAATCTGTCTCTGGTGAATCCTCTCACCCCCCCCATACCTCTGGCCTGCATCCCATAAATAATCTTTTTTTTTTTAAGTAAGTATCTTTAAAATAATAAAATAGCTTTCCACACTCATAATACTGACAAATTAAAAATCTGGAAATTACAAATATTTGCCAGTTTAAAACAATGGTGACCCTTATTTACTGCTAGTAAATATGGAAATTGTCACCTTTCAGAAAGAAACAAATGAGCCCTAGTTTAGTACAGAGTCAGCTATCTCTAGGGTGATAGAAATTTCCTTCCTAGTTAGTTAGTTCCCATAGAGCAGCATTAGAAGACTTGTACAAGATTGACCACCAGGACACTGTTATAATAGCCAAAGTTCAAAACAATCTGAAAATCCACCCAGGAAATAGCTAGCTAATTTGTGAAATTTACTACAATAGAATTCTATATAGCAGTCAAAATATGTGAGCTGAATCTACATTAAAACATCACACAGAAATATTTCATGTGTAATGTTGATTGCTAAGTTTCAGAGTATGTAGTGTATGGCACTTTCAAATTTTAAGATTTCATACTAAATCATTTATGTATATATATGTGAAATACAGTTATATAGATTTTTATATGTAGAGTGAGAAAGAGGAAGGGAGGAATGAGGAAGGGGGCGAGAAACAGAGAATATAAAACCCAAGGCCCAGAAGGCATATGTCTACTTCAGAATAGTGGGTGCCCAGACTAGTGGGTGACAGGCAGGGAGGTCAGATGAAAAAGAAATATAACAGGACATCAAGTTTGTAATTTTCTTTTCTAACTGCTCAATAAGCAAAAGAAAACTAACACAAATATGGTTAATCTGTAATATTTGCCATTGTATGATACAAAATTGAAAATATATATCCTCTTGAATTATTCTCCATCTTTGTCTTTATGTGTAATGCTTTATAGTACTTTAAAGTAAAATCTAAATTCACATCAGATGGTATGACAGTAGGCATGGAAAAATCAGTTGGGAATTAGCCTGATATCTGGAATTTCATAAAATTAATCAGCAACTTCATGACAATAAATTAACATGGAATCACTTGTCACCTTGCAATGGTTTTCAAATGTTTTATTAATGCTCTGTACCTATGACTATCTTCTGGGAAACAGAACCTTTCTTGTTCATATCTACTGTGTCCCTGCAGATGGACAGTGCTATGAGTATAAGTGGATGGCTAGTGCTTGGAAAGGCTCTTCCCGAACAGTCTGGTGTCAAAGGTCGGATGGTATAAATGTAACAGGTAAATCTTCAATCTTTTCTTGTTCCTTTAAGAACTATTTGTAATGCACATGAAACTGGTTTTAAAAAATAACTAAGAAAACAGATACTCATTCAGGGGTATTCCATGATTGAGATTCAGGACAGCTGTATAGCTGTTTTTTGACTAGTGACAAATTTTATTTTGTACTATTTCAAATTTTCCCTCATCCATTTCAGTTACTGTTGCTAGAATCTAACAAATTGAAATACTAACTCAAACAAATGATTAAAAGTGGATTATCAAATACTTCTCCCTTAACTTTTTGTATGTTAACTCAATATGTGCTAAAAAAATAGATTATCTTGTCAGACCAAAAATATTATTAAGGGAAACATTGTACAAATCCAAGTATCCTGCTTGGGTGATCTTTATTTTTATTAATAGGGAAGATATATTGGTAAGTCTCCAACCAAGAGCATCTGAGCAGCTCACCTATTCTGTCCTCACCCAAAAGTCATGGTGCATACGAACATGAAAGCCCAAGGAAGAGCTTCTTTTGATTATCCTTGACCCAGATATATCCCCAATAAAAAATTCTCATCTGAGTCCAATAAATACAAGGAATTGCAAGGACCCTTTTTAAGGGGAAGAAACTTGGCACCTGCAAATTTCCAAGAAACCAAGACCAGAACCAGAACCTCATCCTCAAGCAAATGGACCCAAAGATTTAACATCTTTTCGTAAACAATGTATTGATACAGATCTAATCTAAAGGACTCAGAGCACAGTAGTATCCACTTATTTCTTCAGGGAAACTTATTGACTTGAGCCATTGTTTAACACTCCGCCCTTTGGCAGGAACACAAAGTAATGTGCATTTGGGTGCCTGAGTAATAATCCATTTATAAATTTAGCTGTAATATATACAATGAGATAACAGCAGTAGGGATCAATGTGCATTTTGAAAAGCATAAATTTTTATATTGAATTTTAAGTTACCTGGATTTATTGAAACCTAATTACTTATTTCCTCCCTATAAAAAGCTGGAGCAGGATATCAAAGTATTATTGTGAAGATAAGGTTTTATACATGGAAATCTGTATCAAGAAACTCTTGATAATTACTCCAATAGGTATATATATAACAAAGAAAAGACACCTATCAAGAAACCCTTTGCTCTCTCAGTTATTTTCTGGGAGCAAAGTCTCTCTCACTCACACATACTTTACAAAGGATACAGGAGAAGAGATATGGGCAGGAAACATAGATCTGCAACTGGAAGTGGTTTAGAAGTGGTACATTTAACTCGTGTATTGAAAATACATGTCTACATTCTTCGAACAATTCAGAAGGAATGTTAGAGCTTTCACAGAGGGTCCTATTTGCTTCAAGTTTTTTTCCCCAACATGAATGCTAATGGAAAACATTCTTTTCCCACCATAATTGGGGCTATTCTCCAGTGCAAAGGCAATTTCAAAAGATGTCGAAATCACATTTCCAATATAGTGAAGTATCCAATATATTTCTCCCTTTCTAATATTTTTTAAGATACCAAAAAGTCAATATGTACATTATTTGTGATAAACTCTGTGCATTCTTTTTCCATCTTTTAGGCCAAATTTCTCCTTATGAGAAATAGAAAACACTTAAAGCATATTAACCACCTTGATTGATAACTTCAGTTTTATAAATAGTTGTCCTTCTAAGAAACTTCAGATGTTGCTTTCATTTTTCTTCATGTTTAATGAGAAGCACTTCAATAAGGCTATTTAACTACAGCTGCCTTGCAGAGATTAACTCCTTTTCCATAAAGATTTTTTATGAATATTTTGTTGATAATATTGAAAAATAAGGCAAAGAACTAACAATAACCCCTTTTGCTTAACTTCCATAAAGGAACACTTTGTTTTGCCAAAATTATGTTAAACTGAATAAGTGTAGTTTGAAATTATGCATTCCCTCTATAACACACCAATTTGTCCCTTTATTACATCTGTTCTCATCCTAAAACCACAGAAGGAAGAAAAGGGATGGTGAGTGTCAGTATAAGTTAAAGCAACAGTGCAGAAATACCACTTAGTAGCTTTATTTGTATTCTTTCTATTCATGTCCCCTCCCAACAAATCCCCCATCAAAAGGAATAGTGATTTTCTCAAAACAAATGTGCATTATTTATGTGGTAGTCACATAAAGAGAAATCTTGAGAGAAATAAGAACTCTTTTTATAAGCAAAGAATTTTAATTTTCTTTCATTCTGATATTTAATGCTGGACACTGCCACACGAATTGCCATAAATACAGCTCATATATAGTATTTTCAAAGTAGCAACCATAACATTATCCTTTTCAGAATTGACCCATCTACTGAGTACCAGGTACATGGTATTTCCTCTGGATAAAAAGGCCCTCACGTTTCTAAATGATGTAATTACAATTTACCAAATACTTTACTGTCAACTACACTCAGAAAAATTTCTGGGATTCCCAAAGTGGTTTAGGATTCAAAGACAAATCTTTAATGGTGTACTCTGTCATTGCTAGAGATGCTACTTGTCAAATGTGATTTTTTGTTCTGCAGGAGGCTGCTTGGTGGTGCGCCAGCCTGATGCTGACAGGTCTTGTAACCCACCGTGTAGTCAACCCCATTCGTACTGTAGCGAGGTATGTGTGAGTTCATTAGGGCAGACAAAGGAGCTTTTTCTGTCACCCATTGCCTCTTGTGCAACCCAACCCTACCCTCCACCCCACCCAAAAGTATCTTAAGGCATAAAACTCTATTTTAGAACTATCATCAGTATAAACAATTCTAAATGTACTTGCTCCTACTGTTAGCATAAGTTTGTATTCAGTTGAAAACTGTTCATTTTTATGTAGCTAAGTCAGAAATCATCTGTGGTAAATTCCCAAGCCAGCACCTCTTTAAAGCTGGCTCTTTAAATCAGGCCTGTCATGATTTCAAAGATCTCCTTGCATGTAAGTATACATCTTTTCTTCTGCAGACAAGGTCATGCAGTTGTGAAGAAGGATACACTGAGGTTATGTCTTCGAATGGTACACTTGAGCAGTGTACACTCATTCCCGTGGTGGTGATACCCACCATGGAGGACAAAAGAAGAGACGTGAAAACCAGTCGGGCAGTACACCCAACCCAACCCTCCAGTAACCCAGCAGGCCGGGGAAGGACCTGGTTTCTACAGCCATTTGGGCCAGGTGAAGTAACTAGAAGTTGATGTGGAACCCATTAGTTATATATTTAACCAATGCCAAAGGATTACAATTGAGCAATTATTTTCCTATCAGCTATTGCTATTTCATTTATTATCATTTATCCTAATACTGTCATATACACACACACGTGTGTGTGAGTGTTAAAACTATCCTTATAAAAGTACACGTGATCAATTTTCAGAGAAATTGAACTACTTTCTTTTGAGAAGTTTTTACAATTGATACTACTTATTTTGGACTCACCCCTAAATAAAAAATATAATTATTTTCACCTTGAAAAAGTAAATCTAAGGAAATGGGGGTGGGGGAAAAATGCATCATCATTCAGAAATGGAACAAATTCATTTGTGTTTGTATTTCTCATTTGGCAAAGTGGTAGTAATTTGAACGATAAGTAGGAATATCAATAATGCAGCACTGTGCCAGGGAGCACTTGGTAGTCAAAGCAGTTTATATCAATCCTTGGAGTTGGCATACTCAAATACTTGCAATCTATGTTAGTACTAGATACACAGGGGTAGGGATGGAGACTTCCTGTCTGAATAAGATGATCTAAGTTTAAAGGCCGACCAGGCCCACAAACAGCTCTTACTGTATCTAGTAATGGCCTTGACGCCAATACAGGGAAAAGATTGAAGGCCCGATGAAGTGCCACTCCCTAATCAACGTAGGCTCTTACACTCATCCCAAAACTAGCCTGGTACTTGAAAATGGGCTACAAGGGTTACATGATACTAAGATAACCACCTTACCTTGACAATAGTATATATATCCAAGCAAAGTCAACCACAGACTACTTTATAACAGCATTAGAAACAGGAGAAGGAATGCATCTCTATATTTAGTGAAATAAGACATTTTCCCTTATTTAAGAAATCCTTATTGGAATATTAAGTATTTTAAATATTTGGGTAATTCACATTTAACCATATTATCCCTGACTTGATAAAGTTTTTAGCTGAAAATACATTTTATTTTACAAAGGTGACTTTTCTTTGTACGTCCTATGCCTATGTAAGCCAGGGAAATTTCTCTAGGTGTCCAATACATTGAACATAATGGCACATGGCCATTAATGTTGATCTTGACCGGGAAAGTATTCAAGAACATCTCACATCAAAACTTTGAATAAGAAAGATTATTGTCTCTTTTCATTTCTAATATATAGATAGATAGTACATATCTAGAAAACTGTACTGAGATCTTGTTCTTGATTTTTGAAAAACCAAAAAATGCTATTATATTGTTTATTGGAAAAACTATCAGGGTAGAGAAGCACAACAGTAGAAAGGTTCTTTTTTTTTTAGCATTTCACTTTTAATTTTTAACCACAGTTTGAATTTTTAAAATTGTTAGAATTGTAGAGAAAGGATATTTAGATCATTCACTTAAGAACTAAGCTAATTTCAACTCTAAAGGAAAAAAAATTACAGTACTGATTTGCTTTTGATGACTTTGCTTTTAATCAATCAAACACAGCAAATCTATAATTTTAAGACTCAGACATTAAGTTGTATGTATACATCAAAATATGTATGTTGAAATGAAGATCAAATTAAGTTACACAGTCACTAGTAGTTATCTTCTGTCCGGGTTTTATTCAGAATATGAAACTGAGAAGTTCAAAGAGAATGAGACCAGAAAACCGAATTAAAAACTCCCTGTCATATCTATTTCCATAAAATAGAAAAGGGAGAAATCAATTAGAGACCCTTTTATGTGTTAATAAAACTAGCTTATTTTTGCCAATAAAATTTTCTGATCAATTTTAAAGCACACTTTAAGCTAAATGAGTTAAAAAAAATGAATATAATTTACTTCTACTTCACCTAGAAAAAAAAGCTAAAAATAACAAAGTTCATATGCACTATCTGTCTTCATCAATTCTAGGTTGCAGAACTTTCTTGATAATGAATTATTTCTTCCTATAATTGTCATTCTCAAAATAGAATGAAAAGAAAATGGTTTTGTAGCAACATACATATACTGCATTTGAATTAAAATTTAGATAAGCAGAAGCAAAAATTTCAACATACTTGGAATCTGAACTCCAATTGAAAGCTTTGTTCTTAATTCAATTTTCATTGATCATTTATCTTTAATGAAGCAGCATCTAACATAAGAGCAGCTTTGCATTAATCATTAACTGTGCCTAAGCAATAATTCATTTTGTGTTTTGAAAGAACTTGGTCACATTTGAGTGGTCATTGGTCATATTTAAAGAGCACCATATATACATATATATACACCAGACTAATGTAAATTAATGACTAATATCCATTCTTCTTAGATGGGAGACTAAAGACCTGGGTTTACGGTGTAGCAGCTGGGGCATTTGTGTTACTCATCTTTGTTGTCTCCATGATTTATCTAGCATGGTGAGTGTCTAAATATTTTAAAATCTAAGTCTTTCAATTGCATGGGGACACTCTGGATCATAAGAAAATAACACAGGAATAGCAAACTAATGTCTCAAATCAGCATGCCACATTACTGTTTCTCTAAATTTCTAAATAAACATGGCTTTAATCTTAACCTGAAAACTAGCACATCTAAACCAGTTAATCTCTGAAAATAAACCAGAGTTGTTCCAAATCAACTTTTCATGTATGTTCTCCTTGGTTATGCAACAAACAGAATATAGCTTTGTGTGCTTATGGTAGAATGTAGATTTTTATATTGAATTACTAGAAGAAGACATTATGATAATATCTAGTCTTATTTCTCTTTTTAAATATGTATTATTTATAAATTATAGATTATTTATATAGGTTACTGGTCAAATATAAATGATTATGCACTAAAATGTTATTTACACTGTTACAGAAATTCCATTTGGATTTTTTTACCTTTTACAGGATAATAAAATATTTGAAGTGTTCTGTTTCAGGTTTATTGAGAGCAGAAAGCTAAGAAATTCAAAAAATCAAATTGTAAGGTGGAATTTAGACAATCATACAGATTAGATCAGTATGTTTCAAACTTTCATTTTAAGACAATGAAACTTACAATTGAAGACTAATTTTTCCCCCCAATTTTGACTTTTTCTTTTTACAGCAAAAAGCCAAAGAAACCCCAAAGGCGGCAAAACAACCGACTGAAACCTTTAACCTTAGCCTATGATGGAGATGCAGACATGTAAAATATTATTTATCCTGACAACGCCCAGTTTCAGCTTTCTGACTTTGCAGTAGATAGCAAGAGGCCACAAAGGTTTTCAAACAGCGTGGATTAAAATGCATTGTAACTTTTTAAAAGTGTTATAAAGAGAAGACTAAAAATCACAGTGTTGAAGATATTGACCAGTACCACTTGCATAGAGATCATTAGTGCTGAGAATTCTAGGAAATTTAGTTGAATACATGCTGCATTCTGGAGTTGTACGATCTTTTCTGAAGTCTACCCAACTGACAATTCACTTTCACCCAAAAAAAAAAAAAAATGGTGAAATTGTCTGGTTAGGATGCGGATGCAAGCCTCTGTCTGCAGTGTTATCCCATAATAGCATTTAGCATGTGGAGTTTATACCAAGGTCTCTACAATAATATAGTCAAACATAACAACATGTATACTCAGTTGAATGACACACATTATTATGTCAGATTATGTACTTGTTAATAAACAATTTTAATGGTAATAGAAACTCTCAGCTGAGCATAAAACCCATTAAGACATCTTGGTGGTTGATGGTAGCTTTTACTGACCTGCATTTCAGAGGCACAGACTTTTTTAAGACTTAATTTTTGTCTCTCTCCAAAGTATGAATGCTGGACGTGTACTAGTGTCTTAGAAGAGTCCTCAAGCTCAGTATTTTATAGTAGTTATTGTCTGGAAAACTAATAATTTCCTTGTGTTAATACAGTATGTTTCTACTTTCCCTAATTTTCACACTGGTTGCCTGCATCTTTTTTGCTAAATAGAAGGCACATTTTTGCACTATATTAGTGCAGCATGATAGGCACTTAACCAGTATTGCCATAAACTGCCTCTTTTCATATGGGATGAAGACATCTGTGCTAGGATGTGCTAAATGTAGACATTTACACGTTCCTGTATCCTGAAGAGAGTAAAGTTCAGCTTGGATGGCAACAGGATGGAATTAGCTATTCTATCTGCTGTATACACTCTTCCTCATTGCTGCCGCCATTGTGAAATTGACAACTTGGCAGTAATATAAGTGTTTCAGTAATGAACTCATTAACCCTCTAAAAGATGGATTCCTCTAGTTGGTTTTTAATTGTACTTTGAAGGTTGTTTATGACGAGATTTTTATATTTGTTATCTTTGTTAAAAAAAGAAAAGAAAAGAAAAAAAGGAGCCGGTTGTCTTTTTAATTTTGAACAGATGGAGAAATGTACTGATAATTTTTGTAACTAAAAGAATTCAAAATTGTGTGTTAATTTTTCATCCCATTTTTTCCTAGTTTCAGATTGAATATATTTCAAATTTCATAGTTTTGTCTTTATCATAAAATTTGAAACAGTCTTTTTAATGTATGATTTCAAAAACTAAAATTTTAAAAAGGAAGAATAAATATTTTGCCCAGAGCTTCATTAACTATCTAAACTAAGAGTGGCAAGCTTTTTCTGTAAAGGTCTAGCAGATAGTAAGTGTTTTCCGGCAGGACTAGGTTGTAATGTCTTAATTTCTAACATTAGCATGTAACCATAAATAACACAAAGAAGGAACATCATCATTTTCTAATAAATCTTTTTTTTAAAGCAAGCCACACTTGCTGACATCCAGTTATAGTTTTCTGAAGAAAAAAAAAACAAAAAAAACCAAAAACTTTTCTGCAAGTTTTTTCAGTGAGAACTCTGCATTTTGTCATCTTTGATTTTCATTCCTTTAGCCTTAGACTGTGATATTGTTTGATTTCAAAGGTGAAAAAAGCAGTCACTAATTTTGAAAAAACTTGTACTGAAAGTAACTATATTTTTCAGAGGTAACCCTGGAAATGTAAAAGTGAAAAAAATAACTTGACAAGCTTCTTTCATATGAAAAGAAAATTCAAATGGTGCCATTAAAAAGCAATACCATTTTTCAGGCAATATGTACCACAACCTTTGAGAGAAGAGAACACATTAGATTGCCAGGTCTTTTATAAATAGTGTAACACTATTTTAAGCTTCACTATTTAAGTGGATTGAACTATATAAGAGAATTTAACTTCATAATAGAGCTTGGTCTCCCTCTGCTGTTCATTATAGTACTTGCAAAATAACAAAAGACATTCACATGTCTGTTCCCGCAAACGAACAGATTTCTACATATTTCACAAATTAAACATGGTACTAATTCCACAGTATTCATTGTGTAGTAGGTGTTGTAAATCTTTGCAAAGTAAACAGGTGGTCAAAAATATGAGAATTTCACTTTAAACCAAAGGATTTAACAAAGGAAAAGAATAAAAAAAAATTCCATCCCATCTGTCTTTGATGAGGAACATAAAATATTATCGACCCAAAATATTGGTCATCAATATACATACTCAGGGGTCTTCTACATAATCCTCAAGTTGATCTTTTTGAGCAACTATTGTAACTAAAAGACATGAACAGCATGATGAAATCCATGCAACACCTAATAACTTTAAAATTATTGAACAGAATAAAATATTGTTACTACTAAGGCTAGACCTATGATACTGTAAAATGGCATTAATTTAGAATGTGGATCAGTATCATCTGACCGATAGTCTAAGAATTAAATTAATGAATAGGTAAAAATTGTGTTATGAAATTACATGATTTCATTTTTAAATTTATTACACCTATAATACTGCATGTACAGAGGAGACAGTTTCATGTGATCTTACATGAAGAAACAAATTGCCAAGTTCATTATTAGGATACACATTGAATGGCCTCTTGTTAGAAAGGTAGGAGGGGATTATAGCTCACTGGATACCTATAACTTACAAATGAAGGGTACTGTACTCATGTTTATGACATAAAAAAGGCCTTATTCTTGTTCCTGGCATGAGTCAATAATAAATTGAGTACATTATTGGCATTTCATCAAATCTTTATTCCTCCTTTTCACCCGAAGAATTCAGGCAGTGAATATAGTAATAACTTGTCTGTTGACACTTCTGCCTATTGAAATAGTTGGGAAAAGTGTTAACACTTTTGCCTTACTGTGAGTTCACAAAAACTAAGGAATGCTAACAGTATGACTCTTAAAAAAAAAACATACCAACACAATATTCTACTATGTTACTAGACTGTTTCAATGTAAACCACATAGATGTGACATACCTTATCTCCTGAAAAGGGTTAATTTGATTATTCATTGATACCTATTCTAAGATAGTGACTGTAGCCCTTATTTCAAAGCCCTATGGAGGCCACTGCGTAACTAAAGCTAGTTGAGGAGTGCATAAAAGCATGTTCTTCATTACTTTTAACAAAGCACAAGTTACTCCTAACAGGACATTTGTTAAATTATCACATAAAACAGTCTGCCAGACACTGTAAAAAACAGCAATGGCTTTTGTTTACAAATGTAACTAAAACATTTAAAGGAAGGCAAACTTGAATAAGCAAAAAAAAAAAATAGCACTTACGTAGCCTGTCCTTTACTCTAGATTTCTTTTTTTAATGTGGTTTGTATTTTTCCCTACATAGTAAAACCTCTCAGGCCCTCTGACAGCCTTCCAGTGCAG
The DNA here is from genome assembly GCF_000260355.1 of Condylura cristata. Taxonomy (NCBI): domain Eukaryota; kingdom Metazoa; phylum Chordata; class Mammalia; order Eulipotyphla; family Talpidae; genus Condylura; species Condylura cristata. The sequence continues at coordinate 15,855,560 of NW_004567106.1, read as the reverse complement.
CTGTCCTCCACCCTCAGTGGCAGTGGTCATCGTGACTTCACCTATTAAGTTCCTAGCCATTGTCACTTATTTAGAGTTTCTTACAGGAAGCCAGCAACACCTATCACAATGTTTTCACCTCCTCTAACTCCCTTTAACCTTGCTTCTTGATGATTTTTACTTCCTGAACACTTTATTCTACTCTCTTGCCAACAACTAGTCGCATCTCTTTCCCTCAGAACTTTCTACTAAATGTGCCCAAATTTTAAAGAAAAAAATAAAGAGGTGTAACCTGTATTTCCTTTGTACTGAAGCCAGTGTCACTTAGAGTATAAACATTTGATTTAAACAGAATGTACTAGTCAAAGAGATAAGAAAATATATGGAAGACAGGCCTCCACCCCCCCCAAAAAAAGGGCACTTCCTCTGCTCGTGTCAGTACACACCTACTCCTCCCCTCTCTAACTTGCCCCTTAGTCCATGTCCCACCCTACAAGACTGGGAGGAAGGCCTGGACCTTGCAATGCTTTGTTAAACTAAGGAGTCTCATGCTTAGGCTAATTTGAGGTCTCACAGATGATCTGAGACCTCACTGTTTGGAAAGGTGCATTTTAACGTATTCCTTGTTCTAGCTTCTCTCCAAAAATGAGGGGACTAAAAGGAAGCAGTCCAGGAACAAATCTGTGAGGAGCCTTGTCAGAGAATGATCCTTCTAACTCTAGTTTAGACCTGAGAACTGGGATATCCGTCTGTCTTATCTGGTCCTATCCTCTGCCACAGACCAGGCCTTTGTGCACCTGAAAAAGGAGGATGGATCTGGCAAAGCATTACTTTTTATACAAAGGATGTTTTGAAGTGTGATATGGTAATTCTGCATCTAGTAGGGACGCTGAAAATGGTTATCTCAATATTTAATAGGTAAAACAAATGCTAAGTGAATTTGTTAATTTTGTAGTTTTACATATTTTTTTTTTCTTATGCTTCTACTAAGCCAGATCTTGGAATGGTCAGTATAGGAAGTTTCTTAAATTGTGGGACTTTAGTTTTGTGAGTCACTGTTTTCAAATTTCAAAAATCTCTGGTCAGCAAGAATACAATTGGTTGTCCATCTTATTGTTGCTCTTTAAAATAGTTTTTTTTTTTTTAAGCAGTGATTTCTAGATCACCTACTTTGAACTATCAATGAACTTCTCCCAAGTGTTTTTCAGGAATCCATGTTTATTTTCAAAAGTATTAGATTCCCTTTCTGATACTTGCTCCTGCTTATTTCTAGCAAAAAAAATTGAAGTATCTGCATTGTAAAATGTAAATTGATTAAATTTGCAATCTGTCTTTCTATAAACTATAATCCCATAGATGTGTTTTGTTAATTTAATTACCTGATTATTTATTTTTGTTTAAATAAGAAGGCAGCTGCCTAACAAGTTTTTGTTAATATTACTTTGTAAATTGTGTAATGTAATTTATTTTAAATTATGTACATTTCTTTTTTAATGCATAAAATGTCTATGTACAATTAACTACAGATAATGTCATAAGCTTTATTCAGCTAATATAGATGGTATGTGAAAATGTAATAACCTTTTTTTACATTTTCATATGGGTTATTTGTAAATAACTGTTGCTGACAAACATGAAAATCATTTTCATACTGTTCATGTGTATCTGATTTAATTTGCATCATTTTCTGCTTAGTGTGGGTTAATTTTTTTTTTTTTTCAGCAAATACCTAAATCTTCTCACTACTATATTGCCCTCCCTGGATCTTTTTGAAACACTCTAATTTACAAAGTTCTGGAAATGCAAATATTTACTTTAAAAGTCTGCTGAAGCCACAAGATTCTTCATCATGGGGGAAAAAAAAGGACCTTCTGGCTTCTAGTTAATTCAAAGGGAACACCCACAGAAAGGGAACATACTCTGCACACCTCAGTCAGAAGGCAAACCTTTCTGTCCCTTCTCCAAACTCTACCAATGAAAGACCACACCTAAAACAAGGCAGGAACTCACACGTCAGCAAATTAAATTCCCCTAAATGATGACTCACATATTTACACATTCGGAAAGGAAGACTCAAATTAGTGTAACTGCCAGAACAGTTTGACTTAAAAACATTTTCCTAAATAGCCGTTTGCTAAAATATAACAGGGAACCCTTCCAATGTTTTGTATATGCGCTAGCCTCAAATGTTTAATGAGAAAAAAAAAAATGGTGGTTTGCAGTCTCATTTCCTATACTGTTCATTACAACTGAATCTACATGGAAAAAAAGGTAAGTATCACCCAGTTTATGTGCTGCAAGCAAGCATAAGAACATGACTGCTTTGCATTCTATATTTGCTTTTACTGAGTCCCTGGTGATTTCTGTCATTAAACAATAAACATAGAAAAATGAACATCTTAAAAAAATGAGCAATTCTCAGTGTCAGTCACCTTTAAAGACATTAGATGCATACAGAAATACCTAAATACAGATGACTTCTCCCCATTTCACCTTCCTCTGTAACATTCTCTGCCAAGGTAACTTAAGTCAATAATCTGATATATCTTCTGCCATTTTTTCCCTTTGATCATACCATCTTATAAACATGATGGTGAGGGTGAGTGGGGGATGACAGGAAACTAGATAGAGAAAAATGGGGGAAATGAGAGAGAAATGAGCTCAATTAGTAATAACTACAATTAGAAAACAGCTTCATTTTTTTGTATTTTTTTCAAACATGGTAAAATGCCCTTTTTTTCCTCTTGACAGCACCTAAGGCAAATCTTATAATGTTTTGGTCATGATTTGGGTTAAGAAGCCCCAATCAGGGCTAAAATAAGCATCCATCTACACACCACATTTTGCTTATTAATGAGGTAATGCTGGTTTACAATTCTATAGGTAATCATAATAAGTATAGGATCACACCTTTTCAGATGTGTGCTACCAAGCCACACCCACCACCATGGCACCCATAATGTTCATGAACTTGGTGTGAAAATTCGAATAGCTTTTCATCTTTTCATATATGTGTTTGTTCTTTGGATTCTGTTATTACCTGTGATTATTAAAATAATATTGGTTTATCACTTTTCATCATCTTCTCCTCAATGAAAACCTGGCTATTCCACTTGACATAGCTCTCTTTTCAAATGCCATCTCAAGCCTGTTACACTCCATTCTCCTTGTCCTTCCTTAGCTTATTTTATGGTACCTGTTATTTATCTCTTTTTACTTGTTTGGCTTTTTTTCTTTTCATTCTATAGAAAAGGCTGGATCATTGTCTGCTTTGTTCCTTGCCTTGAATGAAGTCCAGCACATAGTAATGAATTCTTATTGGATAAGCAGAGAAGATAATAAGTGAACTACAAAGTTCAATCAACAAACAATGGTTTAGGTTAAACATTAGATAAATTATGAAGAGACAGTAATCCACTAATCTATCCCAGCATAAAGTCACCAATGCTCCACACCTTCATTTCACTTGTCAGGAATCTGTTAAACTAAATTCCTCAAAAGATACAATGTTGTGACAAAAACAAAGCAGTTGAAGAAATAAACTATATTATCTGAGATTGACATCATAGAGGATATTCCATTAAGATGTGGGCTGTGTGATTTGGTAAACTATATTGACAATGGAGTCGAAAAATTGGTCATGGCTTTCTCCCAATTTTAATTTCATCATGTGGAAAATTCCAGTGAGAGTATATGAAGGAGCTGGAAATACTCTAGTATTATCTTTATAAAAGAAGGGAGGCTAATAAGGAAAAGACAATTGCAAATTTCTAAAAAGCCCTTGTTTTAACAAACATCCTGACTATTCTTAGTCTTAAATTATAGTAATTCATATTGCATACATAATCAAATGATACACTATTTGGTTTAAGACAGAAATAAAATATATCAATAAAATTTCATTTCAAAGTGCTTACCACAACTCAAATCATTTTAGAACAATAGGGGAAGACCATGTGTAGATATGTGTGTGTGTTCATAGATCATTTAAAATCTATCCCTTGTAGAAAATAATGTTCACAGTTCCTGGAGTTTAAGGATCACCAGCAGCTGTTAAGTTTAGAAAGTAATGTGGAAGGGAAAGTGAGCATTTTAAGGGGAAGCGCAGACCTGCGCTCCAGGCCTTCATAAGCAATGATTACAGTGAAAACCCCATCAAACCACATCCCTAGTGTCTCCACGGCTTCTACTCTGACAGCTGATGTATAACTGTACCCTTTCACAATCTATATAAAAGGTTCACTCATTTAAAGTATTTGTAGGTGGTTTTTTGTTTATCACTTTTTATCATCTTTGCCAAAAGGCAACAAGTCTTTTCTGATGGTACTACCTTGCGAGCTATGAGAAAAGTAATTCATAAAAAAATAAATCAAGCAGTATATGTCCTGACTGTAAAAGAAGTGGGTACTGGATTAGATTTGGAGCTGATTATTTGTATAAAAGATCCTTTAAAATTTACAAGATTCTGGAATGAAAATGCTAATATCTCTGTGGGATAATCAATTTTAAGTTTCTCCTATAGAACAGTAAAAACTGATAGGCTGAAAATGACTGGTAGATATCATAATATAAATTCATGTTGTGAAAAGACTTAAGTTCAATCACCAAAAAATAAAGAGGCTTTTGATATAATTCCTTAGAATGGTCATAGTGGCATTTTAAAAAGTCAATAATTCCTAGCAAGAAATAAGTACATATAATTATAACTCATAATTAAAGCAGGTGTCGCAATAAAGTACTACACTATCATACTTAGGCTTCAGATCTGTTCCTACATACAGTCCATTGGTAAGTAAGTGTAAGAGCAATACCTGCTATCACTGGCAGTGATCAAGTCCTGCATATTGACAGTTTGTGTACAAAGGAAAATAAGAAGGACCAAAACCTTGATTAAGCATTCCACTTTTACCTTCTGGAAGCATATAATAAAAAGCCCAGAAGAACAGAGAAGGGAACATGAAACTTTGGAAATTGAGAAAAAAGATTCTCACGAAAATTCACAGTTGAAGAAATATCACTGAAAATACTGACCAAGTAGATACAGAAAATAAAGGTTAATAATATACAAAACTTTGTACAGAAAAGAAAAAAGGTTTTCTTCATTAGTAGGGAGAAATAGTAATAATAATAGATAATTGAAAGCATATAGACAGTGATATGGTAGAAGGATATTCACTTTATCATATTTGTTGATGTAAAGGTGTGAAAGCAATAAATGAACATAAGTAATGAAAAGTTTAAATTGTGGAATGTACACAACGCAGAATTCCATATAATATCCTTTCTAAAAATCCAATTATGTCCAACACAGAATTCCACATAATATTCTTTTTATAAAGAATATAATTTTTCACAACTGGGCACTTGTAAAATTTAGAAAATAATACACATTCCCAACATAGTTCTTCATTATGCATTAGAAAGGATCTGTAAGCAATTTAGTCAATGATTGAAACTGAGTTCTGACTGAAAGAGTTCTGATGCAGTATGAAACACAAAGCCATATCCTTCTAACCAGGCATTTATAAAAACCACCTCAAAAAGCAATTATAATTGGCCCTCCCTGGTGGCGCAGCGGGTTAAAGCACAGCACTGAGAATCTAAAGCCGCTTCCGCATGAGTTCGATTCCCGCCTGCCCCGGAGGTGACCACATGGCGTGGCAGACCTCTCCTGACCCGCCCGCTGCTCCCCTCAGCAGTGTACTTCGTCGATCTGCCTGTTCTGCTCCCCACTCTGTCTCTGGTGAATCCTCTCACCCTCCGCATCTCTGGCCTGTACCCCAGTTCTGTATGAATAAATAAATAAATCTTTAAAAAAAAAAAAAAAGCAATTATAATTGAGGTCCCTTTAATATAAAGGAAAAATAATGGCAAGTATTTGTCACTTCAAAAGTCTTTCTTCTATCCTAGTCCCTGCCTACCTTCCATAATAACTTTTAAAAATAAACTTGAAAATCTCTGGGAGCCTCGTTGATGCTAATGGGAGACTGAACTCTGGAAGTGCCAAGATACAACAAAAAAGAATTATCCTGCATTTTAGCAATTGCCTGAAGTTAAATTTAATGAACTGAAGAGGAAGGTTTCTGCAACATTAGGGAGAACAGCTGGAAAAAGCAGCCCAGTTTCTGTCTGTAGTGGTTGATGCTTACCAGATAATGAGCAAACGTTTGCAGCTCATCTGGACCCAGAAAAACATAAAACACCAACTTGGAAGCACAAAGAACTGATAATTGCCTTTCTGATTAGATACCAAGCTTTAATTTTTGAAGCTAATAAAGTAGGTAGGGAAAATATCTCCAGAAATGTACATCAGAGGCCTCTGGGAGGGAGGAAATAGAGCAAATGTTTAATTGGGTTATTTCTATATATCTTCAGAAACACTATTAGAACTTGGCTCTAAAAAATAAGAACAATAAACACATCAGAAACTTTTCTGTTCCATCTAAAACTAGCTAGAGAAAGTGGGAAAATACCAGGAGTTAATTACCAGTGGTCAACCCAAGAGCAAGTGTAATAAGAATGCTATTTATCACATAAAAATACTTTGTTCTAATATCTCTAGTCACTGCTAGACCCTATATATCTATTGCATTGTAAATATTTCAAACATTTAAAACAGAATCTGAGAAATCTACCTAAATAGTGAAGTCTCCAAAGCTTTCTCTCTGGCTATGAGAGGGGTCTAAACACACCTCAAATGCAGGTAGTGACAAATGATGTGTATCTCTGCTCATTCATCAGCAATAACTGGAAATTTACTGTATGACAAGGACCAATCCAGACTTTGCAGATACAGTGGAAAAGAAAAAATCAAAACAAAAACTTTCAGGAGTCTCCCTGCTAGCACAAAGGGTTAAATATAAGCACTATCAAGCTATGGGCAACCACTGAAGGACAAGTTTGATCCTGGATCTCCCATCTCCCAGCCAGAGAGGTGACCCACATTGTGCAGCAGACCTCTCCCGTCCCTGCCACTGCTCCCCTCAACAGTGTATTTCAGTAGACCTGCCTATTCTGCTCCCCACTCTATCTCTGGTAAATACTCTCACCACCTGTACACCCCAGTTCTTCTATGCAAAATTTAAAAATAATAAACAGTTTTATGCACCTTAGGGGTACACAGTCCCAAGGTAAGTTAAAATATATGTTCAATCTTAGGGAACTGATAAAAGAAACATACTACATTCATATTATTAAATTAATTGTGCAAAGAGGTCATTAGGCTGAGGTATCACTAATGACAATGGATCTAAAAAAGCAAACCAAAGTCTAAGCTTGTCAATGCCTCAGGTTATGAACTGAAAAGCTAATGACAATCAGTAACAGTCATCTAGGCATTAAGTTACAGTCCATCAAATAATTTCCTTTCTTTGGGTCCAGTTTATTTATATAAAGACTCCCTGGTGGCCTAGGGATGGTTAAGTCTCAGTACTAACAACTCTAATGACCTGAGTTCAATCCCTGGCCAGGGAGCAAACTCATATATGGAATAGACATTTTCTGTCTTGCCCACTGCTCCCCTCAGCAAGGTATTTTAGTATTTTAGTTCTGTTCCCCACTCTATCTCTGGGAATTGCTCCCAACCAATTCTGATTTGATATTGCCTGATTAAAATTTATTTTGTTTAAATAAACTCTGGCTTTTTAAAATATTCCTCAGTTTACCCTTTAACAATATAATGGGACACTATGCTTATTTTTAATATATTAATGAACAATTTTGAAGACACTAGCAAAAAAGCAAGATAAGAAAACTTTAAATGTGATAACATATATCCCACAGTGTACTTGCCCATACCAGAGTGGGGTACATGAAGAGAATGGGAGAGAGGAGGCCTGGACTCAATTTTATGCTCATCACTTAGCCCAGTATCTGAGGACAAGTCACTGAGCCTTCCTGTATTTTGTTTTCGTCGTCTATCTAAAGGGAGATAGATCATTCCAGTTCTATCTTCCTTACAAGTTTGCAAATAAAAACAAATGAAGACTATGAATACTATAGTAGGTCTAATAAATGTTATGACTGGTGTCACCTTCTGTTAATTATTTGTTTAATGTTATACCATACAATTTTAAGCTGAATATTACATATAAGAACCACACTAGCAAAATGCAAACATTTGACTGGATTCTGATAGAAAACCTTGTATTGGTTCAGGAAAGAAAGTGAAAGCTCAACAAAGGAAGAAGTAAATTTGTGAAAGAGATTTCTTCAAGAAGCACTAGTGAAGCTGAAAGCACTTATAAGCCATTAGATGAAAAGGCTGATGAAAGTAATTTCCAGGTGCTAATTTAATTGGGTGATAATTAATACTGTTTATTAAAAATGATAATGCAAACTAAAGTTTAGATTTGAAAGTAATGTTAAGTTTGACATGATTAAAACATACAGGTAGATTTTGTAAGGAGAACTATATACACTGACTGGGGTTAAGCTCAGAAGTGGCAGAACTATGGATTCAAATTTGGAAGTCATGTGCTCTCAGCTAGATAAGGTCACCCAGAGTGCTGCATAGAAACAACCTGAGTAAACCCCAATGGGAAAAAGATGAAGATGAATATAAAAAGGACACTGTTCATATAAAAATGAAAGAGAACAAGAAGAGATATATCTAGCTAAGAAGAAGGAAAGAGGGTCACAATTTATTGTTGATAAAGTAATGTGAGATGAAGATAGGCATCTAGTTGCTTTAGTGGATTTAGTCTGTTGTCTTTCAGAGTAGTGTTAGGGAATGAAAGATGCTGCAGTTGGTGGAAGGGTAGGTGGAAGAAATGAAGATATTTTGGATTCTATTGAAATTGTTGACTAATAGGACAGAAGGAACTATAGAACTATAAAAACATAAGTAATCAAGAAGATAGAACTGTTGCTGTTAAAGGTAACTATTATTTGAGTTTATTGATATGAACTAAACTAAGTTGAGTGTACATCATTATTTTCACAATGGTATGATGAGGTAAGTAATATGCCATCATTTTCTCAATTATAACATTGAGATTCATGTTCAAAGCAGCCAACTTCCAGAATCCATCTTTTCACCACTGGAGTGTGCATCATTATAAGTTTATAGAGCTGATATATCCTGCTTTTAAAAAGTCAGGGCCCTCCCTGGTGGTGCAACGTGTTAAAGCACAGCACTAAGAAGCTAAAGCCACTTCTGCATGAGTTCAATCCCCGCCTGCCCCAGAAGTGACCCACAAGGCGTGGCAGACCTCTCCTGACCCGCCCACTGCTCCCCTCAGCAATGTACTTCATCAGTCGGCCTGTTCTGCTCCCCACAGGCTCTGGTGAATCCTCTCACCGCCCCTGCACCTCTGGCCTGTACCCCAGTTCTGTATGTGCAAATAAATAAATCTTTAAAAAAAAAAGTCAGACACGTATGTTTCTCTTCTGGAATTGTAAAGGATAATTACAACTCCTTCTCAAACTGTTAGGTCTTTAAATGTTTCCAGAAAGTACTGTTATTCCACAGTTCCTTTGAAGCAAAAGATCACCAATTGTATCATAATAATCCAAATTCCATTCACTTCTGTTTAATCTTGCTTTATGTACAAAGGAACTGGAAGCTTACAGAATTCCTATCATCTTAGTCATTCCAATGCAGACATTCTCAGCATAATATTCACCTTCAAATAAAATGCCCACAACTGAAAATAACACATTGATGGAGAGCAAGTCACCCTTGTTCTGATACCAAGCAACAGCAATCCAAAAACATATCAAGATTATATTCATTTTCTTGGCTCATAATGTCCTTTCAAATAAATAAAACTTCTAAATTGTCATATTCTGATGAATTATAGTTCAAAGTATTTGCATTTATTACTTTAGTTTCATTTCATGAAAAATTAGAGATTTTTCTACAATCCATTGTATTATTTATCTCCAATCTTTGTGTCACTTATGGATACCATTCACTTCTGTTTAAGCATGCCTTTATGTACAAAATTGGAGGCTTACAGCATTCCCATCATCTTAGTCCTCTTCTCATACATGCATAATATTAGACATGAGGAGTAGAAAACAAATACTGACTACTCTCCAGACACCATACTTTTCTTTCACTTAATAAATATTTATTAAGAATGGACTTCTGGGGCCCTCCCTGGTGATGCAGCAGGTTAAAGCACAGCACTAAGAAGCTTAAGCCACTTCAGCATGAGTCCGATCCCCGCCTGCCCTGGAGGTGACCACATGGCGCGCCAGACCTCTCCTGACCCGCCTGAGGCTCCCTCAGCAGTGTACTTCATCGTTCGGCCTGTTCTGCTCCCCACTGGCTCTGGTGAATCCTCTCACAGCCTCTGCAACTCTAGCCTGTACCCTAGTTCTGTAATGCATAAGTAAATAAATCTTTAAAAAAGAATGTGCTTCTGGGGGCTCTCCCTGGTGGCTCAGTGGGTTAAAGCACAGTATTAAGAAGCCAAAGCCACTTCAGCTTGAGTTCAATCCCTGCCCCAGAGGTGACCCACATGGCACAGCAGACCTCTTCTGACCCTCCCACTGCTCCCCTCAGCAGTGTACTTGGTCAGCCAGCCTGTTCTGCTCCCCACTCTGTCTGGTGAATCATCTCACTGCCCCTGCACTTCTGGCCTGTACTCCAGTTCTGTATGCATAAATAAATAAATCTTAAAAAAAAAAAAAAAGAATGGGCTTCTGGGCTACTGAAAATGCGCTATTTCATTACCTTGGTAGTGGCTAAATGTGTGGGTTCACATTAAAGAAACCTATAGCATAGGCAAACAGAAAATATTTAGGAAATTAGTCTAGATACTTTGAGTTTAAAATAAGCTATGCTAAATAATCTTTACCTCACTGATGTGAATTGCAAATTAGTAATATATTGAAAATATAACCCTGGGGGATAAGTAGCCCTGAACAGCTTTGCAGTTTTTTTATTTTTTGTTTTTTTAATAATTTTAGGGTATTTTTCCTTTATTTGCTTTCCAATCTTAATGTCAAAAAGTTTACCTTTAGTACTGCAACTTGGCCATATCATTTTGCACTTTCTGATTTGAAATTTCAATTGTATTTATTTATTTCTATTTATTGATTCATTTGTATGCCAACACTTCCTTATTCTTAGAAAAAAAAACTTTACTAACAAAGACGATATAGTTGAGCAACTTAAATTCTAGCAAACTTGTTAATTCAAATGTCTGATGTGGCAATGACATTGCTGTAGCTATATATACATTAGCAGATATTTTTTGTATACCTAAGAGATGTCAAACTATGGAGTAGCACCTAGACACACTAGTAATTTTAAGAAATCATGAACCTTCTTATTGGGCTCAAAATTCATCTACAGACCTTTCAAAAGAAAGATTACTTGAGACAAAGAAACAGAGGTGATGTCACTATTCTCAGATGGTCATATATATATGACATATGACATATATAACGTATATATGTTATATATAGTGTGACCTAAGGGATGACCTAAGTTACCTGACTTTGGTGACATCACCAAAGTGTGCATATGTAATTTTTTTAAGTGTACTCATAAAGAGTTAGAACCCTAGACAGACTATCTAGATAAAAATCTTATTGATCTAACACTAACAAAGTAGAAATTGATAAACCTTTATATGTTCCATTTTCTTTTTAAAATCAGAATTAGTCCACTTCCTTTGGCAAAGATAGCTGCAGGTCCTCTTACTCCTCCAACATCTACTCTCTGAACTTGTTTAGACCCTGTAAATGCTTGATCAACACAACACAGTGTACAACATTCAGGTTTTTTGTTTTGTTTTTGTTTTTTTAAGATTTACTTATTTATGCACACAGAACTGGGGTACAAGCCAGAGGTGCAGGGACAGTGAGAGGATTCACCAGAGACAGAGTGGGGAGCAGAACAGGCTGACTGACAAAGCACACCACTGAGGGGAGCAACGTGCGAGTCAGAAGGGGTCTGGAGGGGCCTGCCATGGCATGGGGGTCACCTCCAGGACCGAGAATTGAACAATTGAACTCTCACTGAAGTGGCTGTGACCAGCTTGCAGTGCTATGTCCCAACCTACTGCGCCACCAGGGAGGCCCAGCACTCAGGTTTAAGAGACTGAGCTTCCTCATCCTCTTTCACAGTACATGTTCTTGGGATCCAACCACCATACTGTGAGAGAGCACAGTGGCTCCATAAAGAGAGAACAAAGTAGCCAAACCTTTAGCCACCAACACTGTTTAGGACCCCACTCATCAGCATGCATCAATTTGACGGACAAGATAAAAGGTGGATGAAAGCTTTAGACAACCCATTTGTCATCACACAGATAAATTGGTCCCACCAAACTCTGCCCACATCACAAGTGTTAAAGTGAAATAATTTACTAATGCTATTAAATCATTTAAACTGTTCATACGTTGCTCAGAAATTTGGTTCTTTAAAGCCGCAAAAGTCTTTAATATGTGACACTGGCTTTGCCACCAGGTAGCAGGTGGGAGCTTGGTGGATCTCTGGAGTATTGTTTCTGAATGCCAGAAGGGCTTTTTCTAACTTAGGGCAATTGTGGAGTTTGGAAGTCATGTTAGGACAATTACTCCCAAGTTTTTGAACTATTAGAGTTTCAATGTATAAAATAATTTAAGAAAGAAAAAAGATCAATTAGACTAGAATGCAATTAGCTAGTTTGGATTCAATTTAAAGGCTTATAAAATAGGAACCATCAAGAAAGTCTTAAAGTTCTAGAGATTAATTAATACTAGAAAAGAAGTGGTTGGGAAGGGTTGCCAAATAGTACTCAGTATATCACCTAGAGTTCTTCCTCCACTGACAGGACAATAAAACATACACTTAAACAGCAGCAGGAAGGAGACAGAATGCACTCGGCAAGAGAGCTTTACTTACAAGTTCTGAGAAGATATAAATCAGTCATGTTTTCTCTGGACAAGTTAACCTCATCATTCATTTGCATGCTTTCACCTGCAAGTAACCCTTAAACCACTTGACCTGTGAGGCCATGTAAAGCTTACATAGCAGGGGACTAAGAGCCCTGTACAAATGATGGATCTCTGATTCAGTTACATCATCCGAATTCATGGTGTGTCACACAGACGAAACCTTACCCAACTATACCCAGCCCTGAGAGCTGGAAAACAGTCTCAAGTTGGCCAGCCCTGTATCAGAGAGGATAAAACAGATTTGGGGGAGTCATCACAGTCTGGCACAGAGTTGGTAGCAATAACAAATAACACCAAACTCAGTTCCTATTTACTCTGTAGGCTCTGTGACAGTAACACTGTGACCCAGAGTCAAAAACAAGAGGTAACAGAGACTTGAAGGGCTCCCTGCTCTCAAAAAGGACAACACAACCTTGGGAATTACCTTTTTGTCAGCCACAGTCAGTGTGGATAACAACACTCAAAGAACTAGCGCCCTCAGGTAAACTCCTAACTGCGAGGACAGCACATCCACAAGCTGGCAATGCAAAAGTGTCTCCTGCTCTCACCTACAGAAGTGCCCACCCCTCGCAGGTCTTACTGACTAACTACAAGTGGGTTTATACCAAAGAACAAAGGAGGCAACAGGGAGGTATCTGTTTCCTTCTCTTTTCCAATTTATTTTCACTGTTCCCACTAAGGTGGAAATCACCTGAGTTGAGAGAGAATGGTCAATCATAGAGCCCAACAATATTCTCCATCCACCCAAGAGCCACTGTATATGTTCTCAACATGATGCAAAATGGCCAGAGGCATGCTTTGAAGGAATGAAGAGAACAGCTAATACCTGACACCTGCACAAGTTCGCTCAATCTGCATCTTGCTTAAAGCATCAACAAAACAACAAATGCTGCTACTTTGCATTCCAGCATCAAATCAAATCTGTTTGGGAATAGTTTACATTTTGGGTTATCTGTCCTATTGTTCCTTCCTAAATCAATGCTAAATGTTAAATGAAAAATGTATAATGCAAGGTGTCACCTATGTCCACAAATTTTAACATCCTTTAAAAACCAATGTCCATTTTCCAGAAGAATTTTGAACTGTCATACTTAAAAATTAACAGAAAAATTGGGGCCACATAACCATTTGCCCTACTCCAACCACTCCCAAAAGGGCTGTATCTAGCACCTTCTGATTGTTGACTTCTGTGCCTGGTTCTTACAGAAGGAAATGGGGCTGAAAAGCACTACAGATTATACACATGCTTACTTATATCTTTGGATCTTAGCAAGCAGCTGTTTTAAAGTGTGCTATGCTTAAAACTCACACTCATACTTCAATGGAGGTCTCATCTTTAGACTGAAGCATGCTCAATGTCTCTTAAGATGATGACAAAGCCCTGAGGGTTTTACTAAAATGTGTGTGATAGATAATTTGCTTGGGGGTGTCTGACATTATTATACAACTCAGAACTTCAAATACCTGAATATATAAACAAGTCAAGAGGCAAAGCAGCTACACTGTACAACTGCAGGGAATGCCATGTACACTGCCGGCCAAAATTGTGCACAGCTAATCCAGGACCACCCAGCCAGGCAGATTTTTGTCTTGCTGCTTCTAAACTTTAATCTATACATCACACAGAAGCCCCCACTGTTGCTCTGATGTCTAAAAACTTGACAGCTTAAAACAGTATACAGGGAGATCCTGGATCATGTATAGATTAATATTTAGAAGCAGCAAGACAAATATCTGCCTAGCTGACTGGTCCGTCCTGGATTAGCTTTGCACAATTTTGGCCCTCAGTTGTGCAATGTAACTGCTTTGCCTCCTGACTTGTGTATATATTCAGGTATTTGAAGTTCCAAGTTGTGTAATAATGGCACACACCTGGGGGGGGGTAGTAAACATTGTGTTAAAATGAACAGTGTATGTGTGTGTGTGTGTGTGTGTGTGTGTGTGTGTTATATATATGTATAATTCTAAAAATAAAAATAAAAAATATACTTGCCAATATAAAATGCAGGTTCTCCAACTTCTAAATGTTGTCACTTAGCATTCCACTCCCAAATGAAGACAACTGAACCATTACAGTGTTAGAAATTAACTCCCCTCAGCCTCAGCTCCCCGATTTCTGTAATCCCCAGCCAGCTGTCTCATATGCATTGAAAACAAGCACCTCATACTCTTTCTAGCTCCATCTCTTTATTATGCCACTTTGTTGCTGCTTCCTCCATTTGTAACTGATTTAGGTTTGACAACAAGACTCTGGCCAAGTGTCTCTGAATTGCCTCCTGCCCTCATGATGCCCTCATTGCTCTGCTCAGTATGTCAAGGTAGAAACTGAGTAGCCACATAGACAAACTCCTTTTTGCCTCTGAAGGTAAAATCCCACTGTAGGAAACACAACAAAGAATAGAATTTGGCTCCTACTTTGGGTGTTCTGGCCAGAGAGCACCCAGTCATATCCCGGGCATCTGCCTCCGTGAGCAAAGGTAGGCATGGCAATGCTGGATGGTGCCTAAGGGAGGGGCTCCTGGAAACCCGACAGTGCAAGGGCAGACCAGAATGCTGGCAGCAGTGCCTGACCCGGAGAGGAAATTGGAGCTGCTGGAGCAGCTAGATAGTCTCAGAGCATGATACATAGCGACCAAACACTCAGCCATTCCTCCTTTGGTTGTGAGTTAACCCCCATGTCCAGAGAGAGGAAAATGTGATTCCCTCTATCGAGGACCATCTCAAAGGCAGAATTCACTCTCTAGAGAATAAGAAGGGACCAGGCCAGGAGTTTCACCAAGGTTGTAACTGGAGATGTAGGGCAAAGGGAGGAAAAAACTGTTTAAGCAGCCCCATTTATGGTTGTATGTCAAGGCATAAACTGCTGATTCCAGGCTGCCTGCCAGAGGCCTGGAGCTGGCTCTCCAGGCAATTGCAGGCATTTCAGCCAGGCTAACCACCACCCAGAACCCTGACATTTGTTAGCGCTACTTCCCTCATTCCTCAAGCTCACAATGTCGTTCAGAAGCCTCATTCTCTGATAATCAGCTGGAAAAACACACACAGCTTTGGGGGGAAACACCACCAAATAACCACGTTACCTTTGACATCAGCACTTCCCAGCTATGGTACAATTGCCGATAATTTTAATTTTCTTGCACATTTTCATTTCCTAAAATGTTGAGTAAATATTGCTTTCATAACAAGAAAACAATCATTTTCATTAAAAATAAATAAATTCACTGAGTAATGATTGCTCAGGGGGCCTACTATTCTCCAACAAAATTAACATTCCTTTGAAAAGATTCATTTCAATTAAATCAAAATTAAACATAGCCAGTAATTAAGATGTCACAAATCCATTAAGATGTCATAAACCCATGTAATGGAAGAAAATGTTATCTTTAACAAAATGTTCTTGCTCTTGGTGAAAATACTCTGAACCGTTTTTGCTTTCCTATTGATGCTGTAAAAATTGCCTCAAATTTA
Source organism: Condylura cristata (assembly GCF_000260355.1). Taxonomy (NCBI): domain Eukaryota; kingdom Metazoa; phylum Chordata; class Mammalia; order Eulipotyphla; family Talpidae; genus Condylura; species Condylura cristata. The sequence goes on along the minus strand of NW_004567106.1, from coordinate 15,839,216 downwards.
CCAGCTCCAAATAATAAAAATTTGTAATTTTATAGTCCTGGAGATTAGTTATCATCTGGGCTGAGTTCCTCCTGGAAGTTTCAGGGTAGAATCTATGTCTTTACCTTTCTTCCTTGCATCTCTCCAACCTCCTGCTTCCATCCACATATCTCAGTACTAACACTGGCCCTCCACCCTCCTTCCCCAAGGAAGGCTCCTGCCTACACTGGGCCAATTGGGCAACCTTGGGGAAGCCCCCATTTTAAGATCCTTAACTAGCAACATCTGAGGACTCCGTTTCTCCATGTAAGGTGTTGGACCTAATGCCATTTTTTGCTAATTGCCATTTGCTTCTGTATTCTGCATGCTGTTGGCTGCAACAGGAAATTCCCCAAATAACTTTGCCCTAAACGGAAAAAACTTATAAAACTAATTACCTTCAGCAACAGGATCAGGATGCGGGTCAAATGGTTCGTTAAGGGCCCTCCCTGGTGGCTCAGCGGGTTAAAGCACAGCACTAAAGAGCTAGGGCCACTTCTGCATAAGTTCAATCCCTGCCTGCCTCCTGCCCCGGAGGATCCACATGGCAGACCTCTCCTGACCAGCTTGCTGCTCCCCTCAGCAGTGTACTTCGTGTTCTGCTCCCCACTCTGTCTCTGGTGAAGCCTCTCATCACCCTGCTCCTCTGGCCTGTACCCCAGTTCTGTATCCATAAATAAATAAATCTTTAAAAAAAAAAAAAGAATAAGAAGAAGCTAAAGCCACTTCAGTGCAAGCTCGATCCCTGCCCATAGGTAACTGACCCACAGGGCATGGCAGACTTCTCCTGACCCACCCACTGCTCCCCTCAGCAGTGTACTTAATCAGTAGGCCTGTTCTGTTCCCCACTGTCTCTGGTGAGTCCTCTCACCGCCCCTGCACCTCTGGCCTGTACCCCAGTTCTGTAATGCATAAATAAATCTTAAAAAAAAAAAAAAGGTTCGTCAAGACTTGCCAAACAGGGCCCTCCCTGGTGGCTCAGCAGGTTAAAGCACAGCACTAAGAAGCTAAAGCCACTTCAACATGAGTTCGACTCCCACCTGCCCACATAGCATAGCAAACATCTCATTACCAGCCCGCTGCTCCCCTCAGCAGTGTACTTCGACAGTCTGCCTGTTCTGCTCCCCACTCTGTCTCTTGTGAATCCTCTCACTGCACCTCTGGTCTGTACCCTAGTCCTGTATGCATTAAAAAAAAAAAAAAATTGACAAACATCCTTGGGTCTTCTGCTGTAAGAATGTTATCTCTGTAACAACCAAGTTTTGTTTCCTTGCCTACAGAAAAACTGGTTTCTGTAACTGTGTGGGACCAGACTCTTCAGAGGGTGCTGGTCCCAGCTGGTTGGTATTCTGAAGCCCAAATTAAATCTTGAACCTCTGTCCACATTGTCTGACTGCTTTATTCCAGCGGCTCCAACATTGTACTGTCTTCCCTGGTTCTAAACTGTTCTCTTTGGGTGGTCTATTCAGTCACACCCACCTGTTATAATAAAATGTGGAGTCAAGGCCCTCCCTGGTGGCGCAGCAGGTTAAAGCACAGCACTGAGAAGCTAAAGCCACTTACGCATGAGTTTGATCCCTGCCTGCACCGGAGGTGACCACATGGCATGGCAGACCTCTCCTGACCCGCCCGCTGCTCCCCTCAGCAGTGTACTTCGTCGATCTGCCTGTTCTGCTCCCTGCTCTGTTTCTGGTGAATCCTATCACCTTCCACATCTGTGGCCTGTACTCCAGTTCTGTATGAATAAATAAATAAATCTTTAAAAAAAAAAATTGTGGAGTCAAGCCTTAAATTCCATGAACAGACAAAACTATTTGTGTCATCACAAGCAAAGCTTAGTTTTTAGCATGTTTCCCAAGACTGATTTGACCTGGGTCATCTCTTGTTTCTGTCCCTGGAAATCATAAGAAAAATTATTTCTCAAGGTTGATCTGAGGTTACCACTGATCATTTCCCCTTAGTGAAGAAAATTCTAACATAACCAGTCATGAAGAATAAACTATCATCCCATCACTACCTAAGCTGCTTTGTAACAACATACAACTAAGTCTCACTGCCTGTTTCAGTTTGAGGGTTTCTGGTTTGCAAACTGTGTTAGTGATGTGTGCATAGTAAAATTCTACTAATTACTACTTTGGTGAGATATTGCTTTTACTTTGACTATTTCTGAACTTTTGACAAACCTATTTAAAAATATATTAATAGTAAATAGGTATCCAAGTACTACTAGTATTTCTGCAAATTCCAAAGTGGAAAATTCTAATGGTTTACTTTTATAGAACTGTCAAATCTCTTGACTTTTACATCTCAAGCCTTTAAAATATTCATTTTTTCCCATTTTTAGAGATGTAATTTATATACAACAGTATATATGTTTCAGGTAGACAGTAGAATGGCAAGAATTTCATGTATTGTGAAATGATGACTATAAATTCAATTAATATCCATTTCATACAAAGACCAAAAAAAGTGTTTTGATCTTCCACATATACATGAGATTATATAGTATTCATCATCTGTTGTGCAAACATGCACAAGGCAGGTTCACTTTCAATTTGGGCAGACAGATAAAGGAATCTAGGAGTCCTCGATAGACTTTATAGGCCTTGAATATTGGAGAAGACACACAGGCACACCAGGCAGGGCGGCTGGCATGCTAGTCTTCGGGCCCCCAGCGCATCTTTTCGTTCTTTCTCTGACATTCTCAGTCTCGCAGTCTTAGCTCAGAGGGACGCTGCCCATTTAACCACCGCCTCTAGGCTCAGGTGGGAGCAATCACACATGCGCACTCCATGCTCTCTGGGCACACGTGTCCACAACCAAAGCTGCATGTGCTGTGCACACACCCTCGGCATCCACACCAGAGGCAGTGAGGCGTTAAAAAAAAAGCCAGGTGGGCCCTCCCCGGTGGCACAGCAGGTTAAAGCGCAGCACCAAGAAGCTAAAGCCACCTCAGCATGAGTTGGATCCCGCCCCAGAGGTGACCCACATGGCGCGCCAGACCTCTTCTGACCTACCCGCTGCTCCCCTCTGCAGTATACTTCGTAAGTCAGCCTATTCTGCTCCCCACTTTCTCTGGTGAATCCTCTCACTGCCTCTGCACCTCGGGCCTGTACCCCACTTCTGTATGCAAAAATAAATAAATCTTAAAAAAAAAAAGCCAGGTAACCCTACACATGACTTATTTCTCTTAGCCCAAGTCCTCAAATTTTCACATCTCACTTTTTTAAATATTTAACTGGATAATCTCAGATTTGAAGCCTGTTACACTCTACATCTTCTGTAGGCAGTATAATAACAGTCAATATTTTAGGATCCTTTTTTTGAAAATGTAACAATTCCCAATTGTCTCTTCATATAAATATTTAGTCCAGACATATTATGATGTCTCCAGTAAATATTTGCACCTCTTTATTTCTTAGAAGAAAAAAAAATTACTGCAATTTTGGAGATGGTAAGACACTGAAGTCTAGGTGAAAGTTTGTCACTTATTACCCATATGACATTAAGCAAGTCACATCATAACATTTTTTTAAAAACAGAATACCAATTCCTGCCTTGCCTACCTTTCATGCTGGGGCAAAGATGAAATAACTGCAAACATAGGCCACTGTTATTGTCCTAGAGGATGAAGCATGTAAACTGTTCAACCCTTATTTGTAATTAGGACTGAAAGGAAAAAAACAGGAGTTTGAGCTAACCCCTGTAATTCAGACTACCGTGTACTAAAAGGAAAATGTGTTTTCACAATAAAGACTCCTGGGCAGGAGTGGATAGGAGAACAGGAAAATGAATCATTTTAAAAGTCAAGAGTTCTTAACCCCATTAAAAAAAAAAAAAATGGGCAGAAGAGAAACTTCTCCCAGGAGGAAATGCAGAGGCTACAGGCATATGAAAAAATGTTCAGCATCACTTGAAATAAGGGAGATGCAAATCAAAACCACAATGAGATACCACCTCACACCAGTAAGAACGGCACATAGTAAAAAAAAAACAAGCAACACTAATGTTGGCAAGAGTGTGGAAAAAAAGGAACTCTCCTGCATTGCTGGTGGGAATGCAAGCTGGTGCAACAACTATGGAAAGATGGATGAAGATTTCTCGAAATTCTAAAACTGGAGCTTTCATATGACCCAGCAATCCCATTCCTAGGCATCTACCCAAAGGACACAAAAACAATAATTCAAAAGGACAACTGGATCCCTATGTTTATTGCTGCCCTACTTACTATAGGGAAGATGTGGAATCGATGCACATGCCCAAAAATAACTGACTGGAATAATAAGATGTGAATATATACACAATGGAATATTATTCAGCAATCAAAAAAATAAACTCATGCCTTTTACAGCAACATGGATGGAGCTGGAAGGGATCATGCTGAGTGAAATAAGTCAGAAAGAAAAAGAAAAATACTGGGTGGTTTCATTCATAGGAGAAGCATAAAGAGTGCATACTAATTATAATAAAGTAAAACAGAATAATCAATGAACAACTATGAACCAGAGACATCAAAGCTGAGGTGGAAAGAGCACAAGAGACTATGTTGATGGCACATGGGTGAAGTGGTGGTGGGAAGTCCATGGGGATTACAACTGAGATGAAAAAAGTACAAAATGAACAATGTAAAAATATATACAAAATAAAAAGTCAAGTGTTCTTTATCTCAAATTTGTTATCAATTCTAATTTTGGTAGATACTTGAGTTGTTTTTCATTTGCTAAATATAATCCTCTCCTACCCTGTAGCTAAGTGGAGGTGACCAGGTTTTTCTCCCCTCCCACCATTCGCATCAATATGACACCTAAGGGCTTGTATGTGCTCCGGTGGTGCACCTGGGGCGTGGTGTGGGCATGTGTGAGGGGGGCACCTACTGGGGCCAGAGATTGCATTTAAGGGCAATAGGAGAGGAGGGGAGGCGACAGAGGACAGGGAGGTGGGGTGTAGTATAGACCATCACAGAAACCATCGAAGAGCCAGAGATGCCAGAAAATAAGATTTCCCAGGTACTAGAAGGCCTGCCACGCTGGGGTGCCCCGCGCCCACTGCTTTGCACCTGGTTGCCTCACAACAACTGGTGTAGAAAGATCATTAAAAGTCTGAAAAGCCACTGAGAGCTCCAGGACCCTCCTGCCTCATTGAAGCTATATATCCTTAATTAGGTTTTGAGAATCACCTTTTATCCTCATTCTCACGAAAATATTCATCACTTTAAATTTTGTCAAGCTGTTAGAAAAAAAGGATACCATATGGTTGTTGGCTATTGGATTTTCCCTTTTTAAAGTGCCTGCTCAATGTTTTCATTGTTCCTACTGCTTTGTGGGGAATCTTTTTATACATGGGAATCCCTTTATTACTTATCTGAGCTTCTTAAGTGAACCAAAATCTTAGTTGGGATTAGTTGCACCACCTCCCTGGTGGTGCAGCAGGCTAAAGCACAGCACTAAGAGCTAAAGCCACTTCAGCATGAGTTCAATCCCTTGCCCTGGAGGTGATCCACATGGCACGGCAGACCTCTCCTGTCTCACCCGCTGCTCCCCTCAGCAGTGTACTTCATCAATCTGCCTGTTCTGCTCCCCACTCTGTCTCTGGAGAATCCTCTCACCACCCCTGCACCTCTGGCCTGTACCCCAGTTCTGTATGTATAAATAAATAAATATTTTTTAAAAATCATAGTTGGTGTTACCTTCCTCCAAATTTCATCCTTTTGGAGCTAGATGGTTCTGCAATTCCAGAAGAGTGAGACTGCCAGTCAAATGTTGGAAAAACAGATCATCTTCTATGAAAAGCAATCTTTCAGACCGATCACTTTCTTGAAGAAAATCTGCTTCTATTTCTTTATCACTGAGAGTCATTATATTTCTCTTTGACAAGACTGTTTGCAGACAGGATTCTCCAGAAAGTCATGGGATTAATTTGCTTCTGCTTCCTGACACTACAGGGCAGTTGTCAAACAACTCAAGTAGCAGCAATCTCCATCCCAGACTACTATAAGTGGTTTTGAAGGTAAACTTGGTTAGCAGCTGTGACAGGAAAAAATGCATTTGATGACTCAAATGAAAAACTGAGGCTCTCTTTGGGGGTCTTCATAATAAACTGCCAGGCTACCTGAGGAAAAGCTATCGATACTTAACATGCCGAGAAATTAAAGAACCGGTTACATGCATACTTGTATGTGTTTCATGAGTTAGCATGAGAAAGTTGAGCTTGGCTAAAGCAGCAGGAAAAGTAAAGCAATCATGAGATTTCAAACTAAAAAAAAATTAGTCATAAAATGTCAATTCTTTGTTTCCATCAATTGTTCCTAAGACAGATATAACACAAAGGAGAGTAATGTATTCCTCTGTTGCATTTTTCAAAGAGAAAAGTTGGGTACTACAGGATGGAAATACAACCATTTGGATCATGAGGAAGTTATGTAATAAGTATTTTGAAGTAAGATATAATTTTTAAAGGTTAAAAAAAACCTTTGAAATAAATCCGCTTTTCTAGAGGATTGTCTTGTGGATTTGGTTGCCTTTTTTAAAAGTTATATAGCTGTGGCTTTTTCCTTAGAGTGACTTCTCATTTCTGATTAAAAGGGGATCTTGGGCATCAGATCTGTTGTACGCTACAAATGAAGGCTGCGAATGTCCTGAATAGTTGAACAGGACATGAGTTAGAAGTAACCAAGGCCATCTGCGCAGGAAGAGGACTTCCTACAGCTACCCTAGAACAAAGCAATCAATCCCTTGGCCAAGTGGCTGTTAGAAATGTCCTGTGAAGGGCCTCCCTGGTGGTGCAAGGGTTAAAGCATCAGTGGTATCAAGCTACCTCCAGCCACTGCAGAGTTCCATCTGGGGCCAAGGAGCTGACCCACAAGGCACAGCAGACCTCTCCTGCCTTGTCTGCTGCTCCCCTCAGCAGTGTATTTGAGTAGATCCACCTATTCTGTTCCCCACTCTGTCTCTGGTGAGTCCTCTCAAGCCCTGCATCTCTGGCCTGTACCCCAGTTCTTCTATGCATAAATAAATGAAATAAATATTTTTTAAAAACTGTCCTATGAGCAGAGCAGTAGGTACTGGGGAGGTATGAAATAATATAGGGTTTCTCTTCCCAGAATGATCAAAGTGCAGGGGGGTAGAAATAAAGTTAATTTGGCATATCAACATTCTTATAATACAGCTAAAGCAGAGCCTTAGAAGTTGTTTTATGATTGCAATACTTATTAGGGAAACAAAGGTTACAAATAATTACCTAAATTTCTACCATAAAGAGCTGAAAATAATAAATTCCAAGTAGAAAGAAAAAGTAGAAATCAACAATAGATAACAAGCAACAGAAAAAGTCAATATAATCAAAAGTGATTTTTAAGAAAATAAAATTAGAACCTAACCAGAATCATAAAATATCTTTCAGTGAAAATATAAATTATCCATGTCAAGAATGCAAGCAGAACCTCTCTACAGAGCATCTGGACATTAAAATGCGACTAACAGGATATTATGAACATTATGCCAATAACTTCAACAACTTAATGCATAAATCCCTTGAAGTATAATTTTTATTAAAACTAACAGAAGAAATAGGAAATCTAAAATGCCTAAGAGAACTGGGTTTTACAGCTCCACCCCTTACTTCTTGAGTGGGGACAGCTGAAATCAAGGAGAGAGAAAAGCCTTAAGGAAGATTTTAAAGAGGGGGTCTCTGCTTCCCACTTCTAAGGGGCCTCCCACTTCTGCTCTCACTTAGGCTCAGCGGTCCCTCTAGTGGGTGGGGCTCCTGCTCTACCTGACCCCTTCTGCTGACTTCCACCTGTGGCTCTTTGTTGACCTCCAGTGTCTTGGTGGGCTGCAGTATCCACTCCTGAAGATTAAGGTGCATGTCATTTTGACCTGGCAGTAGATTTAACTTGGGTGGTGCATCCCAAACTTTTTTTCTTCAAGTCATGTGGGCCCTGGGCAAACTTTTGCTCATGTTCCGGCCAGGGGCTGCCTTGGGTTGGACTCATTCTCCTAGTACCTCTGCTCTTACACCCCGGCCACTATGCTTTGGGCCCTGTCTGCATAATTACTGAAGAGTATGGTTGATTTTGGGGTTTGATGGGGAATCTTTGTTTGAAATCCTTCTCTCCTACTTCTCTTTATTCCTTTTGAATCTTTCATCAATTAAAAATCTTTGAGTATGGGCCCTCCCTGGTGGCACACCAGGTTAAAGCAAAGCACTACAAAGCCATAGCAGCCACTGCAGCATGACTCCCATTTCCCAGCCAGGGAAATGATCCATGTGGCACAGCAGACCTCTCCTGACCCACCCGCTGCTCCCTCAGCAGTGTACTGCAACAGTCATCCTGTTCTGCTCCCAGCTCTGTCTCTGGTGAATTCTCTCACCCTCACCCCCACCTCACACCTCTGGACTGCATCTCGGTTCTGTATGCATCAAGAAATTAAACTTTTTTAAAAAGTTTAATTAATACGGCAAAGCCTCGTTCTTTTTTCCTCTTATCATGAATCTATGAATTTTTGTTGTTTTTGAGGAAACAGTGGCTTATAGTACTGCATAAATTTCAGGTACACAACTTTGTACTAAAACATCTGTACAAACTACATTATGACCACCATGAAAAAATCTGCTTCCCTTCACTTCGATGCAAATGACCCCCTTTACCCATATTACCGGCCCTCCATCTTAGCTCCTTTTGGTAACTAACTTACTGTTGTCAGAATCTAAGACTTTGCGAGTGCTTTATCTATTGGTTTTTGCTTCTTAATCTTCCACATATGAATGAAATCATATGCTATTCGTCTCTCTCCATCTTACTTATTTCACTTAATATAATCCCCTTGAGGTGCATCACTATTGTTACAAATGGTATTTGGAACAAATGTAAAACACCTCATCTTCTTATAACTGAATTGTATTCCATTTTGTATATGTCACACTTTCTTTGTCTATTAATTGTCAATGGCTCATTAGGTTTTTCCCATACCTTGGCTATTAAAAAGAGTACCACAGTGAATACAAGGGTGCATGCATTACTTTTACTTAATGTTTTTGCATTTTTTCAGATAATTCTCAGAAATGGAGTGGCTGGTAATCAAATTGCTAATTTTTGAAAAACCTCCATGATGTTTTTCACATTGACCGCACCAATTTACATCTCTACCAATGGTGTATGAGGGCTGCTGTCTCTTATTTTTTGTTTTGTTTTGTTTTTATAATAGCTATTTTCACAATGTCAGGTGATATCACTGAGGTTTGGCTTTGTAATTCCTTGATGATAAGTGCTTGGCTCCTAACCATTTTACTGCTTTGTGGAAGTTCCAGAAACTTACTTTACTTCAGATGCTTTTAAATGTAAGAGTGTTGTATTATTCTAGATGAGATTCTGGTCAGAGGGAAGAAGAGACAAACAGAACCAAAAGTAACTAATAGACTTTATCTTCCTTTGCCTTCATGTAGATTCAGATATAAAACCATAAGGTGTCGGCCCTCCCTGGTGGCGCAGCGGGTTAAACCACATAAAGCCACTTCCGCATGAGTTCGATTCCCGCCTGCCCCAGAGGTGACCAGATGGCGTGGCAGACCTCTCCTGACCACCCCCGCTGCACCCCTCAGCAGTGTGCTTCGTCGATCTGCCTGTTCTGCTCCCCGCTCTGTCTCTGGTGAAGCCTCTCCCCGCCCCTGATCTCTGGCCTGTACCCCAGTTCTGTATGCACAAATAAATAAATCTTAAAAAAAAAAAAAAAAACATAAGGTGTCTGTATTGCCACCCTATTCAAGATGCCTTCCTACAGCAAAAGGGCAAGAAGTTCAGGCTCTCAGATGGACGACAGGGAAGGGACATACTTGACTCAAAATATCATACTGTTCGATTTCATCTTCTTGTCACTTTAATGAGTAGGGGTTGGAGAAATATGAAATGTCACGGTTCAGTAATTGCTGAGCAGGTGTGGATGGGAGAAGTGTTTAAAGGATCAAAACACCAGCCATTCTGGCTGCCTGAGTTCCCCCAGAGCTCCCCATTTGAGTTATTAAAGGAATTAGCCTCAGCCACAATCCCAGCAAGAAGGCAAGTACATCTCTACTGTCACTATCAGACATGAATTGGTATCACTTAGTATTAGCTTAATGTCTACCGCTACCAGCCTTCACTCATTTCTCCTTTTCTCTTGATCTTCACTGACGAATAGATATAAACATAGTTATAGTTTAGGATGACAAGGAACTCATGACCGCCATCCCATTAAAATTCTAACAAAATAGAGTACTGGAAATTAGGTCTAATAAAAACTTTTCTACAATCAGACAGAAATATTCGCTAATTATGATCTATGGAATATGTGACTACATTTCTTCCAAAGACTAAAAAAAAACCATACTAAGGAAATAGTTGAATGAAAGGATCAAGAGAAAAGTAATTTTCATTTCTAAAGAGGATCTTCAAAAAGGTATGTCCTCTATGAAATGGAAATGGAGAGCCTAAGTAAAAGACAGAGATGAAGATGGAAAATGAAAGGGATATTTCTGAACATAAAAGCTGAAATGGAGTGTAAAGAAAAAGATCTGAGAATTTTACTAAACTCCAAAAAGCTAAACTGCCCAAGCTAAATAAAACACACTCAAAAATTTGGGAAATAAATGGGAATATATATAATGCAAAGTGACTAGAAACATAACTTCATAAATGGCTCTAATATATCAACAAGAAACTATCACCGAAAAAGAAAGTACAAATAATTACAAATGAAATACAGTTCCTGGTAAACATAAAAAATTCAACTACTTAATAATCAAAGAAATGCAAGTTATCATTCAATGAGATAGATGTTTTTATACCTTCATGTATGGTCAAATGAAAATAACGGTGCCAAGGGTGAGAGGAAAGGGATCCTTTCATACAACTCTAGTCTGAAAAAAGTTATTATAATTATATGAAAGTGACTTTGCTATTTGAATCAAAGCCTTAAAATGTTGTATAAGCTTGAACTCTTTATTTCAAGGAAAGCTGTCCTTAGGAAATAATCAAATTCTTACTACTGTGTACATGTCAGGAGTTCAAGGTGGCAGTATTTCTAAGAGCAAAAAAAAATTCTAATTTTAGTAATTAGGATTGGTTAAATAAATTTTACAGACAATGGGCCCTCCCTGGTGGCGCAGCGGGTTAAAGCACTGCACTAAGATTAAGCCACTTCCGCATGAGTTCGATCCCTGCCTGCCCCGGATCCACATGGCGTGGCAGACCTCTCCTGACCCGCCCGCTTCTCCCCTCAGCAGTGTACTTCGTTGATCTGCCTGTTCTGCTCCCCACTCTGTCCCTTGTGAATCCTTTCACCCTCTGCATCTCTGGCCTGTACCCCAGTTCTGTATGAATAAATAAAATAAAAATCTTATAAAAAAAATTTTACAGACACTGAAAATTGCATTCTTGCATCACCTGGGTGGAAATGTTTAACTTGTAATGTTAACCAAGAAAAGTGAAACCAGATGGATTGAATTTTGTCAATGTTACCTTTATGAAACAGAGAATATATTTCAAAAATTTACAGAATAATGTTGAAAAGCAGTAATCTCCACTTACCTATGCAAATATATGAACAAATGATGTAAGTAAAATAATTTACTATATGCTACTTTATTATTCACTAGTGAATTATATTTCCCTTTGTCTTTCAAAAAGCATCCATCCCAGTCTAAAACATCTCATGACATTCAGCTAATAAGGAGACTAATGACACCTTTTTGTATTTTTCTTTGTTCTAGGAGAAAATGGCTGTCATCTTTGATGGTTCCCAGAAAAGACACCTGCTCTTAGTTTCAGTCTTTCTTCCAAAATCATTGCTGTCATTAGCTTTACCATCACAATACTTTTCATCACAAATATAACAGAGTTACCTTTGGTTATTCAATTCTTCAGAAGTTCTACAAAATTTCACAAAACAGCACACATAGTATATATCCTGCAGCCATGTTAAACAATTAAATATATTTTTTCAGGGCCCTCCCTGGTGGCGCAGCGGGTTGGAGCACAGCACTGAGAATCTAAAAGCCGCTTCTGCATGAGTTCGATTCCCGCCTGCCCCGGAGGTGACCACATGGTGTGGCAGACCTCTCCTGGCCCGCCCGCTGCTCCCCTCAGCAGTGTACTTCGTCGATCTGCCTGTTCTGCTCCCCGCTCTGTCTCTGGTGAAGCCTCTCGCCACCCCGAGCCTCTGGCCTGTACCCCAGTTCTGTATGCATAAATAAATAAATCTTTAAAAAAAAAAAAAAATATATATATATATTTTTTCATTTCAGTGCATAGATGTAGTAAATTGGAGCCCAGACACTGCTTTGAACTCTGGTGAAAGGAGTAATTTCAATCCCAAGCAACATTGTGCTCTACTTAAACTTTTGCAACTATAGTGGTCTTGACCAATTTATTCCACTAGATGGCAGACTTGGGATGCTAATGGAACAAGATTGTATCACCTCTGAATAATAACCAAAAAGACTGAGAAAAAACAAGGCCTTGAATGGTAAAATGAGGATGTAAATGCTAGAATAGGAGAATGCAAACAAAGAAGAAATACTTAATAATCAAAGCTCATACTATTGAGAAATAAAAAAAATTAATATCTCCTATCTCTATTAAGTGTGTAATTTCGGTGATTAACTCATTTCCTCTCTTACTTTACAGTCCTTGACTAAGACATAAATTCTATGAAGAGGGGTAACTAACCAACTTGAAAAGCAATACTTAACTGTTCTAGAGTATGAATCACAGACATGTCAATTAAAAAAAGATGATTCTTTGCTACTGATGGTTTTAGACATAATATCTTCTTTGTTTTTACTAACAATAATAAATTTTGCTTTCATTTAGCACACATCGGCTCCTGTGTCTGTGCAGAACAGTGTGATCCAGATTTTATGTGACATTAAGATGTATACACTTCACAGTCTTGTTCTACCGATGATTGAGAGCCACCTCCTACCCCAAAGATGGCATGACCTATTGCATCATCCAGTGATTTAGTAGCAGAGTGAAAACTATTCCCAAACCCCGTATGAACATTTCTCCATTTCATAGTCTCTACTGTGTTATTTAGCAGTGACCATGCTTCGCATGCAAGCTGACATTTCTACTTCCCATCATTATACCTTAATTCAACAAGCAGCTATCTACAGAATAAACATACTGATTTGTTAAAAGTTCATTTCTCACAATGTTTGCTCCTTATACAAACACTTCTTGAATGTCTACTACAGCCTAGCACTCAACTAGGCCACATTTAACTCTTCAAGTTAGTCATGCCCTCCAGATATACCCTAGTAATAATTAAGTGTTGGGATAGCGGGCTGAGGGGGTCACATGTAGTATGTGGAGAGCTCTGACATCACATATCATCAACTCAAGTGAAATTCCAGGGCCATAGCAAGATGCCTGAATCCACTGGCACAGAATCCCTTCCTCTCAGTGGGGATCACTGCCCCTCCTGAGGAGGCTGTGAGAGCTCTGAAAGCCTTACCACCCCAAGAATAAGTCTGGAATAACTTCTCATACCAGAGAGGGTACCCCAAGTGGCCAGGGCAGATGCTCTAGAGCAGACAGTTCTTTCTTCATCAGTTCCCAATGAAAGGGTTGAATGAATGGGGTCAGCCTGCTGGGTGTATTGGTCTCATAAACCTTTTGTCCCCAGGGCAAGGGATGAAAGCCACAAAGCCTCCACCACAGGTGCAATATAGTCAAATACCGCATCTGAAGCCTGTTTCTTTCAGCTCTAGGCTACTTTCTACATATTCTGCGACAATATATCAAGCTTCCAGAATCATACATTCTAGCATGAAATATGTCTTCCCTGCAAATCACTTACAATATAGTAGATATAATTATATATGCATTCTATTTAGAAAATGCTATTTGTAAAAGCTCAAGGGAAGGTGTGGGGGACTCTTTGTTCCCCCATAATGGATTATTGGGGGGCAGAACAGGCAGGGTCTCAAGGTGGGAGTGGCGTCGGAGAGCAGAGATTCCTAAAAGGGGAAATAGGGGAAAGGGAGCGAGGAAGACAGGGGAGTCAGAGTTGGGTGCAAGTCTTCCTGTTCTGCTGTCAGCAGAATTTTATTTTATACATTTTAGGCAAGCAATTAACATATGAATTGGGCTGAGATCACAATCTTTTTTCTGAGAGCCGTTTGGGGTCATAGAGACCTTCAACTAAGATTATAACATTATTGATCTATTAAAATTAAGGTAAGTCCATAAAATTTAAAGGTAACATTTTTTAGTGATGGTTGACTAAATGTAAAATTCCTTTAGACCTAAAATGCTATTCTATGACCTTCATTTTTACTAAGACATCTTAGAGGGTAAAGTCAAGTCAAGGATTAGGGTGGAGACTGGGTGGAGATGTGAAGGATAGAGTAAGGTCGAGGTCTAGGGCGGAGTAATAATCTTGTAATTCAATCACAAAGAGATACTGCAAAGTTCCTCAAAAGCTGAATAGAGGATTTAGGTGAAGTTCCTTATTTGAAAACTAAACAATAGAAAACTTAAGCAGTTCTTTAGAAGGATTATGTGAGATAGTAGAGAGATGGGATTTGGGTTCTCATTCAGGCAGTAAAAGAATTCTGCTTATTCTAGTACTGCCTTGTCTTACAATATTAATTTTGTTATAATTGTTTTTATTAATCAGCCAGTTGTAATATTTGATTCCAAAAGGACTTTCCCTTCCTGAGGCCGTGCTTGCTCAACTGAGCCAGGCAGCACCTTATGAGGCTGAGGCAATCCAGAGGTTGCTTGGAATATTTTGATTATACAGAAAAGGGGGATCATAACATGAGCTAACAGGAAATTCTGATTTTTTAGGGCATTTCCCCTCCATCCGGACCGTGTCTGATGACAGAAGTTGCATAGCTTGTGTCACAAGGAAGACTAGATATGCAGCATTTTTTTATAGCTGTGAAGAGTCTACACATAAGATGACCTCGAGTAGACATTGAAGGGTGAATGGGATTTGGACTTGTGGCAATGGACATAAGCAATGAATGAGAAATTATGTATTAGATAAAGGAGCAGTGAGTGGTTTAATGTGGTAAGTGTGAAAGTTTATTATTTAAAACATACATTTATTGAGCATCTACTAACTTACTGGTGCTGCTGCAGACTCTAGAAATTGAGCAGTGACAAAATAAGTTTTTAAAAATCCCTGCTTCTTTGGAATATTATAAATCAGTAACATATATGTATAGTATGTCAGCTGACGGTAAATGTGTAAAAACAGCCAAGCCAAGCAAGGGGATGTATTAGAGGAGAATAAGAAACTTACAGAAGGACAAGGACAAGCATTCCAGTAGAGGGAACAGCAAGTGAAAAAGTTCTAAGCCAAGAAAACACAGAAAGAAATAGGAGGAAATATAATTTGACAATATAAAGCAAGCATACAAAGGCAAGACCCTCATACTGGCACCAGAGTGTGATGACAGTTAACATAGTTCTTAGATTTAACTATGAATTTCCCTAAAGGTATTTGAACTCAGAAGCCTATCTGCAAAGTTGACTGACTTACTGTACATTCCATTCTGTGATCCAAAGAGTTAATTTTCTGCAGATGGTGATTGGTTCCAGTATACTGCAATCTAATAGAGAAGCAGTTTAATGCTTGAGCTCATTTCCAGCAGGGTATATGTGCTGAAATACAAGTAGCACATACTCTATAGCAAAGATATCCCTGGTCCTCCATTCAAACTGTGATGATTAAGTTGGGGAAAGCGCCCATCTTATTAGGTATACTACTGAAGCTGATCAGAGTCAACAAGTGTTATATAGTCACGAGCTCTGTATCTTCGCAGTCCCCCCAGTTGCTATGAAAGTATCGACATTTGCCTTTGCTGACATCACTGGTCTGAGCTGTGCAGCAATGCCCTTGCAGAGTGCTCATCTGGCCACAACCAGGTCCCCACTGCACCCAGCCTCATCGGTGGGTGGGTTAGAGATAGTGTGGCCTGGCAGTAGTCTACTCTGGCTTCTGAATCACCCTCCATTAGTGAATGTTCACATGCATGGAAACCAAATTTGGGGATCAAAAAATACAGGGATCTCCTTTTTTGGTCTAAAAAAAATAAACAGAAAAGTGGGGAATCTAAACAAAGGCCTAAATAAGGCAGACTAATCACTGTTCTCCCCTCCTAACACACTGTAACTTATGCTAATTGAGTGATTCACCTATTTATTCCAAAAAAGATGCTTTTGAATTTAAATTGGGTCACATTTGAACCCCAAAGTTGAAAATATTTTACTTATTCCTTCTGGCTACATTAAAAGTTGAAAGCAAAGAGAGCCCTGAAAAGTCTTAAAATTAGGAAATACTTTCTTTCCAGAACAAAGAGAGAATGTCACTGTTAAATGAGTCTCTGTGATTTTCCTCTTTGGAGCCTTACTCTTGTCAGTGCTGGCTTAGGAATAGAATTGAGATTCCTGTTATTTCAAGAACGCCACAGACAACTCATCAGCAGCACAACTATATAAACACTCAAAACCCAAAAGACACCCCTGAGTCTCTGATAAAAAACCTCGGGAAGGGCCGTATTCTTCCACCAAAATCACCACTAATTGCTGCAGATTCAGTAGAAATCACCTAGTAGCACTCATTTGCTGGATCCAGAAAAAAAAAATGTTTCATCCTCTACTAAACACTGCTATTCTTTGCCCCTTTCAGAATTCAGCTAGCACACTATTTGTCTGTCATTCTTTTTACTAAAACAGGAATATTTCATGAATATATAGAGAATGGTGTCAGGTAAGTGCCAGTTGTATCTTCGACATAGTGAATTTCAGGAAATGAATTTTTTATTCTAACACATATTTTATCAGAATAATCAAAATGTAGATAAACCTAAAGTGCCAAAAAATGCCAATGAGCAATGTAACACTCCCAGGAATGTGGAGTAGGGCAATAAAAGCATCAACACCTGGCCTTTCACAAAAATATTTTTACCTCACAAACATTCTTCATTTCAAAGAAAAGTATTTCCTTTGTCATCTACATGTCCTTCCATATGTATCCAAATATGTACCTGAGTGTTTCCTCTAAGAATATCTGTACATCATGTCTGAAAATTCTTTGTAAGACAAATACAGAAAATATTTATCTACTTGAACAAAAATGTTAACACAAGTAAATTTTGAGATAATATTAATGGGTTGTGTAAAAATGCTGAATTAGGAAGTCTGATATAAAAAATAAGAATTGATTTTGGGGGAACAGGGAAGTTCTTTAAGTACTAATAATTTTGGAAAACATTAATAATTTTGACACTATCACATTTTAAATCTTTAAAAGGGAAAAAGTTCAATGCTGTAAAATGTAACATAAAATTAAAGTATAAATACAAAATATAAATTATTTCCACTATACATTAAAGATAAAGGATCAGAATTTAGGCTAAATATAAAAAAGAATAACTACTCTCCCCAAAAAGACCAAACAACATACATAATTTTCAGATAAGGGAAAAGTATACACATGTGCTCTACCTCATCAAAACCCAGAGAATAAGATATTAAAGCTCAATATTATTTTCATTTTACCATTCAAAATAAAAAAAATTAATAGTATCAAAATTTGACAATGGTGTGAGAAAACAAGTACAGTTATTGAATGAATGTGATAGGTATTATGTTTAAATTTTTATATTCACTGACGGGTAATTTGTCCTAATTTGCCTATAGCTCAGTAAATTCCTCTGAATCTAATCCAGGAAAATACATGCATTCACCCACAAGAAGAAATATCCAAAGAAGTCAAGAATTGTTTGTGTTTAGTTAAACATCTCCCAGATTATTAGGTGCTTAATAGATATCAGACAAAAAGTCAGTCAAGTAGTTGAGAAAACGAGACTAAATGAAAGAGAGCAGCTGTCTTTGCTAGAGGACTTCTCAGTACCTTAGATGTGTCACACTGTGCTGGGTCTGAGGCCACAAACTTATGGAACCACATGTATCTTCTTTCATGCTAGTAGTGACTTAGAGAATAAAACTGGAGACCCAATGACACTGGATGGAGAAAGAACAGCTGGGCGTCTCTTTCCACAAAGAGCCAGCAGTCACGTAGATTGAGTGATGCATAGAAAATCAAGACTGATGACACTGAAGACTTCTTTCACCCGAGTAGAGAGCAGAAAGAGCAGTGCAGGACTTAAGGCAGGTGTCTTGCTTTACAGTGCTTTGCTTCTGTGTTACCTTGTTTCTATTTTTGTTTGTAATATGAAAGAGACATGTGTATATCTGTACATAACTGGGAGTGAGTCAGCAGAGGGGGAGAATTTCAAAATACACACCCGTCTGAACAGGAGGTGTACTTCCTAAGAGAAGAAAAGTTGAGCCTTACCTGGAGGGGAGGCCATTCCAGCAGTTAGAAGAAAGACAAGGAACGAGAACCCTGACAGACTGGTAAGGGAAGGAGAGGAATAATAGCTTGAAAACAGATTAATGTACTATCTTCTGCTTTTTCAATAAAGTAGGAGGTAAAATTACCTTCAGTGAAAGTCATTGTGACAGTCATTTAGCTGAGATAGGATGGTTAAGAAGAGGAGGGAGTAGCTTTTTTTCTTTTCTTTTTTTTTTCTTTTTTTTTTTTTTTGCATAGAGGAAGTGCCAGAAGTGTGAGAGCACATGGGGCAGGTTGACTGAAACACACTGCTAAGAGGAGCAGCGAGTGAGACAGGTGAGGTCAACTGCCATGTGGTCAGCTCCCTGGCTGGTGACTGAACTCAGGTCCTAGTGGTGACAGAGCTGAGGTTTTACCTCTAGACCACTAAGGTGGCCCAGGGCTTGCTATCTCATTTCATTTTTCTTCCACCTTGGTGTTGATATTTTCCTTAGCTTTCACTAGTTTACCACGTATCCCAACTTTTCTGCATGAATTATTTTTCACTTAAAAAAACTGAAAATGTGCAAATTTCTCCAGTTTATTTACTTGTAGATGGCTACAAACATAGTTAGGACATACTCTCAAAGACACCAAGTAGAAAACAAAGGTGGGTTTGGTTTTGTTTATTTGCTTTCAAACTCCCTGACTTATTAACTTAAACCCGTTTTCTATTTCTTTTGAAGTAACATTCGTTTACAACTCTGTATGATTTAGGGGACTAAGTTCATACCTCAAGCAGAGGGTTTAAAGGAAAGAATTAGGCATTCTTTCAGAAGATACAGCAAAGATCTTTTAAACAAGCAGTAGTAAAGTCTAACTTTTAAATCTAGATTTGACTCTGCCTAGAGAGGATGTGTGCAGAAATAAAGACAGAGTATGGATAACATTACCAAGTCATGTTCTGAGATCAAGTGGGATCTTAAAAACATTTCTTCCTTAAAGAAATAAAAAGCAAGTCCGTTCCAAGGACAGGCCCATGTAATGACTACAGGCTTCCACATGAGGGCAGCATTTCCTCAGCTTTGAATAGTGCATGGATGGCTTTTGCTTCCAGTCTCCATGAGCCCCTTTTCCCTTTCATGCAGACCGCTACTAAAAACAAATGTGTTTGGTTTCATCCGAGCACACTGATGTGAACATAATACATTCCGCTCCTATGCAGGCACAGTGAAATTTTATTGGACACATGCTCACCACCTGCAGGCTCAGAGGCCTACACCACATAAAGAACATGTAAAGTGACTATGGGGACAGTTGGAGAAGCTGTTTGAGATTATGTAATTTCATTCTATTCAAGCTGGCAGAATTTTCCTTTTTAATATGCATTGTTTACCTTCAGAAAGTCTATCCATATCTCTTGTGGGAGTATATATTCACCAAAAACTGCCAAGCAACATATACTGCTTACATAATAATATTATAAATGAAGTATTTGTATCCAAGCTTAAGTAAAATTTCTTTGGGACCTTGCTCCTAATAAAGAGTATAGCACCATGTTTTCATCTTTAATAAG
This sequence comes from Condylura cristata, assembly GCF_000260355.1. NCBI lineage: Eukaryota > Metazoa > Chordata > Mammalia > Eulipotyphla > Talpidae > Condylura > Condylura cristata. The sequence continues at coordinate 15,819,293 of NW_004567106.1, read as the reverse complement.
TACTAAAAAGGTGTTAGGTTCTACAGTCCATAAAGAAAATAAAGCTAACTGGAAGGGAATAATGATGTAGGAGCCTGGTTTTATTATTTAATTTTAACTCAAGAACAATACATTGTTGTAGTGGATTTATTTTCCAAGTCAGTAGACTTGTGGATTAATTGCTTTTAATCCACAAAATTAATGTGATTAAAAACAGAAGTGTTGCCTGCATAGACTACTTGGGTGTTCTGTAATTTAAATAAAAACATCAGACAATCTAAACGAAAAACTCTTTGGTTTATTTTACCCTCATTAACTACGAAACATATTTGTTTTGTTGGTTTTTTTTTTTTAATTCCCTGAAGCCTGAGTAGCTTTCCAAGAGTGAATCATTTACTAATACCTATCACCCTGAAAACAGAAGATTTCCCATCAAGCTATTGGCATCCACTAAACACTAATAACCTAAGAATTCAGCTGTGCAGAAAGCAATCTAAGGATGAGTTATCATTCCACAGATAATTCTGCTTCTGCACAAAAGACACAGGAAAAGCAAGAGGGCATTGTTCTCTAGATAACAAATAAGAGACCCTCCCTGGTTTGCTCCTTTGCCTGCTCCCACAATGAAGATGGAAATGTAGCACAAAGCCTCCTGGTCCACGCTCATTATGATTCGGTAAAGTCCTGCCATTTAGGAAATGGGTCTCAATTTCTGAGGAGATGAAGCAGGAAGGTCAGACTGAGCTGTAATCAAAGGTATCTCCCTGCCAGGGTAGAGGCTTCCCTCCTCTCCTATATGTGGCTTTAATTTGGTAACTTTTTTTTTTTAAGGTGCCTAAAGCCATGTGAGGCCTGGATGGCAGTTTGCTTAATCCCACAAGCCCAATAAGTATACTGATGTTGTCTATGACAATTTTCTCTTGCAGCATTTGTCTGCTAAAGTGAGAGAGATTTTGTCACTGGCACACTATCAAAAATACATGAAGGACTCGCTCCTAATTAAGAGATGTCATGTCAGCTGAGCTAACATTTATAATGTCTCCCTGGCAATGAGCAGTCCCTATGCCGATGGAAAAGAGTGAGCCTGCTGAGCAGCAAAGGGGTTCTCACGGCAAGAGAGCTGCACTGCATTCTACTTCACTGAGAGGCTCCCCACACCTCAGAACCTTCTGTCACCGTGTCTCCTGGGATCTGTCCACCGGTATCCCCAATGCATGTGTTACAGGAAGCCGGTCTCAGTTTCCCTCAGCCAATAAAAGGAAACAGAATTTGAGGAAAAGGAAAGTGGTTTTATTTGTCGACAAATGAGGCGCAGACTCACGTCCGAAAGACCACCGTCCTGCTCTTTGGCAAGTTACAGGGCTGTTTATACAATGTTCAACAAAGAAAAAGGGGAGGTGGGTGAGAGTCTGCAAAGGGAGGGAGTAAAAGTTAGTGCTGGGGTGGAGACCAGTGGGCACCAGCCTTTATTTACACAAAGACAAACAAAAATGGGAATCAGCAAGAGTAATGGGGAGGGGGCAGAGGGCAGCACAGGGAAGAAGAGGAGTTGGTGCCACTGAGCTTTCTCACTATTTGCTTTTGTTTGGGATTTCCTTTCCTTGAGCCTAAACTTGTCAAGAGAAGAGAAACTCAGAGGAAAGGAGAGGAAAAAAAGTAAACCCACAGTCAATTAAGAGCTCTGGGAAAACCAATTCCATCATAAATTTGTCAAAGGTGGCAAATCCGCAAATGCTTATCTGAGAGCCCATTTACTGTATCGCATGTATGTAAGGGCACCCTTTGCTTCCCACCACCATTTTTCCTGCCCTGCTTGAAGAACCCCATCAACCTTCTCCAACCTCTGCTTCATAGGACAAAGGATCGCTTTTACTTTCTCCTTGCCCCGGATACCATAGTTCACTTTGTCCTAGGTAGGAATTGTTAATTTCCTCCTGAGAAACCTGGTGAGTTAGAAGTACTGTTCCAGCAGTTTGATATCGCTCCTCCCATATTTGACATTGGGCATTCCATCAGTCTTATGCTTCAATTTAGAGGTATCTCAAATCCCACAAAAGAGCAGGGTTATCTGCATTATTAACTCAATTTCTATTGATCATATTCAAACAAAATCTAGGTTTCTACCCATGCTTTTACACACAGGAGATGGCCCTCATATGTCTAAGTGACACCATCAATCCCAGGCAAAATCAAAATTGTGGGGAAGTGAAACCTGTTATTGTCACTCCCTCTATCTTAAAAGCCCACCTCCGCAGGCACATTTTATGCCCCTTTTCCACTACCAACTACCAGCTCACTAATAGAAGCTTAAATTGCAATCTATTTCAGGGAGCTTTGCAACAGTAAAGTGAGATTAAAGATAGGACTGCCTCTGGCCTCTGTTAACTCAACCATGTTCTCAAAAAAATCTCCAAAGTGATGCCAAGGTAACTGTCCAGCATTCGGGACTTTCATGAGAGCTATGGCCTTCTCCATGTCCTCCTCTCCCTTCACTTTAATAGCCTTTTCCTAATGAAATGCCAGTCTTCTTGCTAAAATACCTTGAACTACATGTAATGTCTTCAAGATATTAAGTAACAGTGCTTCCGTGAATACGAAGGACTATTCTTTCAACATCATGAGTGTTTTCCTCACTACCTTTTGGTTGCAAATAACATCTCTTTTACTACATAGCACCCAGATATTTTAAAACCATTTACTAGGGACAGAATGTTATCCTGACAGAGCACTGTGGTAGCTCTCTAAACCCCAAGAATCCAGTCTTTCCAGTATCAACAGAATCCCTTTGGCATGTCTTGTCTTCCCTATCCCATTGAGGCTTATCTTCCAGCTCCACACTCTTGCATTGTTAAGACTCTTAGTTGAAAGTGGCAAAATCAGACTCAGAGAAAAGAAAATGAATTTGTTGAATAGGAAGGTATGAAGGTATTTTATAGAAACCAGGGTGGGCTGAGCAGACCAAGGTAAAGGCAGAGAGTCTGACTGGTCCCACAACTACAACCCAGAGATCCCAAAAGAGCTGCCACCCATTCTGCTGTGTGGAGCACTCTCTTGCTTTGTCTCTCACTCACTCTCTCACACATGTGCACACGCACACACACACACACACACCACTCAACTGGTATCATTTTCTCTTTTCCTAGAGCAGAAAAGCACAATCACAAAATAGTCTCATTTTACATAATATAGACTTTGCTCTCTGGACAAACACAGAATCTTCTTTATAAAGAAGAAATTTTTTAAATGCAGGCTAATGCTTTGATTGCCTATGTAGGCATATTAGCCATGCACTGTGAATTGTGTTGAGAAAGTGTAGTTATACATCAGTGTTCACTATAACCAGCCACCACAGAGCAGAGTGGGAAAGGGTAGCTGTGGTAGACTGAGCAGTAGCTCCCAGACATATCCAGACTCATCTCTGGAACCAGTGATGTTTCCTTTTGGCAAAAGTGACTTTGCAAATATGATTCAGTTAAGGATCTTGAGATGAAAGGATGGTCCAGGGTCACTCTGTGAACACAACAGAGAACCACAAGGGTTCATATAGGAGACAGGCAGAGGGAGAATCTATTTCAGAAGAGGTAGAAGCAGAAACTAGAGTGACATGTTTTGAAGATGAGGGAAAACAGCCCCAGGACTAAGAAGCACACACAGCAGAGACAGCCAAAGCAAGGAACTTATGGACGGTAACCAGCCTTGCTGACGCCTTGATTTCAGACAGTGACAATCATTACAAACTTTTGAGCCTCAGAACAATAAGAGGATAAATTTGTATTGTTTTAAACCAACACCACAGGGATTTTAAAATCAGATTGGATTTTATTACAGTAACCATGGGAAACTATTATACTAGTTCTTAGAATACATGGAGCATTACCTAGGATAGGAATTCCTGAAAAGACTAAGCCCTCGATTAAAAAAAAAAAAAAAAAGCCTCCATTCCACTGACAGGAAAAGGCCTCAGGAGACAGGGTATCACACTATTAACCAACTTCTCATTCTGATTAGCAACATCAGATTCTTACAAAGAAAATATACCATGAATAAACAACTAGATGCAAATCATTTCCAGTGTAAGTAGGAACATATTCAAAAGAACTAGAATCAGCTGTAAAGCATTGCATGGAAAGTAAGTTCAAAGAGAAAACAAGCATGAGGGAAAATATCTGAGAAGATAAGGTCCTAGAAAAAGCAGTAAATTGGAAATGAGGGCTCCATTTCCAGCTCCCCTACTTAATTATAAAAGAGAGTAGGTTTGTGCACTGTTTTAGATTTTGTCTAAGCATCTTTGACGTGAAAATTTACACCACAGGATCCTGAATACCCTCTCCAGTTCTAGGATTTTGTGGTCCTCAAACTCCTGACTAGATGTTCCCTAGATATTGCATTGCTAGCTCCTGAGACTCTAAGAGTTTACATTTCTGTGCTTTGTTCTGGTAAATGTATTGGCATAAAATCCTGTACAACTGAAATGGAAAACCCCCAGAGGTCCAAGTACAAAATCTCAAAGATTAGTTAAGAAGAAAAGAGAACAAGATAAACTAAAGGCCCTTGAGCCAGCCCTGAGAGGGGGGCGAGTGGGGGGGGGGGGAGGAAACTTGACAGTGGAGTAGCAACTGCTTGCAGAGCATATGTAGATATTCCTCAAGGAAATGTGGATTCAGTTCTGTAATCTAAGGCAAAACACAAATCCATCAGCACCACTAGAGGGAAAAAACACATTCCTTCACGATGATGGAATTTACTGTTAAAAGTCAAGATAGCGGTGTAAAAAAAAAAAAATAAGGTAACTTCTATGGGGAAATAACTTAAATATAAATGTGTCTGGAATTGGTTCATGAACAGTTATTCTGTCCTTAATTCCTCAACTGTTCTCCTTTTGTCAGTTAAAATCAGAGAAACTGTAACAAAAGTTATTAGTTATTTGAATCCCTATAATAAAAACATATGGTCATGAATTGTACTTGCAAAGCCTTAAATCATTTGCATAGTTCTGTCATCTATATGGAAATAATTTTTTTCCATTCTGAAACTATAATAAAAAAGGGAATTTGTGTGTGCCCATTCAATGTTGCAGTCAGTTTAATGTAACAGAAGCCAAAATAGAGTAGTTTAATCAGAGTAGGAAGCTTCTCCTTCATTAGAGTCAGTCCAGAGGAAAGTAATGGAGGGTTGGTCCAAGGACTCCACAAAGATATCCGTGTCTTAACTTTTTCAGTCCTGCTCTGTCATCCTCAGCAGATGGCTTTGCTCTACATTGTTGATTCATGGATACAAGATAGCTGTTCCAACTTCAATTCATTCTGCATTGCAGAAGAAAAATAATGGAAGGCAGAGAGCAAGGAGTGAAAGATCTATTGTTCTCTTCAAGGGCTTTCCTGAAAATTTCATCTACTTTATTACCAGAATGGTGTCTGTCTTTAGTCAGTCACTGAAGAAGAGGATGAGTAGTAAAACTTCTTTAACTAGGTATCTTGCTTTCATTATCAGAATTTCTTCTAAAAAATAGTAGAGGATGCTGAGTAAATAACTAAAAAGTTTACCATGTCTTGAAAAATTGTCAATTATTTTATTTGCTTCAATTAAATTGTCATTAGACTTCTTTTACTGCTAATGAAAAGAAGAATTTAGCAGTAGGGTACTTTCACCAAAAATTTTTAGGTTATGAGCAACTGAAATCAACTGACTAGCTTAGGCAAAATAAAGTGGGAGAAGGATGGCTAGTATTTTGTAAAAGTAAAGAAAGTTTGGGCCCTCCGTGGTGGCACAATGGGTTAGGATGTAGCACTAAAAGCGAGCCGCAGCTGCTTCAGTGCAAGTTCAATCCCCAGCCCCGGAGGTGATCCACACGGAGGGGGCAGACCTCTCTGACCCTTCCACTAACCCTCCCACTGCTCCCCTCAGCAGTTTATTTCATAGCTCAGTCTGTTCTGCTCCTCACTCTGTCTCTGGTGAGTGTTCTCACTGCCCCTTCACCTCTGGCTTGTCCCCCAGTTCTCTATGAATAAATAAATCTTTAAAAAAAAAAAAGTAAAGAAAGTTTGAGAAACTTAGTCTCAAAAATAAAAGGGAACAGGGATGGTACAGGAGTGTTTATACTTTTTCTCTACAAATCTCCCAATAACAGGTACAGGCCACATAGTAGATCTTACAAAATAGCACCTTAAAATTGCAAGGTGATAACTGCCATCTCATGTCACAGCTGAGTTTTTATTAGATCACTGAATCATCCTATGAGGGCAGTATTTTCTGAACAATATGACATACGATGGTGCCCATTAATCCCATGGGCATCAACTCATTGCCTCACCACTTCTGCTGTGAAGTGAATTTTGAGGCAATACGTTTACTTGGACAGTGTATGTGACTTTCAGTAAACTCACAAATGGTGAGTATAGATATAAAGGAATGAAAAAGAAAATCAAAAGCCAGATTCTGGATACCAATTTTGACAGTAAAAAAAAATCTTCATTTTATTCACTGATGGTTTCATTTACCAGGCTCTCTTTAGTTGATATAATTACCAGGTACCAAGAAAATATCCTTGATACCTGGTTTAGTGCCACATTGGGGTTCAGGATTGGGTGCTGGTACATAAGAAATGAGCATACAGCAATGATTAGAGGTAAGTCAGATCTAGAGAAAAGAATCATGTGGTTGAGCCCATAACAAGCATAGCATCTGCCTCTGCCACCCAAAAATCTGATTAAATCCCATACCATAAGAACAGAAAAAGTATGGACATCTATGGGCTATCACGTCTACCTTAATTCTAAGTGCCTCCTCCACATTGTAACTCTTAAAGGTAGACATGAGACATCGTTGTTTGTATGCTGTAAGATTTTCTAAGAGATCAATCTACATGAGACCTTTCCCTAACTTTCTTGCACTGATTTTCTAATCTTGTTCTTCCCTAACAAGCACCAGAGAATTACTATTGCCTAAAAATCAATATAGATAACTGATTTTAGGCCAAATTTCCTTTTAGGCAAAGTGAACAAATTGTTATGCTTGATATTCTGGCCACAAAGAGATTTAATTTTCTCAATCTTCTTTCAAGGTCACCCCTATCTGGAGCTGTAACACTGCAAGATCTTTCCAGTTCACGTCAGCATTTCACAGAGCGCCATGCAGGAGGGTCTCATCTTTAGTCAAGTGGTCACAGAGATCTACCTAGGAGGGCATCCATAGGTACGGCTGAGGAATGCACAGTCACATGCACAGTGGAAGTGTGCGTAACCTAACTGGGCAAACATATTGTGCCTTCAGAAGCTGATTTGTTGACAGACCATTACTAGGTATACCCAGCTTAAAAACTAGATATTAAATAGCACTTGTTGCTTATTAGTGGCTCAAATCCTATAGCTATCTAATACCAAGTGACTTCCCCAGAGTACAGTTAAAGCTTTGACTTCATTCTTAAAAAAAAAAAAAAAAAAAAAAAAAAGAGAGAGAGAGAGAGAGAAGAAAAGAGCATGGCTTTGCTCTCAAACTCCAGAGACCACCACAAGATAGCCCCACTAGGGTCTCTCACAAACTCCATGATGCATCCTCATCTCTAAACAGCACTTCTGGAACTTTTGGGTCATAAGGGCTGGATGAAGAGCAATGTCAGCATTGCTATGGCAGAGTTAAAGATGCCTTTCCTGTTCTGGAAGGTTTTCAGATACTCAGAAGTAGTAAATTCATAACTCTTTTCCTCCCCTTCCTGCCATGGCTCACTATTGATTGAGTATATTTCCTTATCTACAGACTTTGAACCTTACCACCACATGAATTGCTTTGATAGATGAAATGTGGGTATATATCAAGTATTCTATTTCCCTCAAGAGGACATTTGGCAAGATGTAGACACATTTTTATTGTCGCACTGCCACAGGTGGAAAAGGAGCACAGAGAGAGTGCTATTGCAATCCAGTGGGTAGAGGCCAGGGATGCAGTTAAATACTACTACAGTGTATACAGGACAGCCCCACCAAAAAAAAAAAAAAATGACGTAAAATGTTATATAGTACCAGGGTTACCATAGTAACCCTGACCCACAGGGTGACTGGTAACAAAATCCAGTTGTTCCACCCTAATGACTTATTCTAATTTTATAACTCTTGAGGAAGAACAACATTGTAGAACTTAGGTGTCTAGCCCTGACCAATCAGCCATGCCAGGGAGACAAGACCCTACAGCATACCTGTGACAACTGGAGAGCCTGCCCTTAAGGAGACACCATCAAAGGCAGGCAGTGAAAGATTCAGAAAGTTGAGAGAAAAAAGGGAAAGCATAACTTTAGCTGAGAGCATGGGCAGTGGCAGGTAACAGGCATCTCTTTTGAGTGGTAAATGGCTGGCTCTTCATGCACACAGCAGTTACTAGAGTTGCTGCTATAACCTAAACAGCTATGAACCCCATTCCAGGCTCAAAGCCCAAGGGCAACCACACAGAGTTCCCTGTTTTCCGAAGTCCCCATTTTTCCTGAAAGAACCCCCATCTTTAAAGTGACTAGCCTAGTTCTCTTTCATGTGCATACGCACATGTGCTTACACACACACAATACTCACGCAGATTTAATTTGAACTATCAATCTGTCCCCCATAAGAGCTGATAAAAAACACAATCAGCTGGGGCTAAAGGAAATGATCTGTCCCAGTTTTTATGGGAGCTCTTTTCACTGTAGTTGTTCAATGTGATTTGAGTCACTAACTTTGTTCTACTAAAGTCTGTCCTGAGTTAAATGGCAGTCATGATAGCCATATTCTTTCAGACTCTATTCTGAAAGAATATATATGTGTATGTATACATTTAGATATAATTTACACCTATTTTTAATCCTTACATTATTATGAGTGCTAGTACTAAAAATGAAGAACATTCATTTTGAGAGGTTTGATTACTTGCCTGATGCCACCTATTTCAAAGGTAGTAAAACTGAAATGCAAACCAAGGTCTGTAAAACACCAAAACCTTTCATTCTTCATTTCTCCCCCATTCTAGATTTCTGCCGCCTTCCATATCCTGAGCTTGAGTCTTAATATCGATACATCTGACACCCTCAGTAGCTGAGACAGTAAGATCTCACATGAACATAAGGCAAATTAAAGCCAAACCTGAGAGTCTAGGTTGGTCACACCTACAGTACTATTGTTTACTTAATACATGCCTTAGATACCTACACCACTTAGTACAGTGAGATGCTCATGTCACTCAGGATAAGTACAGCACACAAGTGACTTCAGACCAGATGGTAAACTCAAATGAGAGTTCTTATTGCAACCACATATGAGCCAGTAACTGCAGCCACCTCCCTGTAGATCACCAAGCAGCCTGCTGCTGTCAGATAGACCCCAGTGGGAATGAGCCCTGGGTGTTAAAGAATGTACTGGGAATTTGCCAAGGCATTGTGGATTTTAGAGCTTGTATTTTACTAGCTCTCACAGCACAGGGTGAGTAAGTAGAGCATGCTTGTGCCAGTTCCTAGTAAGGTTGTGTCTCACTTAGATCATCAAAGCCATTGGCCAGACATCCTATCATCCCCTGTGCTTTGTACAATGCCAAGTATTCCACAGATGGCTCCCCAAGAGCTAAATAATAACAGTGTCTAGCCTTCATGGGCTATTTGCAGTACAGTCATTCTTTATACTCATTCTATTAACTGTCATTGTTTCCGCTCTTGTGAAAAACAGCATTATGAATGACAAGATGGACACCTGGTTAAAGACATCTTCAGAAGTAAAACTTCTTCCTCCCAGTCATTTCAAACTCTTACAGCATTTGACTGGAGCAAAGCATTGAGAAAAAAATTAACCACTTTCCTTTATTCTAGTTGCAAAATTTACAACCATCCTTTCACCTGCATCTTCTTTGAGAACTTATCTGCCTTTGAGGGCTAACATGACATAATTCTACTCCACTATGTAATGTAATGGTGAAGAGAAATTTTCTGCTTGGAAGAGACCATCTCATTTCAATATGCTGTGACATCTTTTGGAAACCAATATCCTCTATAATGGGGAATGGCTGCAGATCAAGGGCAATCATTTCTATGATTTATGAGTAGCACAAGCAGATGGTTTTTTGAATATTTGGCCTTTTCCCAAAAGCTCATGCAAGCTAAGCTGTTGTATCTTTTTGCATGAAAAGTCCTTGCTTCCAGGTAAGGGGATGGGCTGACTCAGAATTTGACTTTGTACAAGAAAATAGGGACAGAAGATGCTGTTAAGCTAGAGGAAACCAAGAGAACTTTTTTTTTTTTCCCCCTACAGCTAGCAGCAATCATAATCACAGAGCAAGTTATGTCAGTCAAATAAGAGAGTGTGTTACCTGGCCTAGAAGGTGAAGACATCTCACTTTACTATGGTTATTAGATTATCAATTTTCTCCCCTCAAGACCTGTGTGACTCACAGGGAACACTATTAGCCTGGCAAGAATTAATTACAGCCCTGATAAAGGTGACCTTCCAAACTAAAGCAATAAGAAAAATTGTCTTTTGTGTGAAGTACCTGAAGAGGTAACAAGTTTGGCTAGAATTCTATATATGATCTTGGGAAATACTATCCGATTAAAATGGAGTACACAGGGTTGTTATAAGTGAGAGGCCAGGTGAGTGGGACTTCAGCCTGAGACCTGACTGGAAATCTTAATTATCTGCTTTATTCAACTGAAAGGCTTTCATTTCAATTCAATTGACCTATTCACAGGTTTAAAAAGTGAAAATATTTTTTTAGGGTTAAGGATTGATAAGAAAAACAGCACATTTCTTCATTTCCATATTCAATGACTTAGGGAGCTGCATATATAAAGGAAGGAAGCCATCATAGTGACCATCCCTACAGTCATTATATCCACCACCGTTTCATCTGATTGAGATTCTATTTGTTGTTCTTGCTTTTCTGGAGAATAGACTTTGGAAAATGTATAAAATAAGATGAGCATTTAATGATCCCACATTCTTCCCCAAAACAATGAAAACCCTCCCTTCTCCATCAGCTTCTCTGCACCCTAACCTCCAATATTTAAAAATACAAGCCACATAGTCATTGTAAATCAGTTTAGGTTACTGCAAAGATTTTATTTTGAGGTAAAATGAGAACCTTCCACACCTGTTCAAATAATTTTGAGGATAAACAAAAAGGGAAGGCTTTTTGCTTTTGCAATGCCACCAGCTTGCAACAAGGTAGGTCCACCTAGAGACAAGCCTCCCTTCTCAACAGATTTTGCTACAAGAAGGTGTCAAACGTTCCAGAAATAAGCAACTGGGCCTCAGGTCTTCCCCTTGGGTACCCAAGACCACCTTGACTTGGCTCACTTGTTGGACCTCTAAAGAGCCATTTGTGGGCCTCCCTGGTGATGGAGGGGTTAAAGTCTCAGACTGTGACATGAGTTCCATCCTAGGCAGGGAGGTGACCCATCGGTGTGGCAGACCTCTCCTGTCTCACCTGCTGCTCAGCAGTGTTATTCAGTGGATCTGCCTGTTGTGCTCTCCACTTTGTCTCTGGTGAATCCCCTCACCCTCCACTGCCCGATCCCACCCCTCTGGCATATACCCCAGTTCTTATATGCATAAATAAAATAAATCTTTAAAAAGAAAGCCATTTCCTATGTTCTGTCCATTTTCATCAATCCATAGGACGAAGGATTATATATTCTGTTAGAGTGTACTGTGGGCAACCTTAGGTTTTAGGTTGTCCTTTCTATTTATATACTTTTTATTTCACAATTTCTACGGTTAGTCATTCCCATAGCAATTAAACAATTATTTATTGCCTGTGCTAGGTTCATGATACACAGTGGGGTTTTAATAGAGCAGACAAGGTCCACGTCTTCCTGAGGCTAAATGTATCTACTTAATTTATTATTCTTTAATTGTATTTACCTTTAATGACTTCTTGAGTTAATGTACTCATTTTCTTCCTTAATAATGAATAACTTTTAAACTCTGAATTTGCCTCTGGTACAGCTTTGATAATATGCCATTAATGTTTTCAGTGTCTCCCTTGTCTAATAACTGATTTGAACTTTTTAACTTAAGAGTTAACAGGACATTGGTTTGCATTAATGTTTGTTTAATCTCATATGCTCAGAGATATTTTGTTTCTTTAATACTAATTTCTGGAGGTTTTGCATTATATTCAAAGATATTATCCATTATTATTTTCTTAGGGGTAATGGTTATTTTGGACTAATATATTTTCAATTTTTGTAAATATTTTATTGGAAGTTAACAAAAATTTATTTTCTATTAATAGTTTACAATATGCCAATGAAATATATATTATAAGCCATTTAGTTTAGACGTTACTTAACATATTACTATACTGTATACCATATACAATATTTAACAATTATGTTATAAGCGTTCTATTATTAGGTACCATTGTAAATCGTTTTACTTAACTGTTCACTTTCTTTCTGTATAACTATTTGATCAGTTAAAAGCTGAAAGTGGGGTCCACCCTGGTAGCGCAGCAGGTTAAAGCTGGGGCCACTGCAGCATGACCCACATGGCGCCGCAGACCTCTCCTGTCTCCCTGCTGCTCCCCTCAGCAGTATACTTTGTTGGTCGGCCTGTTCTATTCCCCACTCTGTCTCTGGTGAATCCTCTTACCCCCCTGTATCTCTGGCCTGTACCCCAGTTCTGTATACATAAATTAAAAAAACTGAAAGTGAAGTACTTGAAATTTCCTGGTATATTTGCTTGCTTTATGTATTTTTATGTTGTTTTATGAATTTAACTACAATTACTTATGTATATTCTGGTACCAGTTAATGATTTTTGTCATGAATCCTATTTTGATAGCAATATTGGTATAGATGCTTTTTTTTCTGTTTTATCTATGTATGTTGCTGTTAGCTTTTATTTTGAAATGTTCTGTCTTTGAGATCTTGTATATAAAGCATTTAGCTTCATTTTTCAGAATTTTATATTTTTCTTTGACCCATGTTTGTTAACTAATACTTGAATATCTTCATTTTTTATTAGAAAGTTAACCCATTGAAATACATTATCAGAATTTATATATTTGGTCTTACTCTCTCCCCTTTTCTACAGAATATGATGTACTTAGTCATGCCTATTTTCCTCAATCTTTGCTATATTGATGATACTTTCTAAGAGGCTACTGAATCCAAAGCAAAGCTACAGCTACAGAAAAAGGCCTCCTGGCATGAGTTGTGATCTCTGGCATAAAGAGAATGGTGATTTAAAATCCAAAGGTAACAGGAGCATGGAAGCAAGATTACTCAATAGGAGTTGCAGCCAATGGCAATACAGGAAGGGGGAAAGCAGGGGAAAATAAATCCCCCAACTGTTCTGTCCTCCTGTTATCAAATTTCCTGCCATGTTCATTCATGAAATGCCTGATGGCAAAGGAGTTTGGGTGACCTGGGTCACAGAAGTCAGTTCCCTGAGGGACAGAACTAGACAGCCAGCTGAAACTATATCACCTTGAGGCACAAACACATTTCCTTTGTCACAGGTATTCTTGCTTCCAAAACATGAGACACCCACATGAAATTAACTTGCTTGTCCAGAGGGCAGCATGCTCACACTGCATGTAGAAAGAAGATAGTGGTCCTGCAGCGATCCTGGCCCACTGGGGTTGGAAACCAGTGGACACATATATCCTCATCCGAGTCTTGAACAAACAATTGTGATGAGATCTATAGTTTTTCAGGTTGAGCTCCAACTGCCCATAACAGTACCACTTAGCCTTCATAACACCACACTTGGATTAGCTTTACCTCCTCCTCTGTTTTTCTACATCTGTTTTTCACCTGACTCGTGTGCCTTGATTTCCCAAAGTAACTACCTCCATGTATGCCTTCCTGAGGTTCTGCTTATAGGCAAAATCCAAGATAAAAGAAACAAAAGGGTAGATATCTCTGGATGGACAAAAGAAGAAGAACCAATCTAGGTGTATACCCTATTCCAAAATCCAGGTGTAAAGTCTGATTTGCCCACAACAATGGTTTTCAAAGGGTGTCTGATCAGTTCGGGCCAATGTTAAAAGAGAAGTATATATTATATCTTATAATGTAAGATAAGAGCAAACAGTAGCTTAAAGGTGGTTCTAAAAAAAACAACTTAAAATACATCATTGCTGCAAAGTACATACTTCCACTGGGTTCATAATGTTAAAGCCTCAGTGCCATCATGCTATCACCAGCCACTGCAGCATGAGTTCAATCCCCAGCAGGGAGGTGACCACATGGCACAGCAGACCTCTCCTGTCCTGCCCCCTGCTCCCCTCAGCAGTATATTTCAGTGGACCTGCCTGTTCTGTTCCCCACTCTTGTGAACCCCAGCTCTTGTATGCATAAATAAATCTTTTTTAAAAATGACTGTAAGGGGTTAGGTAAAACTACTGTCACCCAGCATTAGTCTACGGACCCAAAATACTTGTGCATGTGTCACAGATAAGGCTGCGGATTTGCAATTGTAGAAAAAAGAAAAAAGAAATCTTGTGGTTGTCACAAATGCCTAACCAGAGTCTGAGAGGGGAATGCTCTACACTTGATTGTCATGACTCAATTCTCCCATAATTAGATGTTGTAAATACTCAGGTCTGATTCCACAAGGTTCAGACTGAGCTCTGAATCTTATTTCACAAACTTTATCTTATTCCACAAGATTAGGTAAATGATGTAAACCAGGGATTGGCAAACTTTATCTAGAGTGGGCCAGATACCAAATATTTTAGATCATATAGTGTCTACAAAAGCAAACCATAGTAAATGCATAAGCAATGGGCATGGTCATGCTCTAATAAAATTTTATTTACAAAAACAGGTAAAGGACTTAATTTGGGCTGCAGTTTGCTGACCTGGTATAAAACAGATAAGGATTTGAGGCACTCACAAAGAGCTCAAGTGTACCTCAATTAACAGTTTCTATAAGATGTTAAAGTTCATTAGAAAATAAAAGATTTTTTAAGCAGTGTTCCAAAAATGTTATTTTCTCTTATTTAACAATATTAGCTTTCTACTGTTTTAATTTCCAGATTTAAAAAAATCAGCAAAATATTATTGAATGGATCATTTTAATTTATTCCTCTGATAAAACACTTTGTATCTCACTTCCAAAAAAGGAATTTGAAGGTACCAGATCTGACAATCTATCATGAAAGTCCACACATTTAAAAGCCACTAAGTAGAACTAAAGAAAAATACATTAGTTCAAATGCAATCACATAACTAAACCAAAAAGTAGTCTCCTGGAGATAACCTTATGTTAAAAGATTTTCATGTTTTCTTGAGAGCCTTTCATGCTGAATTTTCTAAAAGCCCACTGGCTGCACACAGTAGCAGGATGCAACAGTGATTTAACAACCCCAGGTGAAATTGTTTAACAAAGCAAGGATATGACAGTATATTTCTTATCCAGTGGGAAGTAATCTGCAATTGCACAAATTAGAATTTGGTCAGGCCCCAGATACTAATTGTGATGCCAGGCAGAACGTACTCAAGGTTTAATTTAGCTCAAATAGAGAAGAGGCTTCCAGTACCAGGCACTGAACCCCATGTTGGAATCCTGAAGGATTTCCTAAAGCAAAGTAACATTCTACCAACATCATTGTTCAGAAGCACCACAGGTATCTCTGTTGGAGTTTTCTAACAAATTACTGACAAGAGTTGGCCCTATTTAATCCATAATCGTGAATGCCATCATTGCCTATGGTTAGAGCACTATAAAGCCAAAGAATAGCACATACACTTGGGTCTTGTTCAGATGAAATTGCTACAGAAAAGGGGCCAAATACCAAAGCAATTGTGATTTCATCTTCAGATAGTCCTCTTAAAATAGTTATTTTTTTTTTGTCCTGAGGATTTAATGGACAAATAAGCAGTTCCTTTGACGTTCAGAATTTTTTTCTTTTGTCTAAACAAATGTTTAACTTTCCCATCAAATAATGTTTTTTTTCATCCACACATTTTCTAACAACCAGTACAGCTTTATTTCGCTTCTTTAGATATTTTAATGATGGCATCACCTCATCATGTACAGATTTGGGTATAGAGAAGCTTATTTTTGAATAAATAAGTTTAAATAGATCCAAACAGATACATAAAGAACATGTTCAACTAGGAGTACTCTGACTACTTCTATCTCATCACAGAAGAGCCCCTGAGATGGAGTGTCATAGGGAAGAATGAAGGCCAAATCCATCTTGGAGAACAGGGAGAGAAATAAAGTAATAAAATAGGAAAGTTCAACTTAAAATGCATATGTGCTCCTTAAGTTAATGTGAACCACAGTAATTTTGTATAAATAAGATATAGGAGAAATAACCTGATCATGAAAAGTTACTGTGGTTTTAAAGGACATGTTTGGAGTTACATTAAGGCTGGCCTTAGGGCCCTCCCTGGTGGTGCAACCGGTTAAAGCACAGCACTATGAAGCTATTGCAGACACTGCAGCATGAATTCGATCCCTGGCCAGTGAGGTAACCCACATGGGATGGCAGACCTCTCCTGTCCCACCTGCTGCTCCCCTCAGCAGTATATTTCAGTACATCTGCCTGTTCTACTCCCCACTCTGTCTCTGGTGAATTCTCTCACCCCCTGCACCTCTGGCCTGCACCCCAGTTTTGTATGTATAAATAAATAAATCCTTAAATAAATAAATAAGACTGGCCTTAAGTAATGAAGAAGATGCTACAAGTCAAAAGCACCAAAGCTGTCATTCCTATTGTTTTATAAAAGATGTCCTATAAGTTGACTTCATCCTGATAAAAAGCCTGTGAAATAATTATATTGCCCCCACTTCTCTGACAAAGAAGTAGAAGAAAGAATGATTTATCTAAGGTCATTTAGTGGTAAACAGTAGGAAAATACCGCAGATCTTTTGGTTGTCTTTCCTGTATTACTTTTACTCTATCATAGCACAGCGCCTTTGTCCTTTTGAGGAAGGACAAAGCAGCAAAATATCACAGGACATGTACTACTGTGATATTTCCTCTGAACAAGACCCACATGAATATTATTCTTTGGCTGTGATATTCATCACACTGAGAGCATAAACTTTAGAAAACTAGTAACACCTCTGTCCCTTCTCCAGTCTCTTGCAATTCTATAGCCTGGAAAATCTTTCTCAAGACTTGGGATCCACTACTTAGAAATACAATCATCAAAAAAGAGAGAGCACCTCTCCCTTTCTTTGTGGGAAGCTAGTTACCTAACTTTGATCAGAGCCAATTAGCAAACACAGATGCACTATCTATACTGACCATCCCCATTGTCCTCTAGTTACTTTCCATTGCTCTCCCACTTTTTTTTGTCTCAGTGGAGTTGATTTCAAACTTTTTTTTCTTTTAAAGATCTCTTTATTTATGCATACAGAACTGGGGTACAGGCCAGAGGTACAGGGAGGTAAGAGGTTCACCAGAGAGAAAGTGGGAAACAGAACAGGCAGATTGAAGAAGTACACTGCTGACGGGAGCAGCGGACAAGACAGGAGAGGTCTGTCACACCATCACCATGTGGGTCATCAACTGGGGATCCAACTTATGCTGAAGCAGCTGCAGCTAGCTCATAGTACTGAGCTTTAGCTCATTGTGCCACCAGGGAGGGCCCCTGAATTCAATCTTTTCCCCATATTACAGTAGCCTTGGATAAAGTCCATCTTGGTGGCTTATTTCCATCCAGTATAATTTCTCCAAACCAAAGTACCACACCAAAAAACTCTCAAGAGTAAACCCTCAGTGATTCAAAGGGATGTAAAGAGATGACTCCCTCACTTGAGTCACATTTCATGCCCTCAGTAAAGTCAAGACTATTATGTTACCATATCTCATGGAGTTAGTCATAGAAGCATAGTTCCTCTGTCTTCTGGCTACAGGTCTACATCATGTGATCACTCGGGACAATATGTTGGGCAAGTACCAAGCCACCCTCTGTATCCCAAGTCCTCAATCAGGAAATAAACAAAACCAAACAAATCTGGTTTTTTTCTAAGCAAACTCCTTGAGCCAAAATGATAAGGCAAATAACCTTTTCATTGACCTACCACAAGGTAGCCATCAGGGCTACACATTTGAAACCAGTTCAGTACAAAAGTGAGACCCTTTAGATGAATGAAACAGTATAAGGGTGGCTAAAAACAGAACAAATCAGGACCAAAAAATGAAGTATTCCCAAAAGACATGCTGACTTCTCAATTTAACTCTAAATGTCAGTCCAGGAGGTTTAGGGAGGGAGGGTGGGA
>NW_004567106.1:15799803-15801017 GCF_000260355.1 Condylura cristata | reverse complement strand
GAGGGAGGGAGGGAGGGAGGGAGGGAGGGAGGGATGGACAGACTAGCAGCAGGTATGGTAACCAGAACTTTAGTTTAGTGTTAGAGATATTTAACTATAACAATACAACACTCTAATCAATTAATATAAGAAAATGGTTTTGCCCATGTTGGGACAAAGATAGAGCTGGATATAGTGCACTCCACATGTTGTAAAGGGAATATATAGTGGGACACTGCAGTCATCTAATTATGCTTCCAAACATGCCATGAAATTATATGATGGTATTTCCATTTCCAAATACTGTTCTTTTTAGTTCTTAAACAAGATCTTCTTCATTTCTTTTACATATATATTAGGTTATATATGACATTTACAAAAATATATTAATGTTATATGTATTACTATATAATTAATTAAAAAATATCCCCCAAATGTAGAGTCTCTCTTTCTAAAACAAACTCCTAATAACATAATATTGTTTTTATCAGCACCACCTTCAGGGCAGGGAAGGAAAAAAGCATGAACAGGATATTATATCATCACTATTATCTTTTTACTCTGGCATCACATGTGAATTGATTTCATAATTCTTCAGGGAGCCTCCACGCAATCAGGCACTGCTTACTTACAGTTGAACACTACAGCAACAGGTAAATTACCATTTTTCTGCAAGTATCTCTTTTAGAATACTTCCCAGAACCTTGTGCCAGATGTAAAACTTCTGACAGAATCTCTACTCTCAAACACCAGTGCTGAGGAAGAAAGGCAGAGCAATCCAGTAAGGAATCAAAAGCTTCTCTCTCTATTGAACCCCTTACACTTCTAGTTAGACCCTTCCTGCCAGATTGGTGAGAAGCTGGGTTCAACCAGTGGTGGAAAGTTAGCTTGACATCTTGGGTGTTAGCTCAGCTTAGTGTCTGGAGGTCATCCACTCTTGCTGGTGTAGAAAGCCATACAATATTAACAGCAACAAGAGATGACAGGACTTACATCACTCTAATTTTAGTTACAGGATGTTCTAGCTTGTGGGTAAGTCACCTAATCTCTTAAATCTTAAGCTCTACTTCAAATCTGCAGAACAGGAATACACCACACACTTCGATTACCACAAGGTACTGCTATAAAAATTAGAAGTTAAGGCCCTCCCTGGTGGCGCAGCGGGTTAAAGCACAGCACTGAGAATCTAAAGCCACTTCTGCATGAGTTCAATTCCCGCCTGCCCCGGAGGTGAC
>NW_004567106.1:15787868-15799418 GCF_000260355.1 Condylura cristata | reverse complement strand
GCTCCCCACTCTGTCTCTGGTGAAGCCTCTCGCCGCCCCTGAGCCTCTGGCCTGTACCCCAGTTCTGTATGCACAAATAAATCTTAAAAAAAAAAATACTATGTAAAGTGGTAATTATTGGGGGAAAAATAGGACAAAGAAAAAGGTAATCCCATGCTAGGAAAAAGGCTTCCCCATGCTGGGAAGGACCCAGGCTGTATGACATCCATTTGCCTGATGCCCAAGTAAGAGAATATGGACAAGTTGCAGTAGTATTCCCTAAGAAACTATCGAAGTAGAGTAACAATTATGAGA
Source organism: Condylura cristata (assembly GCF_000260355.1). Lineage (NCBI taxonomy): Eukaryota > Metazoa > Chordata > Mammalia > Eulipotyphla > Talpidae > Condylura > Condylura cristata. Next base: position 15,799,124 of record NW_004567106.1, on the reverse strand, counting down.
TTCTAATTTCCTATTACTAAGGTCAACTATTAACCAAGACTCCAAATATAGAATTCAAAGCTTCCCCCCTTATTCACAGCTTAGTACACATTTAAAACTTTTGAATGTGAGTTTAACATGAAACATAGCCCCCCCCCCCAGATGACACATTTGTGACTACAATAATTTTTAATAATTTTTAAAAACAAATATTGTTTTAGCTTTTAGCTCTAGTGGGATGGAACTTCCATCCCATTTTGCTCTGAACTGCTATTATTTATTTTTCATTTTGTTACCAAAAAGAGCAAAAGCCCATTATATAAGAAAAACCATTTTAAGAATTTACTGGTATTAGGTGAACTGATCTGCTCATCAAAACAAATAGAGAGCAGCATCGTCTGTGACTGTTGGAATCCAGCACTCTTGGAATTGTGTCAAGAATATAAACAGCCGACTCCCATCCACTAAAAGCCCATATGTACCCTTGGCTCAAATGAGGTGCTCTGACTTTAAAACTGTAATAACTAATCAGAATCACAGTATTCTGGTTCCAGTTAAAAATAAAATAACATTTGACTACCCTTTTCTGCAATGATAACGTTATTTTTTTTTAAGTGGGGGAAGTGTTTAACAGCAAGAATTTTATACAAAAAAAATTATTTTTATGTCAAAATATGTCTCCAAAGAAATATTTGTTTTCTAATGTAGTCACTGTCTTCCTTTTATTTTTACCAACAAGATTTTAGGTAAGTTTTTCTTTATCAAATTTTACTTTGAAAGACTCTTAAGTTTAACTTGTTAGTGTTTCCTGCTGCTCTAGTCAGAACACGGAGAATTACCACCAAAGTCTATCTATAAAATCAGTGCATTGACTCAAGACACAGGCCACCTTTCATTTTTATGAATCATGCATCAAAAGAATAGCATCACAAAACACACGCCTCTGGATGGATCCTTCTCAGGCATTTTGGGGGGAGAAAGAATAGATTCTCACTTTCAAGCCTGCAGAAGTAAAATTAAAAAGGTTTTCACTTTTCCAAATTTATACCTGTTTCCCTTCTTTTAACAGGGGTTACTACTCATTTACAGAGTGCTTTTCCTAGAACAGCCTGTGAGCGGCAACATCTTGTTTGCCCAACACTCTTAAAAAATGTTGTAGATGGGCACATGCACATCATTACTGCAAGTCACACAGTGAAGTGCAACAAGTGTGATAGCAATATATATCAAAAAAAGGTAATGGGAAGCACACACAAAGATACAAAGCTTAAAACAAGGGGGAAGGTCATTCTCCAAAGTTACCAAAGAATGTTTCTGTGATTTTATAGTGAGAATAGTTGGTGGGAGACTCTTAAATTTACTAAAGTATTAACAAGCTTCACTCTCAGTTTCTTTTTCCCATTCCTTCTCCAAATTTTATCATCTCAGAAATGTTCTTAACACTGAAATTTGAATTATGGCTTAAGAAAGCATGTTAAATCAAAAAAAATGAAAAAGAAAACATGTTAAACCACAGTAGAGCTATTACATAACATTTGTGCCTAAATTTTTTGCAGAGGGGTAGATAGGAGGAAATTCACTCCTAAGCCGTCCTGCTCAAGATTAAGAGCTATTTTTTCCTTCTACTTTGGTGCACATCTTTTATATGTCCTGAAACCTATCTTGAACTGTCTGGCAAATGATTACTTCCAAAAGGGGCAATTCAAATACATCTTATAGTTCCAGGCAGGAATCAAAGCAAAGTCCTCCCTCATCTCTATACTCCCCTACAAAAGTAATGAGGACTATTTCTCAGACTCCATGAAATGTATGCCATCAGGCCCTCCCTGGTGGTGCAACAGGTTAGGATGCAGTACTGCAAGCTGGCCACAACTGCTTCAGTCCAAGTTCAATCCCCGGCCCAGAGGTGGCCCACATGGCGCAGCAGACCTCTTCTGTCTCACCTGCTGCTCCCTTCAGCAGTGTTCTTTGTCTATCTGCCTGTTCTGTTCCCCACTCTGAATATGGTGAGTTCTCTCCCCACCCCTGCACCTCTGGCCTATATCCCAGTTCTGTATGCATAAATAAATAAATCCTTTTTAAAAAGAAAAGAAATTCATGCCATCAGTGCAAACATATTCATTTAGATTGTCTTCACTTTATACCCTCAGGGAGGAATTACATCTCCCATCTCACCAATTTCCCTCTATTTCCCACACAACCATTTGGAAAGATTTGAAATCCTTTCCTTGGAGAAGCTCAACTTTAAGAATATATATTGCTACCACTCAGCAATCTAAAGGAATTACTGATACACATGAAAACTTGTATAACTCTCCAGGGAATTATGCTAAATGAAAAAATCAATCCCCGAAAGTCACATGGTACAAAATTCCATTTGTACAACATTATTGAAATGACAAAATTAGAAAGATGAAGAACAAATTAGTAGCTATCCAGGACTATAAGGGAAGTGAATATGGCCATATGAGGGTACTTTTGGTGACGGAAAGGTTGCGTCTCCTTACTGTATCAGAGTCAATATCCTGAATATGTTATAATGCTCTAGTTTACAACGGTAGATGCTATCATTGGAGAAACTGGTAAAGCACACACAGGATCTCTGTATTATTTCTTAAAACTGCATGTGAACCTATATTCACATTAGAGTTCTAAAAACAAAGCTGATATAACTAAAAAAATAAAAATGTAATTTCCTGGAGTCTTGAAACTCAGTGCAGTTGTCAAGTTTGCCTGTAATATATAAGAAGGTGAGTATTCCATACTCCTGAGAGTGATTTGCCTTCCAGTCTACCTAGGACTGGATGCAGGAAGGAAGCTTCCATATGGTAACCACGAAGTCACCATGTAAATGAGAGCCAGAGAAAACTGCAGGAAGACAGAGCCCAAGATAATGACATCATGGATCTGCTGTGCCACCCTGCTCTCATTTCTTTTTAAAGCAATCCATACTTGATTGAGGTAACTTTGGCTAGTTTCTATTACGTGCAATTAGATAAAATTCCTAGCAGATATGACGATTGTTACTCAGCTAGTGTCCCAATAATTGATATAGTTCCAAAGTATGTGTGCGCTACTTTCAGATTCTTCTCTCTTGATTCTCAAGAGATTGTTTTACTTTGGCTTTTGGAAATATGATTTTGATGTGGGTTTCAAGAGCCTATTTTGAATGTCAAAAACTGAACAGTCTTTCTCTTAATACTCCAATATTAAGGGCCCTAACTCTCATCAAAGCAATGTAGAAATCTCTGACTACTGAGAGAATGACCATGCACTGAGAATTATAAGCAAGAAAATAATTAAGATAATATGTTAGGTTCCAAAAAATAAGCTGACAGATTATTTTCAATCATTTTAAATTCCCTAGTTATTCTTATTACAGTCAACAAGTTTTCTTGCTTTTCTGTAATTCAGGTTTGAATGATGTCAGATTTGAGTAGGGGTAATAGGATGCCTAAGTTTATCCCTGCATCTCAATACATTATCTCCTCTAATGAAGGATTATTCAGTGAAGATTACTGGGTGGTAGTTGCCAAGTCAATGGAATATCAAGCTTGGGAGATTCTAGAAAACAATATTAAGCTATCCTCTAGAATAAAACCTAGAAAGGCATGCTGAGTTATAAAAAGTTAGCAGTCCAAAGTTTTGACCAATGTGCAAGCATATAGTGAAATATACAGAATTTTGTTTTCTTAGAGGATTCAAAAGAGTTTAGTAAATTCTCTTTATTTTTGTATTCTTTATTGGTAAGGGACTGCTGGATACACTTGACTTGTTTCAACAATTCATTATAAAATCAGATATATAGAATGTTTCGTTCAACTTTGGCTAGAGTGATGGCCCTCCAGAGGGAGGAGAATAAGAAAGATCTCAGGAGCTTGTATCAACATCTTAGCGCAGATGACAGATCTGGGCCAAGAAATGCCAGCAATGAAAGCTTTAGGTCTTTTTCCAAATGTTTTGTAAAACTTCTGACATGCCACTTATCATCTTCCACTTCCATTTACCTTCCAAACCTGTCACCTCAACCAGTGTATGATTTACTGTGAATTCCAAGACTCACTAACCTGTGAGCATAAGATCAGCTTATTATTACACCAATGCCTACCCCCACCCCTCAGGAATTCATCTACTCTGAGCCATTTACCAGTTTCTTCTGAGGATTCCTGGTCTGAAGCAGCAATCTCATGCTCTTTTTCCCTTGCCTTCTTGTTAATCTTAAATGTCCTTAGTTCCTCTGCTAGTGGTCCCCAGTGACTCCTAAAGGCTTCAAAGGGCTCCTGTGGCAGTTACTCCCACCTCAAGATAAAGATACAACTCTTCAGTTTTCTATTCTGCCCAAAGCAATGAACAGCCTTTTCATTCCTCTATCTGAGTCAAAACTCAGGTTGAAATGTAAGAAAATAAATTACATTCATTCAAAGCAAATTCTGAGGATGACATTAATTTTGAGCTTGGATGAAACATATTTAGGGGAAAGGAAAAAAGGAAGGATTTTGCAGGAGAAATTTAGATGTAATGTTGTCTCAGTGAGCTTTATAGGGTTGTCTGAAGTGAGATGGCCTCTCATAATTGTCCATATTTGAGGCAAGAGGCCCAAACCTCATCAACCAGTTACTGGGTACAGGCATGATATGGGGTACATGATTCTCATCAATCCCAGAAAGAGCAAACAGTTTAGAGTTTCTCAGCAGTATATCCTATAGTTGGGGCATAAATTCTTAATTCCTGAAGCAAAACCTGGGTGGTGATTCACACTTCTTATGTAAAATCTTAGTTATCAATAGGAATCCCCTTATATGTATTTGATTCTTTCTCAATATGATATTGTGATCTAAGATACAGGTGATCAATATTTTCTATATGAAACAGTGGTGCTTGTTTTGCTCCCCTATTAGGAAACTCCCTCTTTCTCTTCTGACAAATGCTACCTATCCTCTAAGTCCAACTCAACTACAACAGCATGGAAGTGTGCAGCAATTGCTTCCTAAGTATGTAATTATTATCACAAAATATACCAAACAAAATCTATGCAAATATTTTGAAGCTTTTAAGATTCACATTCATTTTACAGACCTCTTAGTACTGAGATTTCTCACAGTATTTTTCCAAATTCTTATCTAAATAATACATATTATCATTAACAACAAGTACAAAAAAGTATATGGTAGTTATTAACTACCAGCACCAGTATTTCATACAGAAAAGACAGGTCATTAGTATCTTAGGAAGTTATTCAGAGAACTGAATATATCTAAAAATAATAATAATAATAATGTATACTAGAGTAGTCTATGCTAAAAGCATTGTATAACATACTGTTAGAAATAAAATAATTTGGGCTCTCCCTGATGGCACAGCAGGTTGCAGCGCTGCAGTGCAAAGCTAAGTCAAGTACCAGCTTATATTTACTACCTATTCATAACTACAAGCACTTCCCTTTTCTCACAAATATATCACAGGTAAAATGATAAATTGTATGGCTCAATGTCCATTTGTATATGGGTAGGAGATATGCATACAGATGACATTCTGATTTCACTTTACCATTCCTAACCCCATGCCTGAATTTCATTAGAATTTACTATGAACAGACTGGTATGTTAGGGATATCTGAACAATGATTCATAATCTAAACACCCCTTGGTTATCCAGGCCTGTGGCTTCAGAATTCCTTTTTTTTCCTATTATATCCATATATCCATAGCTTTAAGAAGCACTCAAAAAGTTCACATTTAATACAACCTTATATCCCTCAGGTAAAACACAGTTCAGTCCTATTAAAATATTTTTACATTTTAATATAAATTTTTTACTGACATAAGACACCTAGGGGTGTGTGTGTGTGTGTATGTGTGTGTGTGTGTGTGTGTGTGTGTGTGTTTTCTTTTTTAAACATAATACAATGCACATTTGAAAAAGAGGGCCAGAAAACAACTCTGGAATTTTCATTATTTTTATAGATAGCATATAAAACAGGTTGCATTAAATTCTCAATGGACTGAAGTTTGAAAATGAGGTTGAATTATTTGCAGATGACAAATTTCAGACCTTAAAACATGCTTGGTACATTGGAGAAAATCTTGTTGGTTAAATCACTTGAGCCATCAAGTTTTTCTTAAAGTGTCTCGATATGCTTTTGACTGATACCATCTGTTATCTATTGAAAAAATTATTTTCCTTTGGAAGGTATTCATCAAATTATAGGTGACATATTTGTTTGAGAATATACTAGACCATCTGGTTCTATAAAAACATGTTTCTAAAAAATACTGCCATCCTATTTCAGCTACACCATTCGCATTTTTCAGAAGCTCTTTTATGTTACTCCAAAAACAGAAACACATGATATTTTTGGCTCCTGGCTAAAGAAGCAAAGGAAAACATTTACAAAGAAATTTGTGTAAGCACTATGGTATTTAACAGCTATTCACTAAAAGAATGAGCAGGTGACCAGGAGAATGGAGTGTAGAGAAGAAAGGGAAGAGGTAAGGTAGGCTCAATGAATATTTCATACCCTGAATAGGAAGCCACTAAAACAAAGAACTTCATAAAATCTTCCCTGCATCTATAGACTTCATAGAAGACCCATGTATGTTATCCTATTTGGAATCATGAGAACTAAATTTTCAGTTTACAGATATATCCTCATTTCTCATTTCTATTAATATCCTGTAGTAGCTACTTAGTGTGAATCCCAGGGGTGATTTTCTACTTATCGATATAGTAGATGGAAAACCTAGCAATGAAACTCACCTCTGATTTTCTATTTGATTTCAGTAAACTTGTAAAAAGCCAAAAATTCCCAACAATGAAACGAGCTAGTTTCTCAATAAAACAAAGTTTGTATATAATAGGATAAAATTTCATCTTACTACTCTGAACTAAAGAAACTGTTGTCAAGCATTCATATTGTATTTCTCACTGGTCCTGACAAGTGGAGATAAGGCACTGGGAAAGAAGGGAGAGGTCAATTTTCCCTTTAAGGCTCTTCATATATTTTACCAAATGCAGCCACTACAGAAGCAGTTCTATCCCAGCCAGCCAGAGAGCTGACCCACATGCCCACATGGTGCAGCAGACCTCTCCTGTCTGCCCACTGCTCCCCTCAGCAGTGTATTTCAGTAGATCTGCCTGCTCTGCTCCCCACTTTGTCTCTGCGGAATCCTCTCACTCCCTGCATCTCTGGCCTATATTTCAGTTCTTATGCATAAATAAAAGAAAAAGAAAAGTCTAGTAAGGGAAAGAGGCATGATTTAAACAATCAGCGAAACAAATGGGAAAATTACAAGTGTGACAAGAAGTTATAATGGCATAAGTACGTGGGTGCATAAGAGGGAGTGAGAACTTAGTCACAGTGTTTCTGAGGAAATAAGCTGTGCTATGAGATGTAAAATGTGAGTATCCTACACAGGGGTCATGCTAATTCCCACATTGTTCTGATAAAAGGTGTTCAATGGAAGGAGAAGGATAGATTTGGACTTTAGACAGTGAACTTTATATTTTATATATATATATATGTATATATATATATATATATATATATATATATACACATGTTAACTTAATGAATACCTGAAACTTATACATTGAAACTTATATTAAGCAATGTGACTTCAGTAAAATAAAGTGAAAGTGGGAGATAGTTTAGTAAAGAATGTAGGAAATAGCATTGCAATAGACAAAATATATCTAAGTTCTACTTGGGCTGAGCCTTCAGTATACCAGAATTTAGAGATTATGTCTGAGATGGGGGGGATTTAGCATTCCTGACAAAATTCTTAAACAATATCTGATGGATTTTAATTGGTTTTAGGATCCTGCAGGAAACTAGTCACCCAACTGACTTCGAGCTACCCTTTAATTTTTTCTTGAAGTGGTAGACACATTTCATTCATTTGCAAGGAAGTGTCTGTCAACTACCTGAATCTGAATAACCTAAATTATTCTTTCACATAAAAACAATATTTCAGGGTATAATGGACCAGGTGAGAAAATAATAATAATAATAATAATAATGAACAGTTACATGCCAGAGACATTTTATGGGGGTGGAGTGGGAAATGGGATCAAAAATAGTGTGGGGAAGGAAATGCACTGGACTTTGGTGATGGCACATGGGTGATTTGGTGGTGGGAAGCCCAAGAGAATGACAAATGAGATGGAAAATGAACAAAATGATGTAAAAATAAAAAAAATACAGTGTAATTTATAAGACATATTGTTTTTAAAGTCAATGAGAACATTTTTTTTACTGTTTAGTGCTTTTTTCTTATATCATTGTTAATTACTGGACAACATGATATCTCAGTTAGGTGTGGTCACCATAGTTGCCCATCACCAGAACACGCACAGTGTGGTTCTAGATAGGGCAGACAGCATGCATAATGAAGAACACTGAGTTGAACAAGTCAAATACTAATTCTCAAAAAACTTAAAAATTTAATATTTTTTTAAAAATTGCTTCCAGAAAAAGATCATGCTTAGTGAAATAAGCCAGAAAGAAAAGGAAAATTACTGGATGATATCACTCATAGCAGGAGTATAAAGGACCAGGCAAGAAAATAACAATAATAATGAGCAGCCATATAGCAGAGACATTTTATGGGTGTGGGGTGGGGAAAGGGATCAAAAACATTGGGGGAGGAGGGAAGTGCAAGGGACTATGGTGATGGCACATGGGTGATTTGGTGATGGGAAGCCCAAGGGAATTGCAACTGAGATGGAAAAATGCACAAAATGATGTAAAAATAAATGATTACATTATTTATTAAAAAAACAATATTCTAGGAAAAATCTGTCATTTTTGTGGCAATAAGGCAATAAAATTCAAAACAAACAGATCTTCCAGGCAAGGGGATCCAAGAAGGCATTTTACCCTTTATACATTCTTGGGAAAAGTGCTCAATGTTTAAGAACATAAACTATTAAACTACAGATAATTTGAATATACATTAACAATTGCTAAGCATAAACAATCAATAAACATCAGGAGACATGTTATCTCTAGAAGATGTTTATCTCTAGGTGCCTTGGTTTTCATCCAGGAGGACTTTCATCCTCCAATAAGTGAAACTGACTTCCCTACGTGGTGATCCAGAATGTCAATTAATTGAAAGTAGAAGTTGTCACATGCTATTAGTTAAAGCAAGTCACCAACGCTGATAAAGGGCCTGCCAAAACTGTCTGATGACCATATTCGATCAATACAAATGGCTACTGAAGGTCTCTTGAGTATGGCTAAAACCACATTTGGGAAACATTTAGGTGAAATAGTGATAAAATTTCTACATTGTTTTAGACAGTGAACATAAGGTATTCTCAAAAAGGCAACACAAGTCTTTAGTATTGAAATGGTTTAAAATTCAGTCTAAGGAAGTGCTCCAGAAAGGATGGGGACATGGCAAAAGGACACAAGGGCTTCTACTGGTCAAACAAAGGACAATTTCAGAAGCAAAATACTGATAATAATGGATTATGTCCCTTTACATAAGGACTCATGAGTCTATACTGTTACAAAGAAAAAGGAATGATGATTAATCTTCCTTACAGTAGATTGCCAAAATATATATGTATGTATATATATATATATATAGAGAGAGAGAGAGAGAGAGAGAAAGAGAGAGAGAGAGAGAGAGAAAGAATGCTGGAATTAGAAACATCAACAGTTAACAGCCACCTACTTATAGTTCCTCAGGCAAAACTATCAAGTGATATTAAAACTAGTGGGTGTAAACTTAATGAGGAAAGGGCTTCCAAGTAAACCCCACAGAAAAATTTTTTTAAAAGATTTATTTATTTATGCATACAGAACTGGGGTACAGGTCAGAAGTACAGGGGCGGTGGGAGGATTCACCAGAGACAGAGTGGGGAGACAGAAAACAGGTAAATCAACAAAGTACACTTCTGAGGGGCACAGTGGGCTGGTCAGAAGAGGTCTGCTACGTCATTTGGGTCACTTCAGGGGTGGGGATCGAACTCATGCTAAAGTGTCTTTAGCTTCTTAGTGCTGTGCTTTAACTGGCTGTGCCACTAGGGAAGGCCAAATATTTTAATTACAAAAAGAAACCTGGCAAACGTGATCTCAACCAAGCAATCAAAGTTAACTTCACCGATAATGGGAGAAATATTTTATATGCCTCCTAATATAAAAAATTATATGTACTCTGAAGAATATAATATCATTTATGCGATATTTTGTCTCAGATTACAAATTCAGTCATGATGAAATCTCAAAACAAAACTCCTAAATTGAGGAAGATTCTTCCAATAAAAAGAATGACACTTTTCAAATTATAAGGGGATGAGAAAAAAAGAATGATTTAGGAATCACTGCTTAAGAAATATAAAAATTTATGATGACTAAATATAACATATGTTTATGGATCAGTCCTTTGTTATGAGCTTTCCAGGATATTAGTGGGACAACTAGTGAATTTTGAATAAGATCTTCAGATTAAATAGTGTTGAAATGTGTTAACTTCCTGTCTTTAATAACTATCAGTTATATATGTTTCTTTTATAGGAAATAAACACTGACCTATTTACTGGCATTAGGTCTGCAACTTATCTTCAAATGATTCAAATCTAGAACACTAAGGGATGTGTTTATATAGGAAGAACATAATGAAACAAATGTGATTAAAATGTTAATATTTACGGCATTTATAAGAAGGACAATTGCAATTCAACTTTTCCTGAAATAATTTTAAAATACAATGATTAAATTAATAAAATTAAATTAAAGCTACTCTTCAAAGTAATTAAAATGATCACCTCATCATCCAAAATATAAAAATTGTACAAAAAATACCATTTATTTTTATAATACATAACATACTGATTGGGAGTGTTTGGCTTTTTTTTTTTTAATACTAAATTCTAAAACGGAAAGCTTGGTGAAGAGTAGATCAGTTTTCGAAGAGCCTCTTTGGATGAGATTCAGACTGAGTAAGACCAGTGCCAATCTAACATCTTAGAAGACAATTAGAAATCTGTAAAAATAGTGTTGGTTTGAAAATGTAGGAATTAGGAAAATCCATGTAAAATAAAGATCTCAGATGTGCTGAATTAGAACAAATTCATTTCAAAACACCCAATACATGTATAGCCCTTTGCATTCACCTTTATATTCTCAAAGAAATAATCACTTTTAAAAAATGAAAGCCAGGCCCTCCCTGGTGGCGCAGCGGGTTAAAGCACTGCACTAAGAAGCCAAAGCCACTTCCTCATGAGTTCGATCCCCGCCTGCCCCGGAGGTGACCACATGGCGTGGCA
>NW_004567106.1:15579157-15787588 GCF_000260355.1 Condylura cristata | reverse complement strand
TCTGTCTCTGGTGAAGCCTCTCACCGCCCCTGAGCCTCTGGCCTGTACCCCAGTTCTGTATGTACAAATAAATAAATCTTTAAAAAAAAAAAAATGAAAGCCAAATTAAAATAATAATTCCTATAATTATTTGTATTCCAAGAAATTTTTCCATTGTTATTCTAGAAATATTACCATTATGAAAAGGAAAAAAGTCTCTATAAAAGGAAAAAATGAATTTCAGTTTATGGATGAGGTCCTGATCATTAAGAAGCAAAAATAAAGGCCCTCCCTGTGGCACAGCGGGTTAAAGCACAGCACTAAGAAGCTTAAGTCACTTCAACATGAGTTCGATCCCCACCTGCCCTGGAGGCGATCCAAATGGCGTGGCAGACCTCTCCTGACCTGCCCGCTGCTCCCTCAGCAGTGTACTTCGTCCATCTGCCTGTTCTGTTCCCCACTCTGTTTCTGGTGAAGCCTCTCACCACCCCTGAGCCTTTGGCCTGTACCCTAATTCTGTATGCACAAATAAATAAATCTTTAAAAAAAGAAAAGATGGTTACTAGATCATTTCTGTAACCATCTAAATATATTTATAAATATATTTCTGTATTGAGAGTTTACCATTATTCAAAGAAATTTTTTTATTTAGATATGTGTTTTAATTATTGACAAATATTTATAGCTTATATGAAATTGTAATACTTAATACTCATAATTATAATATCTGGACAAATTAAATTACCACAGTGTGCAATAAAAAGCAAACATTTTAGTTCAGGTATGACTAATTTTCTGACAAAGACTAATTAATGTGTAACAAGTTATATTTGTGTTATATATCAGAAAAGTGATCATTAATTACATTAGAGTTAAGACGGAGATCTAAATATGTATATAACACCACACTGAATTAAAATGTGAACATCTTAAACATTCCTGTAAGCCTCAATGCTTCAATGCTACAAATGACATAAGCCCACAGTTATCATACTTGTATTATTTGAGAAAAATCTTAGGGATAAGTGTTTACAATCAATTAGATTTATTGTTCCTTAATGTCAACTTAAATTGTAGTGCCAATACCCTTAATTAACTTTAAGACTTCAGACTTAATTAGCTTTAAGACCTAAGGCTTGGAAGTGTTTGCATAATTAAAATAAATAGAACCCTCTCCTGGAAAAAGAGGAGGTGGCACTTGGCAAGGTAGGAATTAACACTAGTATCAAACAAAAATACTCGGTCACTACTTGGTCATTTTTCCTTATGTCTTCAATGATTTGTAAATATCGTTAATTTTAATATTCATTTTAAGAGGTGAAAATTAGTGGCATGAATTTATTGTCTTAAAAATCTCAAAATTTTCATTTTAAAACTAATAAATTAAGCTTAAGTAACAATTCCTTATTGTTGTGCATTATGGGTCTATTTTGAAATAAAAACAGGAAATAGTAAGATTAAGGTGCTTAAAAAAGATAGCCCTCGAGGGCCCTCCCCGGTGGAGCAACCAGGTAGGACTCAGCACTGCAAGCTGGCCCCAGCCGCCTCAGTGCTAGTTCCATCTCCAGCCCCAGAGGTAATCTGCATGGCGCAGCAGACCTCTCCTTTCTCACCCACTGCTCCCCTCAGCAGTGTACATGGTCAATCTACCTGTTCTGCTTCCCGTTCCGTCACTGGTGGATCCTGCCACCGCACCTGTACCCCAGCTCTGTATGTATAAATAAGACTTAAAAAAAAAAAAAAAAGATAGCCCTCTAATTCACATATAGTTCTGTAAACCAATGTTATCTTAATAAAATGTATATATTACGGGGAAAATAAGTGTTAGTTGTAAATAGGCTGTCAATCAACAATTATGTATTCAACAACACTGAAATGGGGACTTAATTTATTTTTAAAAAAGGCTTTTACTGTAAGTGGATGCAGCTGATTGTTTTAGTGCTACGAGAATGAGGGTATATTTAAATAAGTTTTCAAAAGAAAATAGATACGTGTAATAGAGAAGTGAGCACCAGTAACTCACAAAGAAAATTGGTGTTCAAGTACACAGTCTGTTTTTAGTAAGCTGTATAAAAATATTTTAATTTTCTTCATTTTCTAGCCAGATGGCAGAGGAATTTTACATAACCACTGCATATGTTACAATGCTTTATTGACTCTTGAGCTGTTTTGATGTATTTTATAACTATAAATAACTATAGGAAAATAAGAGATTTCTCACTCTATAAAGCTGATATTCCTGACAATTATATGTTACCACTCTGGTGACCACAATATTAATGGTAGTTACCCTAATTTTTATGGTAAACAGCCAATACAGACTCTCATGTTCTCAGCCACCTGTGATACTAACAACCATTTTCATGATTGACCTTCTCCAGGATATGGTACAAAATTCCAAATACTAACACTGACCAGTTTTGGTGGTGGTTTTTGTTTTTTGATTTTTTAACATTCAGATCATCTCTGGTACTCCTTTCAAGCAAAATGTAGCCCTTGGAATGAAGGAATACTAGCAATAGTGAGTTAAGAAAGTTATGCTCCATATTTTTTTGATACATATTAAGAGAATACTAGATTAATCTCATTCAAGGGAAGTGTTATTGCTATGAATAAAATTAGTAAGAATGGACATATACTCATATTCAAGAACATGGACTGACACAGTGACTCCTAATAAATGAATTTCCAAGAAAATTATATTCCTAGTTTCAAAATGCCTGGTCAAAACTTCTATTTCATACCAAAATGAAGAAATAAGAACTTTTTTTTAAATTTTTTTTTCTCCTATCTTAAGCAATGAAAAGCATGTTAAGGATTTTCAAGACACTGGATTTCAGATCATAAAGTCAGTGATCCTTGGGAGATGGAAAATGAGGTAAGCTATGATTGCCCCTGCTAACAACTTTCTTAGAGTTTCCAGGCCATTTCACAGATGGGAGAACCAATTAATGGCAAAAAATTCAACAACTTAGAAGAAACTGACAACAGAAAAACTACCAAAGCTAACTCAAGAAAAAAATAGATAACCAAAATAACTCTACATCTGTTAAAGAAATTAATTAATTAGTTAAGATAGAAACATCTGACAAAGAATATTTCAACTCCAAGGCCTTCCTGGTGGCACAGGGATTAAGGACACAGTGCCATGATGCTACTGCCAGCCACTTCAACACTAGTTCCATGCCCAGCCTGTCTCTCCTGTCTCACCCCACTGCTCCCCTAAGCAGTGTATTTTGGTACATCTGTCTAATTTGCTCCCCATTCTTTCTTTGGTGAATGCTCTCAAACCCACACCTCTGACCTATCCCCCAGCTCTTTTATGCATAAAAAATATTATTTTAAGATGTATTTATTTATTCATATAGAAATGGGGTACAAGCCAGAGGTGCAGGGGTAGTGAGAAACTTCATCAGAGACAGAGTGGAGGCAGAACAGGAAGATCGAGGAAGTACACTGCTGAGGGGAACAGCGTGCGGGTCAGGAGAGGTCTGCCATGCCATGTGGACCACATCCAGGGCCGGGGACCCAACTCTCACTGAAGCGGTTGCTGCCAGCTTGCAGTGCTGCATCCTAACCCACTGTACCACCAGGCAGGGCCCAAGTAAATCTTTTTTTAAAGAAGAAAAAGAAAAAAGAATGGATGTAGTATACTTCCAGGCTGCAAGTGACAATAAAAAGCAATAGCAATCAAAGCAGTATGTTATTGTGATAATAATGTACATACAGAACAATGAACTAGAAGGAAGAACCCAGAAATAAATCCACACTAATATCAACATTTAATGACAAAGGAGCCAAGACTATACAATGAAGAAAGGAAAATCTCTTCAACAAATTATTTGGAAAATTACATACTCATATGCAAAATAATGAAGCTAGATCACTATCTCATCCCATATAAAAAAGTAAATCAAAATGGATCAAAAACTTGGGTTAAGAACCTAATCCAGGCTCTCCCTGGTGGCGCAGCGGGTTAAGGCACAGCACTGGGAGGCTAAAGCCACTTCCGCATGAGTTCGATTCCCGCCTGCCCGGCAGGTGATCCACATGGCGAGGCAGACCTCTCCTGACCCCCCCACTACTCCCCTCAGCAGTGTACTTCGTCGATCTGCCTGTTCTCCTCCCCACCCTGTCTCTGGTGAATCCTCTCACCCTCCGCATCTCTGGCCTGTACCCCAGTTCTGTATGAATAAATAAATCAATCTAAAAAAAAGAACCTAATCCATAAAATACATAGAGAAAAACAGACAAATCACTTCATGACACTGGTTTCAATAATATGTTCAGTGACTACAACAAGGAAAACAAAAGCAGAAAGGAAATGGAACTATATCACACTAAAATTTTCCTGCATAGGGAAAGAAATTATCATTAAAAGGCATCCTATGAATGAGAGAAAATATTTTCACATCATTCATCTGACAAGAACTATGATCTACAAAGAACTCATACAACTCAAAAACAAGATAACAACCCAATTGAAAAGTTGGCAGAAGAGTTAGACATTTCTCAAAACAACAGGCACAAGAAAAATAGCTTGTTTGCAGGGTAGTGCAAATCAAAACCACAATGAGATACTATCTGACACCTATAAGAAACCTTTATCCAAAAAAAGGAGAAACAACAGTGTTGAGGAAGATGCATAGAAAAGGGAACCCTGATACACTACTGTTTGGAAGGTAGATAGGGTCAGCCTCTGGAAAACAGTAAGGAGGTTTCTAAAATAGAAGTACTATATGATCGAATAATTCCACTTCTAGGTATCTAGATACAAAGACATTAATTCAAATGGAAATATGCATTCTATGTTCTTTGCAGCACTTTTTACAATAGCTCATCTACTGTAATTCTCAGTGACATCTGAATGAATCAAGTAGGTATGTGAGAGATAAATATAGCTGAATATTACTCAGGTATTTTTTGGAAAGATGAAACCATGCCATTTGGAACAACATGGACATACTAGTGGGGACTGTGCTAAATTAAATAAGTCAGAAGGAAAATGACAAATGCTGAATCATTTCACTCTTATATGGAAAGAAATAGAACAAAAAGAAAACACACTAAGTTCTTAAAACATTACCACAGAACATAGGTTACCAGAGGGGAAGCCTGGAGCACGGAGGAGAGGATTATGGTGGAAGATCACTGAGGCACTGGCAGTGGGGTTGTACAAATGTATGACATACATTTAGAGAGATGTGAACCTATACCCTAAAACATATAGGGTACATGTGCCTCAATATACATAATTTAAAAAATTTAAAAAATTAAATCCAGTGAATCTATAAAAAAAATACTGTGAATTTATGTATTTATAACATAAGAAATACTAATGCTATTAGTGGGCTCAAAAGAATTTAAGAATAATGCATCTAATGTTTGAGTATAAGAGTGATTTTAACACAGGGTGAGCTCAGAAAAATCACAAATGTTTTAAATAAATGATGTTGGGATAAAGTTCACATATTGGAAAACAAATATTCAAACAAATCCTGATAGCTTTTATGACTCCATAATAATAGTATATGTGTGTATAGTACCTGCTATAAAACTATTGTACTTGTAAAACAGATCAAGTATTATGCACGGTGCCTTTAACAAATTCTGTATTAGTTGAAGAAGGTAATCACAAAATATACCTCTGCCTGTTGAGTTGAATTTAAGCAATCTGAGACTCTCATCCCCTCCCTGTGTGTAATAGCCTTGTCTTTTTGAATATGCATTTTTTTCAGAAGCTGCTCCAAAAAAAAAGCATTGAGAAAATGTGGCGTAAAGTGTAATGTGCTGTTGTGACTATCTGGAATCCATACACGACCAAACACAATTAAAACATCTGTAAAATTTACTACTTAAGGTGGGTAGTGAGGAAAATTTTCTTTCGCCTTTTGTTACCCAAGAGAGAGCCTTGGAAATTCCCTTCTTCCTAGCTGCTAGGAAACAATCTAAAGAGTCTAGCCTCTTTCTTCTCCTCCAAAGCCTCTCACATGTAGGTTTCAGATTACACCTGGGTTGTAACCACAGTGCTGCTCATAACTATGCAGTTGTTTGCATGCCTTCAAGGAAATCAGATAAACCAGATTTATAATCATAATTGTACCAGAAATGTTCCACTTGAAAGCAAAGCTCATTTAAATTATGATATTTAATTAAGAGATGACAAGCTCACTCTAAAGAAAATATGAAGCTTTCTCTTCCATCTATTTGTTGCCTATAGTGTTCCAGCTTGGTAGATAATCCTATAGGAAAACAGCCAATTCTTTGACCTTTTGCTTCACAGTAGGGAAGGTGACAAGAGCAGTTACAAGGAAGACAGGAGGAAAGGGAGGAACAGAGGGTGGGCAAAAGTGCAGATGGGAAGTAATAAACTGAGGACCAAAAAGAAGAGATGAAAGAGTAGAGGAAAGAGAAATGAGGAGTGGAGAAGGACAAGGGTATGGAGGAGAAGAGAGAAAAGGAAATTCTGGGACAATAGTGAAGTTCTGGATTTTTTTTTTAAGATATTTATGTGTCTATCTATCTATCGATTTATTTATTTATTTATGCATACAAGAACTGGGGTGTAGGCCAGGGGTGCAGGGATTGAGAGATTCACCAGAGACAAAGTGGGAAGCAGAAAAGGCAGATCTACTGAAATACACTGCTGAGAGCAGCAGGGGCAAGATAGGAGAAGTTGCTGCTGCAGTGGCTGGTGATAGCCTCATAGATAATGCTAGAATTTAACCCCTGCACCACCAGGCAGGCCCTGTATTCCCGGATTTTTTTCCTAAATGTTGGGACATAAGTTGTTCTCTGTCTTTAGTATGAAATAGCTCTACTTTGAATGTTAATGAACACCATTAAATAGACAGATAAATTAGCGAAGTTGAAAAGAACACAGATAAAATAAAAGCTTTAAACCATACAAAATAGCACTTTGTCTAGAAATATGCCTATAATATAGGAAAAGGAATATCCATACCTAATGAAACGTTGTAGATGACCTGGTAAGCATGATTCATAGATACTGCATAAATTAAGCTTATACCTGGTTCTTGCCACTTATAAAAATTATAAAGGTGACCATCAAGACCAAAAAATTAAATGAATGAAGTTAGCGCAAATAGGTGATGAAAACCTATACTTGACTAAGGCAGAAGCACTGAAGATTACCTCGGGCAAAAGAGTTTCAAACTATTGATAAAAACTAACCAAAGATTTGTCAGATACCTTTTTTATCAGATAATATACAAGATCATTACAATGAAAAAAAAAAAAGCCCAGTATTCTTGATGATTTAAGTAATTTCTAGTAGGTGTTAACTGGATTAAAACCTTTTCAAAAAAAAAAAAAAAAAACTCTAATAACCTACTTAACTCAGCTGATTATCATTAGACCTTGAACAAAATTTCTTCTAAAATTTCACCCCTCTTTTTCTTACAAATTTCTGTACCAAAAGGAAAAATCTTGAAGTGGTTTGCTATTTTATAAATCTGTAAAATTCTTGGCATGTATACCTAACTAATTACTCAAGGTTACTTAATAGTATTTTATGCAAATGGAATAAAAGTTGTAAATTATTAACAGTCATTTAAAAATGACAACATTGAAGAGCGACTATTGCTATAGCCTCAAGAAAAAACATGCCGACATAATCATTACATTCACCACTGGCTTCAGGGGAAGGTAATTCTAAGATTATGAGTAACAACATATTGTGTGACATGGCAACTACCCCTGAGGTGACATGGAACATATGCCAGAACAGGGAAATAAGAGCAATGAGTAATTCCTGAGGAGCAGATGAAATTAAAAGAAATGGCTGGTGTTTAAGATTCAGAGCAAAATAAGTATCACAAAATTATTATGGTTGTCAAGGGCAGTGGTCAGGAGATATTGTGGTGCATAAACATAGTAACTAAGGAAAGAAACAATTTTTAGTAAAACAGAAGGAAAGTATACTCTACTGCCACTTCTTCTATAGCCTAGATTATGAATTGTCTCAAAGAGCCGAATCATGTCTGTAAGATAGTTATGAATCATGGCTCTACTGAGGGCACATAAAATCTATGTAGAGGCCCTCCCTGGTGGTGCAGCGGGTTAAAGCACAGCACTAAGAAGCTAAAGCCACTTCCACATGAGTTCGATCCCGGCTGCCCTGGAGGTGACCACATGGCATGGAAGACCTGTCCTGACCCGCCCGCTGCTCCCCTCAGCACTGTACTTCATCGATCTGCCTGTTCTGCTCCCCTCCCTGTCTCTGGTGAATCCTCTCACCCTCCGCATCTCTGGCTTGTACCCCAGTTCTGTATGAATAAATAAATAAATCTTAAAAAAAAAATCTATGCAGAGTGTCAACACTAATATTATTCAAAATTTCTTTTCTTTTTTTTTAAAGATTTATTTATTTATGCATAGAGAACTGGGGTACAGGTCACAGGTGAGTGGGGGGGGAGGATTCAGAGGATTTACCAGAGACAGCAGGGAGCAGAACAGGCAGATGGACAAAGTACACTGCTGAGGGGAGCAGCAGGTGGGTCAAGAGAGGTCTGCCACCTCTCCTGCTTCATAGTGCTGTGCTTTACCCTGTTGTGTCACCAGGGAGAGCCCCAAATTTTATTTTCAATTACTATCCAAAAAATTCCCACTTGCTTTAAATACCTAGAATTTCATCCCTCAGGATTTTTTTTTTAATCTTAGGTCATCCATGAACAGATTAATTTATATCACGTGAAAAAAATCACAGAACATGAAAGTAAAACTATAGAATGTTTTTCTTCAAGGTACTGAAAAGTAAATCGAGTGCTATTTAAAAGACAAGAGATACTTATATAGCCCAGGAAAACTTAACTCCATCCCCAAGATAGTGGGAACTTTGGTACAGCTTTTACAACAATTTTTATTAAATAATGTAAAACTAATTCATGGTTCCAAAGACTAGAAATAAACGTGAAGAATCTGCTATAACAGTACCGCCCAGTTCTTAGAACTGTTTGAGTTATGTGCCAAAAGAAAAAGAATCATATATGAACCTATCATTTTTTAATTGCAATTATTCTTCCCACTGGTTGAAAACAATCAATTGGAAAGCATATAAATTATCAGACTATTTGTTACTGACATATTAGTATATTTTACTTTCTAAATTTGGTTTACTAATATTTCCAGTTGAAGCATTTTTGGTATCTAAGAAGTTGTTATATCTCAGAACAATACGTTCTATTAAGATGAGCAGGAAATGGGCTTCCCATTTTCTATTTATTTTTTTGAAAGTTTGAGAGACTTATGTTTTTGCTTTTTAATTTATGTATGGTTATTGGAGCACCACTCTTCAGATCTTTGCCAGGGTTTTGACAGTTTAGGGTCTCCCCACTCAGTTGTAGTCACTGTAGCACTCCTACCAGTGAAGCAACGATGGTCCTCCACCAACATCCATGCATGTCATAGATGTAAAGTCAGCTTTCAACATTTTAAAGTATGCCTTTATCTGACACTTTGGTTTTTCTATATCCCACTCATAAGAGGTTTCACATTTTTTTAAGTAGTAGAGAGACAATTATTAAAAGGGGATCTGTCAGAGAAT
The DNA here is from genome assembly GCF_000260355.1 of Condylura cristata. NCBI lineage: Eukaryota > Metazoa > Chordata > Mammalia > Eulipotyphla > Talpidae > Condylura > Condylura cristata. Next base: position 15,778,044 of record NW_004567106.1, on the reverse strand, counting down.
GTGAATTCCCAAGCAGTATGGGTAGACTCCCAAACAGTTCAATTTTTAGGAATACAAATACTTCACCTTAAAGATCATGCTATATATCATTCTAGAGTTGAGGGGAGAGCAATGAGTAAGTCAAAGTCCCAGAATTCAAGGACATGTTATTCAAAATGGATACAATTTCTTAGCTGAGTAAATGCATTTAACAAGCAAATAATTTCAAAAATCCCTGCAAGGATGACTTTTGCATTGAGATAAGAAGATTATAAAAGGGGCAGTCAGATATAGAACCGGGAGGAGAAAATTCCAGGAAGAATGAAAACAAGACTTAAGCTAAAAACACACATGATTAGGCCCTCCCTGGTGGCGCAGCGGGTTAAAGCACAGCACTAAGAAGTTTAAGCCACTTCCACATGAGTTCAATTCCCGCCTGCCCCGGAGGAGATCCACATGGCGAGGCAGACCTCTCCTGACCCGCCCGCTGCTCCCCTCAGCAGTGTACTTCATCGATCTGCCTGTTCTGCCCCCCTCCCTGTCTCTGGTGAATCCTCTCACCCTCCACATCTCTGGCCTGTACCCCAGTTCTGCACGAATAAATAAATAAATCTTTAAAACACACACACACACACGATTAGAGAACAGAGAGGGAGCAATATGCAAAGAAACCTGAGAAGTTAGCAACTGATGTGAACTTCTAGGTCATACTGAAGAGATATAATTTTATTCCCAAAGCACTGGGAAATAACTGAATTTTTAAGCATCTAAGCCATGATCTGTCTTCTTTGAAGACTGGTGTGTGTGTGTTTTATCTATATATCTGAGGTATATAGCAAGGGAGGGGGAGGGACCAAAACAGGGATGGGAAGAGTACAAGGGGTTAAGGTGACAGTTTCATGAATGGGAAATTTACAAGGACTACACCTGCGGGGAGAAATTATATGAATAATCATATAAGAAAACATAAAAGCATAATTAAGAATAATAATGTTTAATAATATTTAAAAATAACAAATATTAATAATAAGTCACACCTAAAGAGAAAAAAAAGAATGGTTTGTAAGGAAGGAACTATGAAGATGCTGATTGGGATTATTTTGTAGCCCTCCAGATAAAAAACAGTATTGACTCAGAATAACACAAAAGCATAAAGAGTAGAGAAAGTTGCCTTTGACGTATGTAAAAGATGAATTGAGAATAATCCTTTGTGATTTGTGTATGAGAGATAAAAGAAGTAAAATTAGCTTCCTTATTTTTGAGTTATTAGTTAGATTATTGATAGAAATAAACTAAGAAAGGAATAGGTCTAGAAGAGAAAATTAGTGCTCAGATTTGAATATGTAGAGATTGAAAGCTTATGAAGCCTCCAATTACATATCTGCCTACATGAGATTCTCAAAGAAGGAATCAGGACTAGGTAAATAAATCTGAGAATCAGCAGTATATAAGATGTATTTTTAAAATAGGTATAATGGGCCTTCCCTTGTGGGCTAAAGACAGTGCTATCAAGGGCCCTCCCTGATGGCACAATGGGTTAAAGCACAGCACTATGAAGCTATTCGCAGCCTCTGCAGCATGAGTTCAATCCCTGCCCCTGAGGTGATCTACATGACCTGACCCACCCACTGCTCCCCTCAAAAGTGTATTTCAGTCAATCTGCCTGTTCTATTTCTTCTTTATCTCTGGTGAATCTTGTCACCTCCAGTACCTCTGGCCTGAACCCCAGTTCTGTATGCATAAATAATAAAATCTTAAAAAAAAAAAAAAGACACTTATCAAGCCATCCACTATAGCACCAGCAGGAGTTTGATGTCCGACTGGTCAGGGAGCTGACCCAGATGGCACAGCAGACATCTCCTGTCTAACCCACTGCTCCCTCAGCAGTGTATTTCAATGTATCACCTGTTCTGCTCCCCACTCTGTCTCTGGTATATCCTCCCACCAACCTCACCCCCAAACCTCTGGCCTACACTAAAGTTCTTATATGCATAAGTAAACCTTTTTAAAAATAGGTGAATTCAACTATGGACATAGTAGATAAAAGGTATATCAAGAAAAAATTCTGAAGCAATCCAACAATTAATACTCCACTGAACTTGGAAAAATGGAAGTCACTGGGGACTTTGATAGGAGCAGTTTCGTTAAAATGATGATGTGAGATTAAGGGTGAAAAGGAGCTGTAAAAATGAACATCACAGAAATGTGACTGTAGCCAGACATAGATGATGGGTACAGGCCAGAGGTGTAGGGGCAGTAAGAAGATTCACCAGGACAGAGTGGGGAGCAGAACAGGCCAACTGAAGAAGTGCACTGCTGAGGAGAGCAGCTCTGGTCAGGAGAGGTCTGCTGCGCCACATGGATCACCTCCAGGGCAGGGCAGGGAAGGCAGGGATCGAATTCATGCTGAAGTGGCTTTAGCCTCTTAGTGCTGTGCTTTAACCTGCTGTGCCACCAGGGAGGGCCCAAATTTGTTATTTTATAATAGAAAAAAGGTCTAGAATATACATGCACATTCAAAAACAGCACCATCACAAATGAGAAGTTGATAATACAGGGCAGCATTGTAAAGTCCAAGTATGGACAGACGTTAGGAGAAAACAATTCTTTGCTTAGATAAGACAGAGGTCTGAGGAAAAGGAATATATCTTCAAACTCTGGGAAAGGAGGAATAGTATCCAGATTCTGAAAATAATTTGGAACCACAGGTTGCAAATATCACAACTTAACACTAGAGCCAGTGAATTGAAACAGCAATAGTAGGAAGCCATGAGGCACTATGAAGAAGACTAATTAAAGAACTACAATCAGAGCAGCTGGTTCAATTGATCCAATCCAATATATACCAGGAAACATAGCAAACAGCCTTTCCAGGGTGTGCTGCTAAACTGGCTTTCCCATGAGAGGAAAAAAGGACAAAAGGAGGGAGGGAAAGTGGGAGGGAGGTCAAAAGTGGCAGAGTAAGAAAGACCAGCAATCTATCTTCCCTGCTAAGACAATTACACTAGCAGAGCTGTGTGATGTAACCATTTTGGAACTCTGGAGTGCACTGAGAGCTTATAACTTCCAGGGGAAGGCTTGAACAGTAAATTGCAGTACATTTGATCAATTTCTGCTTTTAGCACAGTACCAGCTACCCACCTCCCACCCCACGTTGAAGGTGGACAGCTGTGCACGTGTTCCCAGAGCAACCTGTCACGGTGTTCAGGAGACAAAACGAGCAAAAGGAGCCTGTTCTCCAAGTACCAGAGATGTGTGACTGATTGCTGATTACTATTTCTGATCTAACAGTACAAACAGAAAGGGGGGTGACTACGATTGTTTTCCCTCCCCCTATTGTAAATCCCTCTTTTCTTAGGCTAAGACCTTCAGAAAATCTAAAAAAAAACTAGTTCCTTTATCCATACTCCCACATCTTTCTTCCCTTTTTCCTCTTTTGGAGCACATAAAGATTAGGAATTCTACTGCAACTGTATAAATGCGAAAAATCAGAAAATGACTGTGTATGCTCAGGAAAAGGAAAAGGCTCAGAAAAGACCTGACAAGACCTTAACGATATACTTTAAGTTGATTCTTTTCCCATCAAGTTTAATTTCTCTGATGGAAATAAATTATTTCTCTGACTATATAAAGTCAATCTGTTTACAAAGATTGAAAAGTAGTTTCACTCTGGTCAGTATAATGCAAATGAGAAGGTAGATCTTAAGTTGCCAATAACCTTAAGATTGCAACTGTTAAGAGGCTGAATTGTATAGCATGAAGCAAAGGGTGAATATGAAAAGCAAAAATGATTCTGTTGTTTAAAATGTGCAAAATGTCTTTATTGATATGCCCTATTCTTAAATAATTCAATGCTGAGTAAATATAATGTAGAACCCAAATTCCACAAACAGCAAATAGTAACAAAGAATTGAAACTATTTTTTGCCATCTTATGAATCTACAATTTCCAGGTATAACATATTCAGAAAGTATTGGGAAAGCTGAATAGAATTCTGAGAATGCAAGGCACATTTGCTGAACAATCAAAACACTTCCAACAGGGAAGGAAAAAGAAAAGCCAATCTATTGAAAAACATTTTCATGACACAGAACCATTCAATCAAATGACTTTCAAATAATAAAAGTGTGAACCTTACAATAATTTCAAGTCACATTCAATAGGAAATAAAGGTTTAAATGAAAGAACTACCTTTAGATGTGTGAGCACTGGGATGAGAGAAATGTGCTCAGTAAAGTAGAGAATCCAAAATGCTTTGCAGTAGCCTGTCCATTACTTGCTCATGATGCCTCCAAAAGGGCTATAGAAAGAAATGGAAAACTGCAACACTTACTGGTCAAGAGCTGAAGAGAAGAGTAAAAGTGGCTTCCCATATCTATATATTCAAGTCCAGATATCTTTTTTGTACAGATGATCCAGAAATGATTAAGTACAGTATGTAAAAATATGGACGAATTTCAAGTCTGCTACCATATTTTCTTTCTCGATGATAATTCATTTAACAAGTTACCCAACCACAAATCTAAGAGTCATCTTTGAATCACTTCCATCTTTTTCATATTTTACCAGTTCTGCTGATACTGCTAGTAACCAGATAGTCTTTTCACTCTATAAGTTAATGATGAGTCCCAGCTTTATCATTCTTTAGTCTGTCACTGGAATAATGCCTTAATTGATCTGTTTCTCCAGAGTTTCTTTTTTCAATCTATTCTCCACATTCTTGCCAAAGTAATCATTCCAAAATGCAAATTTGATCATACCATTTCCTTGATAAGTATCCTTCAAAAGTTCCAAGATATCAACCAGCAGAGTCCCTGATAGAAACTAACTTCTTTCTTCCACATTTTTTCTTAAATATCCTCTGCTCATCTTTCCAAGCCCAATTTGAAAATTTTCCCTCTGAATACTCATTCGGAATACCCTATCTAAGTTAGGTTCCCTAACTACAGCACCTTACAATTCTTTTTGCAGTAGAACTTACATTTTCTGGCCCTTCCTGGTGGCACAGGTTAGGACGCAGTACTCCAATTAGCTGCAGCCACTTCAGTGCAAGTTCAATCCCTGGCTGGGAGGTGATCCACATGGCACAGCAGACCTCTCCTCTGTCTCACTTGCTGCTCCCCTCAGCAGTGTACTTTGTCGATCTACCTGTTCTGCTCCCTACTCTGTCTCTGGTGAGTCCTCTCATTGCACCTGTACTTCTGGCTCAATTATGTATGCATCAATAAATAAATCTTTAAAAAAAACAAACATATTGCTTGTTAAAATTGACCATGTCTCTTCATTCCTACGGTGAGCACCTTAAGGGAAAAAAGCCATTGTTTTTCATTTGTGTATCTCCAACATGGAAATAAATAATAGTAAGCAATAAAAGTATCCGAGAAAAAAAAAAAAGGAAATAGGAAAAAGCAGCAATCAACTAGACAACCTAAGAAATTTTTAGCCTAAAGTTCTGTCTTGTGATTCCATTTACTTGGAATCAAAATCCATTGACTAACTCAGACCCTTGTGTCAAACAAAGGTAATCGACAGGTGATAAAGAGTACACCATCAAAAACATTAAATTATCCTTTGGTTCTCAACTCCAATGTAAAGCATTCCCCTAAACTCACCTCATGTCAGCAAACAAACTGTACCATGAAAGTGACTTATAAATTCTAAGTAATATAAAATCTAAGGAATTGTAAGAGAAATAGATCCTCAGGTAATATTCCTAGGAGCTGGTTTTAACCTCCAAAGCAACAATACCCATAGAAACAGAAATAATAGGTCACCCTCCCAGCTTGCAGGAAGCCGTATGATGCCACTGAGGTGCAGTTTGTAGAGCAGCAGTAGGTATTATCTTGCTATTGAACTTTTCTTTGTGGGAATTTTTCTGCCTTTCATGTCAAGTTAAAATGTATCTCCCTATAGAAAACTAAAATAAATAGAATCAGGAATGAAAGAGAAGTTAAACATACATCTCAATTTCAGAGGATCATAAAAGGCATTTGATAACATTCAATATACATTTATGATAACCTCAAAAACAGAAGATAGAGAAAACATGCCTTAACATAATAAAGACCAGATGTTACAAATCCTCAGCTAACATCATTCTCAAGGATAAGAAAAATAAAGTTTTTCCACTAAGATATAGTACAGGACAAAGAAGTCCACTTTCACCACTACTATTCATTATAGTATTAGAAGTCCTGGATAGAGATATTAGAAAAGAGATAGATATAGGAAGATAGTTTAGAGAAGAAGTAGTAAAACTGTATTATTTGAAGAAGGCAAATTAATTGAAACAACCAGTACAGCAAAGTGGAAGGTCACAAAATCAATTTACATATTGTATTCCAATACGCAAAAACAAACTACAAGAGCAAATAAACAATTCCATTTATACAGAGTAAATGTAACAAATGAGATGAAGGAATTGTACAATAAAACCATAAGAAATTATTAAAAGAAATAGAAGACAAAAAGATAAACTTTGATCATGGATTTGAAGATTGTTAAAATGGCCCTTCTACCCAATGTTATATACAGATTCAATGCAATTTCCTTTCAGAGATCAATTGAATTCTTCAAAGAAATCGAACAAACAATATTAAAATTCATATGGAACAATAAAAGACCCTGAATAGCAAAAGCAATCCTGGGGAAAAAAAAAAAAAACAGGAAGAATGTTGATAACACAGTTCCAGACTTTCAAGTATACTACAAAACTTAATTAGAACAGTATGGTACTGGAACAAAAACAGACACAAAGACAATGGGACTACAGTTGAAAGCCCAGAAGTAAACCAAACCCTATATGGACAGCTAGTCTACAACAAAGAAGCCAATAGTATACACTGAGAAATGAAAGTCTTTTCAATAAATAGTGTTGGGAAACTGGAGAGCTGCATGCAAAATGATGAACTTACATCACTCCCTCTCATCATACATGAAATTAACTGAAAATGGGATAAAAGCTTGAATGTTAGGCCTCAAACCATAAAATACATGTAGGAACACAGACAAAATATCCCCCAGTATAGATTTCATTTAAAGTTTTTATGGATTCATCTCCAATAGCAAGCAGAATAAAAGAAAATATAAGTGATTGGGACTTTGCCAAGCTAAAAAACTTGTACACAGCAAAAGAAAGTATCACTTTCTTATTCAATGGGTGAAAATATTTGCACACTGTCAAAGGGCTGACATTCAAGATTTTCAAGTACTTGTGCAACTCAAAACAGAGGGAAAAAAATAATGACCTCATCAAAAATGAGCAGAAGAACTAGGCACTTCTCCAAAGACGATACAAAAGTGGCCAACAGGAACATGAAATAATGCTGATCATCATTTACCATCAGGGAAATGTAAATCAAGATCACAATGAAATACCATCTCATATTTGTGAGAATGACCCATAACAACAACAACAACAACAAAAAGTACAGCAAGGATGTGGAGATAAAGGTACCTTCATACACTACTGCTGGGAATATACACTCACATATTCACTATGGAAAATAGTATAGAGACTTCTCAAAATATTAAAAATATATCTACATATGATCCAGCATTTCCACTCGTAAGTATCAAAGACAAAAACACTAATTTAAAGGGATGAATACACTTGCATCAAAAATAATGTTCATGGTAGCACTATTTACAATAGCAAAGTTATGAAAAGAACCTAAGTTGCCAAAGACAGATGAGTGCATTAGGGAGATATAGTATAGATAGACAGTGGAACACTATTCAGCTATAAAAAAGATTTTTAAAAATTTCTTGCAATTACAGACAACATGAATGGTACTAGAGGGGATTATGCTAAGCAAAATAAGTCAGAAAAAGACACAACCCAGATGATGTCACTTCTATGTGAAAAACAGAAATAAATCAAAGGGTATCCAAACCAATAATAAAACTTAGCAATCTGGCTGTGGAATTCAGCTACCATAGGTAGAGAGGGGAGAACAGAGTAGAGTGAAGAACAGAGTAGAGAGTGAGTACAATAGACTATGGTGGAGGATTGAGGATGCCTCAATGGTAGGTGAGATGTGGTAACATGTGAAGGCTTGATTTTATACCTATAAATCATATATAGCATTGCAAGCCAAAGTCACCTCAAATTTAAAAAAAAAAAAAGGAAGAGGGAAAAAATAGTTTACACACACACAAAAAAGAAGTATCTCCCTTCATTTCCCTCTATCATAGATACTCTACAGAACTTATTACACTGTTACTGTTACTAGGTAACTGTTAGGAAGCAATTCTCTATGGATCTCTTGCATTCCTGCCCATCTAAGCAACTATATTTACAACTGTCCATCTGTCTTTATCTTTTCAAGGATATTTGTATGGCAAATTGCCTTAGAAGTCAGAGATAAGCCCTCCTTAATGGCACAACAGGTTAAAGCACAGCACTATTGTAACAGGGTGGTCCCTAGGGAAAGGGGAAGTTCCAGGTTCCCTCCCCCACACAGAAGGAGGGTGGAGATGAGCAGAGAAAGAGAAGAGAAGAGGAGACGAAGCCAGATAGAGAACAAGAAGGAGACCTGAGGAAGCCACATGGAGCAGCAAGCATGTGATGAAGAAGCGGGGCTTGTTTCCTGACCCAGGAATGGTTAAGGCAGATGTGGGTGAGAGACCTATAGGGAGGTGACTGGCAGTGTTTATATTGATTTTGATTTTGCTCTTTTCCTCCCAGATTTGTCTGGTCATGTCTGACCCTTTTCCATGGGTCCCGGCCAGAAGATGCTGTAGTCTTGTGGGCAGGCTTTCAGGCCTTGCTTTGGGCCAATCCCTTTTGGGTTGACTTTTGCCCACGAGGGGATGGGTAACTTCAGGTGTTTGATTTAGAAGTTATATTCTTTGTGTTCCGTTTTGTATATTCACTTTGTTAAAGTCCCTTTTCATTAAAGTTATATATGTTTTGTCTTGTTGCGATGGATGGCAGAACCCACTTAGAGCAGGCAGGTTTTGGGACTTTAGGGGTTCCCCTCTCTCCCTGTCATATAACAGATTTTGTCCTGGAACACTATGAAGCTATCCCCCTCCAGGGAAGTGATCCACATGACTCAACAGACCTCTCCTATCTCACCCACTGTTCCCCTCCAGTATATTTCAGTCAATCTACCTGTTTTGATCCCCATTCTATCTCTGGTGAATCCTCTCACTCTCCATACCTTTGACCTGTACTCCATTTCTTGTATCTGTGCTCTAAATGACAATGCTGAACTTGGATTATGTTCTTGTTTACCCTTGGAAATCATCGTTGGCAAGTCACTCTTACAATTTGTGTGTCTTTGAAGAAATGACTGGTATGTACATCAAAGAGTCAAAGCAAAATAAATAATAAAAATTTAGACCTCAGTAGTTTTATTGGTCTCTCTCTTCTGAAAGTGACACCAAGGAAAGTTATGTCCTTCCTCCTTCTCACTAAAAGTAAAACTGAGGTCCTCCCTAGTGGCGCAGCCGGTTAAAGCACAGCACTGAGAATCTAAAGCCACTTCCGGTTAAAGCACAGCACTGAGAATCTAAAGCCACTTCCCTATGAGTTTGATTCCCGCATGCCCTGGAGGTGAACACATGGCGTGGCCTCTCCTGACCCGCCTGCTGCTCCCCTCAGCAGTGTACTTCTGTTCTGCTCCCCACTGTCTCTGGTGAAGCCTCTCGCCACCCCTCAGTCTCTGGCCTGTACCCCAGTTCTGTATGTACAAATAAATCTTAAAAAAAAAAAAAGTAAAACTGAGAGATAAAGCACCCAAAGTAGGGGTGGGGCGAAAGCTATCACAGGAAAAGCAATGGAATGAGCAAATTATACTTTAGAAGCAGGGGGAACAGAAAATTTTACTAAACCATTTATCTCTCTTGTGGTTCTTGAGTTGCCTTTCACTGACTTAAGGAAACTGTTCTCCAAAGAACTGGGAGGTACCTGATTGATTAGATGTACCTGACAGGTAAAGTTATCTAGGTAACAGCCTCAATGAGGTCCAGACAAAAGGTCTGACTTTCTATTCCTTCTAAGATAACAGATTCATGATTATGTGTGAGCTTCCCTGGAGAGTCTTAGGGGAAAGAATTAGGAAGGGGAAGCTTGCCTAGTAAACTAGGTGAACCTGTAAGGTCACTGAATTTGGTCATAAGTACAAACACAATTTCATTTTATCCATAAGTTTGTGAAGCACAGAGGGCATTTGGCAACAAAAATACCAAAGTACAAAAGACAGATTTCAAAGGAAAAGTTTACAGCTTGTCCTCTGCAGGACAGACTATCTATGATGCTCTTTCATCACAGTTAAATGAGAGCTTTGCAGTTCTATGACTCAGAGATAACAAAATAAAGTCACAACATCTATATCCTCAAATGTTTGGGAATATATTTGAGAACATAAATATTAAATGTTGAAAAGAAATTCAACCTGCCCTTCAAGTCCAGCCAGCTGGCTCTCCTCCATCATTCAGTGTCCTCTAAGATTTTCCAAACTTGCAAGGAGCAATGAACTACAGCACTTAATAAAGAGTTAGTGAATGAGCGGTTTTGTTGTCTTTATTGTTTTATTTCACTTTTATAAATTAAAAACTGATTTTTCTGACACCACAGCTATCTCATTTAAGGGCCACTATTACATTATAAGGGGATCTGAGCACTTCTCACAAAATAAAGCCCTCTAGCATTCCTTCCATGCCATTGATAGATCAATTTCAGTAAATTATTTCCTTGAAGGAGAGCCTTGATAACATTCAAGGTTGATTGGTGAATAATGCATTAATTTTATTACCCTTTCTAGTATGGCAGCTAAGGATAGCTATTTGGGGCAGTGAAAATGTAGGGAATACGTTAAGAACATGATTTCTTAATAAGTTAAGATTCAAGTATTCCATAAAAGGGGAAAGAATAAAACCATAAAGGAAAAAAGAAGGACTTGTGCTTCAGAAGCAGACTTCACAGATTTGATCTCTGACATGACAATAAAAAACCCTGTAAAAAATCAAAATTCCAGGCCCTCCCTGGTGGTGCAATGGGTTAAAGCACAGCACTGCAAGCTAGCCGCTGCCACTTGCATGTATGAGTTTGATGTCCAGCCCTGAAGTGATCCACATGGCACAGCAGACCTCTCCTGTCTCACCCACTGCTCCCCTCAGCAGTGTACTTCGTCAATCTGCCTATTCTGCTCCCCACTCTGTCTCTGGTGAATCCTCTCACTGCCCTTGCACCTCTGGCCTGTATCCCAGTTCTGTGTGCATAAATAAATAAATCTTTTTAAAAAATCTAGATTCCTTTCTGAAGTATGGAACTTTCTTCTTAGGAAGTGCACCACTCAAGTTTTTGTTAAATGACAGCTACTTAGGTGAATCTCTGAAACCTGGTTGGCTATGCACTACTTGATAGAAATACAAAGTCATCTTAACTTAATATACTAAAATGAAAATCCCATCAACAAGTAAAAGGATGACAGAGAGATAAATATTCCCCTAGTATGTATGATTAACATTTCTGACTGTTTTTCTTAAGTTCAAAGAGCTATTAATAGAAAACTGTAGCACTGTGCAGTTAAGTGTGGCAGATGGCATATAGGAGTGAGTGGTGTGCAATTTACAGTAAACAAATTCTTTATCTTTGACGGGTCATGGGGAGAACTAAAACGTCTCCAATTCAATCAGGGAATATGCTAGAAAACACTGACATGCAGATTCACTAATTATAGTGAAATGTGTTAAAAAGCTACAATTATCCCAATGGATGGAACCTTTTCCCATGAAGATTAGAAAAAACAACCAGGCATCATGGGCTGACAGCAGGATGCCATTTGTAAATGTGCCCCCAGATTGGTTTACACCTGTTCAGTGAAGAAATTCAAGTCTTCAGGGCCTCTGACTTGGTCTCTTCTCAAGATAGGTACTTTTTTGATGCATGTGATATTATCAGCTGTTTTCGCATCAAATGTATGAGGAAAATATGTAGCTGACATTTCTTTTTGTCTTAAAAGTAGAGTATCAGGGCTCTCCCTGGTGGCACAATGGGTTAAAAGCACTGCATTATGAAGCTCTCAGAAGCTACTGCAGCACAAGTTAAATCCCCATACAAGTAGCTGACCCACATGGCGTAGCAGATCTCTTCTGACCTGCCTGATGCTCCCCTCAGCAGTATACTTTGTCAATCTGCCTGTTCTGCTCCCCACTCTATCACTGGTGAATACTCTCGCACACCACACCTCCAGCCTGTACCCCAGTTATATAAGCATAAATAAATCTTTAAAAAAAAAAAAAGTAGAGGATCAATGGTGGAGTAATTCCCTTACTGCTCATTAGGTTATTTATCATTAAAGTAATGTTTAATATATATCACAGTTTAACATCTATTACTTATAAAGAGAAAAGGGAACACAGCACAAAAACAGTTGTCTGACTATAGGTTGAACTGTAGCTATGAGCATTTATCAGATTTTAAAATAAAAATGTAAGAATGTACATTCACCAATAACTCACCTCTTCCCACAGATACAACAAAACTACAATGACATATAGAATAATTTTCAAGGAAGGAGACCTGAAAAGTGGACAAAAAGAGAACATACAATACAGGATAACAAAACACCACGCAGATGGGGAGGAGGCAGAAAAATGCTCACCCAGGTGATTCCTCACCCAGGTGGAACTCATTAGGATGCTGAAGGTGGGAACTTTTCCCTGAATAGTGGGAGACAGTAGTACCCTGTGTTAGGCACCCCAAACTTTCAATTATACAACGAAGAACACCTAGTGTTACAGCACTGAGAGCAAGTGGAAAACACTGGTCTGTAAAGCAAATCGAGCATCTTCACCATAGTGATGGAAACCTATCACTAGTGTAACCTATCACTATCTGAGAGGTAGGAAATTTCTGGCATGATTCCCAAGTCAGCAGCACTGACAAGTGCTATCCTGTTAACTTCATGCAACCTTACTATTTCCAACACCCATAGGTACAATCTTAGACCTTCCTCCATTTCAACCTAGTAAAGGTTTTAGATACACCCTGTTGAGAACTCAACCTACCTTCCCCATAAAATCTAACCTCATGTCACCCCCTAGTTCCCAGATCTGCCACTCATTTTCACCTTGCTCCTGGCATCAGCACATCCTAAAAGTTAACAGTTCCACCCACCTGCTGAACAGTAGCAACACATTACAGCCAGCAGGCATCCACAGTCCTGCCCACCCAGCATTGCTTAGCCACTGCACTATAGCCAGACAAGGCTACAGCTCCACACACCAAGTCACATGAACAAACCAGGAGGTGGGCACAGTCCACATAAAGGGACACACCTAGAGCTTGTAGTTGAGGTGGCCACAGGAGACTGTGTTCTTGGACAGCAGCATACAGCCATTCCTATAGAAGAGGTAACAGAGTAGACCAACATATAAAAGCAAGTGCACAGAATCAAGCAAAATAGGAAGAGAGAGCACATGTCTTAAGTGAAAACTCTGGTTATAGGATGATCTAAGCTTGGGGTAAATCATCTAGCCTCTTCAAATCTTAAGCTCTACTTCACATCTGCAAAATGGAATTACACAACATACTGCCAACCACAAGGTAGTGCTAAAAAATTAAAAGTTAAGGGGGCCTCCCTGGTGGTTCAAGGGGTTAAGTCTCAGAACCATGAAGCTATCAGCAGCCATTGCAACATGAGTTCAACACCAGCCAGGGAGCTGCTCACAGGATTCAGCAGACCTCTCCTGTCTCACCCACTGCTCCCCTCAGCTGCGTATTTCAGAACATCTGCCTATTCTGCTCCCCACTCTGTCTCTGGTGAATCCCCTCACCCTGTATACATCCTGCCTACACTCCAGTTCTTGTATGAATAAATAAATAAATAAGTCTTTTTTAAAAATGCAAACATTTACTTCTATGAATTTGTCTGGAGTGTATTTTCTCTTTTCTGCAAATGTTATATCCAAATGTCATATCTTTCCAGAAAAAATGAATATATGTTCAGATTATATATCCCCTCATGTATATGTTTGGCATGAAACAAAGTCATTCATTTTATAAGTATTATATCCATATTGGGAAGAAAATACTTTATATAAAATTTTTATTAATTTTCTGAAAAGCTTTTTACTTTTCTTCCGGAGTCCTCATCCTTTGCACTAGATACATATAAAACCCAAACTTATTAGATACTTTCCTTTGTACAATAATAATCCAACACCACAATATTCTGTATGTGCAAATTCCCTTTTCTGTGTTAGCTATTCTTATTTAAATTATTGACATTGTATTGGTTTTAAGTATACAAAAAAAAAACAACAACTACCTAGGGGCAGAAGGTGAGGCAAGAACATAATCTCGTAATGAAGCCTACTCCTTCATGCCCCCAGTCATTGCAAAATGATCATGAAAATGAATTTAGTTAATAGTCATCACAACTACATTTTTTTCTTTTTAAAGATTTATATATTTATATATAAATACATAAAGAACTGGGATACGAGCCAGAGTTGTGAAGGCGAGAAGATTCACCAGAGACAGTGGGGAGCAGAACAGGCAGATAGAGGAAGCAGGGGGCAAGACAAGAGCAGTCTGCTGCACCATGTGGGTCACCTCCCTGGCCAGGATTAGAACTCGCACTACAGTGGATGTGATAGTTTGCTTTATAGTGCAGTGCTTTAATACACCGTTGGCCACCAGGGAGAGCCCACAACTATTAAGTTTCTTAGTGAAATGTTTGCTAGATTTAGAAGATTTTAGGGCTAAAAGACTATAGAATCTCTTAGTACTTCATATTAATTACATGTTAATGTCATTTTGGAAAATATGAGGTCAAAAATATTAACATTAATTTTCCTTGTTTCTGTTTTATTTTTTTAGTATAGATTAGAAAAGAGTTTTCATTATAGCTATTTGGAAAACTTTAAATTACGTATGTGACCTATGATATTTCTATTGGACAGATATGTAGGGGAGCAAATGGTAATATATTAACATATTAGATGGTTATTCAGTTAACAATAATCTAAATATCCCCCAAAAAAGAATAAACTCCCTATTTTCCACAATATAATTTGGTAACAAGAACATTTTTTTCACCAAGAGGAAGGAAAGGAATTAATATAATAAAAGAACCCAGGTGCCTGACATAGTACTATGTAATTCATATATATTATTCCATTTAGCCCTCATTATCATGCTATATAGGAGAAATTAGAATCCTCACTTTATAAATGAGGGTATACTCTAAGAAGTTAGGCAGTGTCCCTAAAGCAATGTATCTATAATGTGGCAGAGCCAGGTCTTTAGCAAAAATCAGTTTGTTACCCAAAAACTATTTTTCCAATACTCTTAGGTAACCCCCCTTCTTCCCCTCTTCCCCAAAATAAATCTATACCTTATGAACCAACAGAAACTCTTTTTTTAATCTATAAATCACATATTCTTTACTTTTTCCATTTCAGAAAATTGTAGTACTTCCCCTAAGTTATATTATGAATTACTGTTTCAGACAGTCAAATTCACCAACTCCTTGTGTATTAAGCTAGGTGGCTACCATTCATCCCAACACTTTAATATAAGCAGGTGAGCCTCCTTCACTTTAAACCTGGGTGCCACTGACTGCCCCAGGGCAGGTAAGTGTGTGTGTGAGGGACCTTTAAGAGTGATTTCTCAGAACACTAGAGTCCCTGTAGGTCTCATGACGTGAGCTCTGTTGGTTTCAAAATTAGATGTTTGGGGGAACTGTCTCTCAAGTACACTATAATGCGATGCCATGAGAGGTTCAAGCCTTAGCTTCTCAGGGAGAACCTCCTAGTTTTGAGTTCCTTCATGGTTGTAGGACTCAGAGGTGGGGCTGAAGATGATTCCTAAATGACACTATATTCTAGTCTCTCCTATCTGCCAATAGGCACTTTTACTTTTTTATTGAAGTAGCACTACATTATAAAATTATCAAGAATCAACATGTGTCTACACTATATTAAGGTCACAGTCTCATTTGTTCAGTGGAAGTAATCATTCAGGGTTTTTTTGTTTTTTTTTTGTTTTTTGTTTTTTTTTTCAGAGGAAATTGTTCTGTATGTTGCTGCAGACTCACTGTGTATATAGGAGGAGGTAGCTTCAGGATCTTTCTGCCTTACCACCTTGAACCAGAAAATAACTAATGTAAACTTAGTTTATTAGGACAGTTTTTAACTTTTTTTTTTTTTTTTAAGATTTATTTGTGCATACAGAACTGGGGTACAGGCCAGAGGCTCAGGGGCGGCAAGAGGCTTCACCAGAGACAGAGTTGGGAGCAGAACAGGCAGATCGATGAAGTACACTGCTGAGGGAAGCAGCGGGCGGGTCAGGAGAGGTCTGCCGCGCCATGTGGGTCACTTCCAGGGCAGGCGGGAATCAAACTCATGCGGAAGTGGCTTTTGCCTCTCAGTGCTGTGCTTTAACCCGCTGTGCCACTAGGGAGGGCCCAGTTTTTAACTTTTTAATCAACTATTTGGTCCATTTAGAACTCTAACTCTTTGAATTGATATGGAGAAAGGTTTTCCATGTAAATTTACATAGAAAATTCAAATTTGCAGGTAGTTTGCACATTTTTACACTCAAGAGCTTTTCTAATTTATGGGGTATATGGGAAAATACTTTTTTTTTATTGGTAGGTACCAGCTCCAGAGCATTTGAAATAAGGTCCGTTGTGGGGGTAGGGGTGGGGAGAGGGAGCTGCCATAGTTTACAGTTTCAAAATAAAAACCAAATAAATTCACTCAGTTAAACTTCTTGGGAGATTTTTCCAAATTCTGATACTTTTAGAGTCTCTGAACTTTTATTAATTGTAATCTGTTCCACATACATATTCATCCAAACAGGACCATCTTTGTTATTCATTCTGTGGTGGCTACATAAGCAATAACGGCTTCATTAAAACATTACACTAACAAAAACCTTCACAATCTCTCAGTACTCATATATATCAGAGTGTAAGTAATAGACCTCTGTATTAGTAAAAGTCTGGGATCTGAAAAGTGTAGGAGTTTCACAGTATGTCTTTCAAAATAGTAAAAATTAAGTGCATTTAATTCTTTATGAAGATTCACCTGAACACTTTGAAAAATAAATTTCATGATATTTGAAAAATTCTATGACATACTCAAAGGAGAGACATAAAGAAATACATGTCTGGGACTATCCTGAAAAAGAGCACAAAATAATAGTGAAGTTAAGAATAACAGATTCTCTGACCTCAAATGCATGAGACATTGCTACAAAGTGAAATAATCTGAGAAGATCATGAGTTCTTAGAAGGCACCAAGAGACCAAGGCAAAGAGAACCTCAAAAGTAAAATTACAGAGGCAGAAAAGAGAATTGCAGTTTCCAACAGAGCTAATTGATAAAGTTGGTGGGAGCAGAATGTGAAAGTAATGAAAGGGAAATCAGAATATTTTTGCTTTAGTTCAAGTTGTGAATATCTTGAATACCACACTGAAGACTTTGAATATTATATATTATATGGAAATATTAAACAATTTTATTGAAAAGGATGAGAACATTGGTTTTGCAAGATTCTGAATTTATAAGATCAAATGAGGAAAAGGAGATACAAAGGCATATAATAAAGCAATCGCCTACAAAACTTAGGTGAGAAAGATTGAATGCAACCTGAAACTAAGTGCAGAAGCTTAGGAGAGGGTTTTAAGAATAGGTAATGCAAATATTGCTAGAGGAGGCTAGTTTGGAAGAGTTAGATGCTAGATTCTATTGATTGTGAGTTGACATGCTATTAATAAGACATTTAAGTCTCTCAAGACTATAAGAAGGCAGGTGAGTTTTTTAATCTAATGTCCCCAAATTCATTGAGTGTACTAGAACAATAACAGACAAATGACTGGAAAATTGCTTATTAAAATCATTTACCTCTTACCTTGAATTACTATATGATTTTAACTAAAATAACATAACAGGAACTGGTTGTTAATCACAAATAGTTGGTCAGATAAACAATGCTTGCAGAAGCAAAGGGGCTACCTAAGGTACTTATCCTTGGAGACAAAAAGATACCTAAGCAAGCATTTCTCTTAATATTTTGTTTTCAATCATTGGAATGCATTCTTTGATTTTCTCGCTTTATTTTCAAGAATGTCAGACCAGTTTTATTAAGATCTAAAAATTGTCTGAAAACTATATATCCACCAAGAGAAAATATAGTTGTAGAATATTCATAAAAATGACTACTTAACAATAAAGCAGAACAATTTGCAGACACATACAACAATATGGTTAAAACACAAAACACAAGTATATGCTACGTTATTGCACATATGAAGTTTTAGAACAGGTTAACTAATGTATGGTTAAAAAAACAAAACCGTATACCAAGGAGAGGGTAAGGATTTACTGAGGAGCAGTATGAACAAGCATATGCTGGGAGGGAGAGTAATGGGAATATTTTATATCTTAATAAATGGACTCACAAGGTCATTGCTCTCAATCAAACAAGTTTGAAAATAATATTGTTTGGGCCCTCACTGGTAGCACAGCAGGTTAAAGTACAGCACTACGAAGCTAAAACCACTCCAGGCATGAGTTTGATTCCTGGCCAGGAAGGTGACCCATATGGCATGGCAGAACTCTCCTGACCCACCTGCTGCTCCCTCAGCAGTGTACCTCATCAATCAGCCTGTTCTGCTCCACACTGTCTCTGGTGAATCCTCTCATCACCCCTACAACTCTAGCCTGTATCCCAGTTCTGTATGCATAAAATAAACAAATTAAAAAAAAGAAATAATATTGTTTAACTGTTAAGAGTATTATAAGACAAATGATTCTTTATAGAAAGGAAATAGGCAAAAATTTTATTGTCACTATTTTTCTTCCTAATCCATATCTCAATTATATAAGAGACACCTGAAGTTTACTCTATCTTGATTCATTTCGAAAAATAAAATACACCAAAAATTCCAAGACCAATGAACTTCTATTATTAGGACCACAGCTATTAGTATTATTATAATTGCTACTCCTTTTTAAAAGGGAGCCTTTTGCCAAAGGCATCATAAAAGCTAGCAATTTTCGCTCTGTAAGGATGGATTTGTGGATATTAATGTCTCCTTTTGTCATATCTTTTTATTTTATCCAGCAAAGTAGAGGGAAAAGCTAAACTAGGCAGAACAAATAGAAGTTCTTTGACTTGTATGACAGAAAATTCCCCCAGGTGAAAGCTTCAAACAGCTATAATAAATCTTGATTTAGAAAAATAAAATATTTCACTGAAGAAGATATTTCATTAGACTGTTGCACAAGTCTAAAAGAGAATAAGGAGCAACATGACATTTTTCTTGACTGGTTAAAAAAAAAAAAAGACTATCATTTACGGTTTACAAAACAAGCAGTAAGCTAGCTTGTGAAACTAAGGTAAGACTACAAAGTATATGATGGTCTCAGTACCTGTATCACAGGTTATTTTTGAGAACCAAGAGACAACATGTACTCTGAGGTCCTTGTCAGATCAATGCAGATATTCCATCAGACCAGTGTTTTCTATCACACTAATACAACTCAAGGAACACAGTACAGTAATTAAAGCACTCATATTACATTTAAATGACTTTTCATTCTATTCCTCACTTGAGTAAAAATTAGTATAAATTTGAATTAATGGTTTAGTCATCATACATGTATTGGACAATATGTAATGGACAAAGCTCAGTTTTAATTAGCCTGTTCCTCATTCTAAATATCCATTTTTCATTTATTTAAACTCTTGAACCCCAGGAAGAGTTCTCATATTGTTTTGTGAAGATCTCAGGAAGGCTGTCACCAGCTTACACAGTAATGTAAGGGGGTTAGGGGTTGACAGTCACATAAACCTAGGAGGGACTAGGCTGAAGAAGTAGAGGACACTGGCAGACGGATACTTAGCATATTCTTGGATTTATTCAGGAATAAAATGAAAGAAACTTTGTATAAAAAATAGAGCAAAACCTCACTAAAGTAAAAATTAACTTGACAATCTTAATCAACAATTGCTGAGAGGAAAAAATAGCCACCAGCGCACACATTACATTAGAACCTGTATTCAGTTTCTATCTTCACTTTGCATACAACACACCCCAGGTGTCAAGAAAGAACTTCAAGATAAAGGAGAATAAAAACATGAAAACAGAAAAACTACTATAAAAGCAGCAATCCAATGTACTTAAAGTAGGAAAACTATGACACACAGCTCCGTGATCCCTCTAGGCAAAGTCTTAATTTAGTATCATTACAAAGATAAATTTGGTTATATGAATAAAGAACTCAACAAGAGGAAGAAGTGTAGTCTCAAGAATTCTTGAGAGTTACAGATGGTCAGTAGCAATGGAGACTGCTTACCAAGAAGGAAACAGGGTAAGGATTGGAAGAGAAGCAGCCCCGGTATCCTAGAAGGTTGCCAGCAATGAGAAGCGCTGCTCAGAGTGCGATTTTGCAAGAGGCAGAGAGCTAAAGGGAGGGCCTAGCAGCCAAAGTAACCTATGAAACTCATGTGATCGGAGCCATCATCTCCCTGCCACAAGTGGAACCAAAGTTCGGAGTAACATGCACCTAAATTTTAAATTTCTGAAAAGTAGACAGAGTTTCAGTAACATCAACATTCTGATTAGTGAGAAAGCCTAAGTTTTACTATCATCGGATAGTTTGGCCACAAAAGGACTGACTTTGGAGTCAGGCAAATTAAGTCACTATTTCACCTAGGTTATAGTATTTTAGATATTTAACCTCTTCATAATAATGATAATTACTTCACTGGACTGTTGTGAAGATGAAATAATATATCCAAAGTAATAGCAATTATTGGCTACTGTGTAATCTATTGCCCTTACATCATAGTGGCTGTAAACAACATTTATTGTGTTATCCACTAAATTCAGGCAAATCCAAGTGGAAGGATGACACAATACATGAATATAGGAGGTAAGATCATGGGATCCTCTTGATCACAGGGTCTTCTTAGAGGCTGTGGCGACAGTGGTGTTTAACACAGTGCTAGCTCAAAATAAGGACTCCATATATGCTCATTTCTATGATTATTATCTTCTGGAAGTTCACAAACACTATTTGTTGCAACTGGGTAAATGATATCCTACTTGTGCTCAAGCTTCAACAAAGTGCAATGCACCAAATCATGAAACTCACGTCACCAAATATAAATCCAGTGAGTTATATCTGAGTTATATCTAAAATGTTAGAAATAAGTTGTATCTGAAACAGAAGGGAGAGTTAGAAGTAAATTGTTGTGTCAGACAAGTATCATCTACTTTGAAGATCTGCAGAAGTGGCCTGCTCCCACCACATCTCCCAAATCCTTAACTGAAGACACCTGGATTAAGTCATGCCCAGCTATCTCTGCTTTAGGATGTATCAGAGGATGATTGGGGGTGTGGGGAGAAAAATACATATCCATTGCCTCAGGAATTGGCAGAATGGTTGGAATATAGCTTTTGTAAATCAAATCAGACTTCCTTTAAGTGATGTGAATACATGCTTTCGGAGGAAAGAGGAAATAGAAGAATTTGATGATCTAAAACCCGAACTAAAAGAACTGCCTCACTAGTCTTTGCCAAGAAAATATTGGCAAAAACCAGTCACTATCATACTATAAACATGAAGAGCCTTCAGAGGAGAGCAATCTTGGAGACTGTATTCACCCTAAAAGTGACTGACAAGCTCAAATTCATTACAATCTTTGTTTCCAACCCACCCACCAGCAAAATATCCTTAGACAGCTGCTGACTTAAAGGCAGAATTAATTATAAATGACTAGTGACAGATGCTCTGCGTTTGGACTCCAACTGAAGAGGCCTCTATGTTCTGGGCACAATGCTGGTGTTCTACTCGAAAGGTTTCTCACAGCCATGCAGTGCTACTTGGTGGGTGGTTTGTTTGCAACCTGTTCCGGCAAACCACTGTGACTTAGCCTAGTTTTCTGATTTCCCCTGCTTGCTGGCCCTCTTGTTGGCCTTCTCCTTTTCCTCCCCCTATGGCCAAAGCATAGTCTTCTTTGTCACAGTGTGTTAAAACACAGGAAAGAAAAATCTTACTGCAGTTCTTTTCTATAAGCCAGAGAAGGCCCTTCAGACAGAAAGTGGGGACCCATTTGCTGCTTTGGGACTGGTCACTGCCTCAACAGTTTCCAGCTTTGTCAGTCAGTATTCCCCAAAACCATCTGATTCCTCATTCCAGAAAAGAGAACTAGAAATTTTAAAATACTTTGGGTAATACATTTGCATATTAGAAAAGTTAAATATATAGAACATTTTGAAAAGAAAATAATAGTAATATATTTTTCAGTCAGTTAGATGAATAATTTTAAAGAACTCTCCATGCCCTTTACTTGGGAGAAATCCTCAGTATGTATCAAGAATAAAGAAAAAGAAAGTTTTGGCCTTATTTTTGTATATTATATGCCCTAGATAAATGCTGAGCAATCATCTTATATTTTTCATTTTGATTAATATATTCTTGAGTTCAATCCTGAATAATTTGAACCCCTAGTTCTAATAGGATAATAAGATAACAAATTTTATCATTTTTCTTTATAAAAATTAAGCTCCTCCTGTCAATGGCTTTGGAGAGCAATGGAGCACTTGGGGTATCTTTCTTTCCTTTTTGCCTACTTAAATTATATTTTATAAGTATACTAGATGCCACAGATGTTACTCTTATCCTATATGTTTTATCCATCAATTCTTTCATAGATTCTGCCTTTTAGACTGTCATATTAATTTTTTGTAATCAATGCACTGAACAGCATGACTTAGAAAATTTAGTTTTGTGTCTTACTACTGTTAAAATATACACTCTGGGCTAGATATTTTCTGGTCCTCTTGAGGTTATTCTGGTACTAAAGGTAGTAAAAAGGTCTATATTTCAGTTAATATAGTTGCAGTAGAATAATTACTCATTCCCATACAATAGTTCAATTTCAGTGTCATCTCAGTAACACACACATATATATTTATACAGAGACAGAGTGGGGAGCAGAACAAGCAGGTCTATGAAGTACACTGCTGAAGAGAGCAGCAGGCAGGGCAGGAGAGGTCTGCTGCACCATGTGGTCACCTCCGGGGCTTGAATCGAACTCACATTGAAGCTGGCTTGCTTGCAGTGCTCGGCTTTAACCCTCTGAGCCACCAGGGAGGGCTATGTCAGTAATGTATATTCTTAATGTCAAGCACTCAATATTTCAAACTATGCAATCTAAATTCAAACCTGTATTTACTCAAACAACTCTCACAGAGTAAAATCTTTTGGACTGCTTCCTGGATTCAAACCCTCATTTTGATTATCTAATAAACACTTTGTTTAACTACCAATGAAACTTTTTACAGTTAACAAGTAAAATGTTACATCCTCACAGTTCATTAAACTGCCTGATTATTTAAGTGTTCCATACATCAAAATCAGTATCACTAAATAGATTATACTTAGTAGGATCTACCTTTCGTGCAGAGCCTACACAGTGACAGCTCCAGAAACATCATATTGAATGAGATATTCAATGAGATTCAATATATCTTGAGAAACAAAACAAAAAATGTAAAAGGAAAGTCTTAGGAAAGACTATAAATAAGGACAACCTTTTTGAGAAACTAAATATTGACTTAGTTAAGAATAAGGCTAAGTTCAGAATTGTAAGGAAAGACCCAACCAACGTGAAAGAATCAGTAAGAACGCACATCCAAACCTGATTTCTGAATCTATGCTGCATGTTGACACTGTCTACTTTCCCATCATTGTCTACTTTTACATCATTTTCATAATTGCCGCTTCTAACAAATAATTTACTTCTTATATGACTACCTGAGAATTTTAAGATTGATGCCACCATGATAACAGTACAGTTGGAGTACAGGAATTAGAGCTTCTCTGTGTCTTGGATTGAGAATGTGTTAGAGTCAGCAGTCATGTGACTACGGGTTTCCAAATAGCCAGAGGTCAGTTTGTCATTAGGAATAAACCCATGTAACAACAGCTATGATAGAACACTGTTGTCAAGTAAAGGTCATACACAATAGCCTTGTGCTACATGAAAAAAACAACACTCATTTGATAAAATTTTTTAAAGATTTATTATTTTTCAAAATTTATGCATACAGAACTGTGGTACAGGCCAGAGGTGCAGGGATAGTGAGAGGATTCACCAGAGACAGAGTGGGGCGCAGAACAGGCAGAATGATGAAGTACACTGCTGAGGGGAGCAGCAAGTGAAACAGGAGAGGTCTGCCATGCCATCGGTTTACCTCCCTGGCCAGGATAGAACTCATGGGATAGAGCATGTGCTGCAGTGGCTGCGTCTAGCTTCGTAGCGCGTAGTGCTGTGCTTTAACCTGTTGTGCCACCAGGGATAAAATAAATGTTTTAATAGCCTATGAATAAAATAGCCCAATAAAATAAACGTTTAAATAGCCTATGAATGGCCCATAGAATGGTCTCTAGCCACCTGTATTTATTTAGAAAAAGAAATGTGTAGTGTTGTTCACCCTAGAAGCAGTTAGAAGTGTTTTTTTTACTGTTAAACTGACCTGCCCATCACTCCGCAGGTATCTGTGGCACAATGTATAACTTCTGTCATTCAAAAAAAAAAAATCCAAACTTGAAAAATCAAAATTTTTCGTGACCCAAATCTTTGAATTCCAAATAGGTACATGATTATCAACTAAATGTTGAAATTTTTCTTGCCTCTTTCCCTAACTTTTTTAATTTCACAAGACAATTTTGGATGCCCTCATGCTGAGTCTCATCACCCATCAGAACAGTTAAATTAAAAACATCTGACATACTTGGCTTATGAATTCATTTTCATAATGTTCAAATATCCACATCAAAGCTCTGTGCCTGATAAGTGGGCTTTTCTTTAATAAGCATATTATAAGCCAGCAGGAGTCATCTTGCTAGTTACATTTTCATGCAAGAATTAGACATTAGGAGATTCCTGGGTCAGTATAATCAACTGTAATTTAAACTTTTTTTATCTAGAACTTATCAACTTCTAAAATGGTCTATCAGGACATCCAAATGGGATGGAAACTGTCAGGGGGAAAAGACACTGCATTATATAATGTTTTATGATCTCCCAAAGCCCCAAATAAATAAAATATACCAGTAATATCAACTAAAATATGAATTGTAACTAAAGTAACAGGTTTATAAAAATTATATTCTATAGATTTTTTTTTCTTTCTACTTCACTTAACATAGCCCATGCCATATAATATGGTTTTGTTAAGTTTTAAAAGGTACATGTTTGAAGAAAAAATAAAACCAGTAATGGAAAAGCATCATGAAGTATTATTTTCCACTGGAAGATCACAGAATTTCTACTTAGGAAGTGACATTTGAACAGAAAAGAGAGTGAAACTGAAAGAAGAAAAACCAATAAGGAGGCTGTGGTCAAGGCCTTAGCCCTATTAGAAATACCTAGAACCACTGATATTACATTGGTAGATGCAATATCTGGAGGACAGAGAATAGTTGAGTTTAAGGGATTCATAGTATAAGACATTTTTTAAAAGATTTCAAACACCTGCAAAATTTACCTTCATTTTCTCACAACACCTAGAGCAAATTTCAGAAGATGAAAAAACTTTTACATGCCAATCATAGACTTTAAAACTAAAGAACCATCTTTAACTGAAAAAATCAAATCCTGAGGACTCTAAGGACTACTGAACGAGAAAACTCTCAAATTTTACTTGTTCTTAACCAAGGGATGAAATCAAAACACTAAAACTAGGAAGACTTGTGTAAAAGACAGAGACAATTACTGCTATTAATGGTTATGTTAATTGTTCTAGGGAAAGAATACAGCATGTGGTTACCTTCCAATTTGTGAAACAAACTGAGTAAGACAAAAGATAGGGTAATTTGCTTTATGGTGCTAACCACAACAAATGAAAGCAGAGTTCTCAGAGCTCATTTGTAGTGATTACACATTTTACTCAGTTCTGTATGCATAAATAAATAAATCTTTAAAAAAAGTTTGGTTCCTTTTCTTACCCAGATAGATGGCTATATAAAATCCAATGTGTACCCAACAAATCAGGATTTTGTTGTTTTTGAATTCTCTGATCCAATTATATAGAGTATATTTCATATATATTCATATTATATAATATTCCTGTTTATACTTCATTTACAATATGAGAGGAATAAGGCAGCTAGCAATAAGACTAAGCTTTGAAAAATCATAAAGCAACTATTTCAGAGAAAGTATATGTTTTCACTGGAACACAGCACAGCACTTAGCTGGCATGTTGTTAGCAAACAAAAATTAATTCAATGTTATCATTTGTAACCGAGCACACACATGATAAAGCAGAATTTAGAAGGAATAAAAAGAGAATCTTAAAACGCTTAAGACAATTTCCAAAAACACTTAGGAACTAGAACAGCCTTGCATCATTCCTCTTTTCTAAAACAACTATTTATTGCTAGCCACTGAAATGAGAAAAAAAGTCCTCTTTTTATTATTAAAAGCCAAATAAATAGAAAATAGGAAATCTCATTCTACACTGCCAACTCATTATGAGTATCTCTATACAATAGTGAATAATCCAATATGTTTCAAAAAAATGTACCTATATTTCAGTACAAATAATTGTGGTTTGATACCTTATAAATATGTTGCATGTGAAATCTCTTTTAATTCAAGCATCTTCATTTCAATAGTCCATATAATTTGACTATCAAGTTAAATAAACCAGTACTATAAGAAACTATGGAGGCCCTCCCTGATGGTGCATGGGGTTCCACAGGGTGCCTCGGACCTCTCCTGACCTGCCCACTGCTCCCCTCAGCAGTGCACTTCAGAGATCTTCCAGTTCTGTTCCCCTCTCTGTCTCTGTAAATTCTCTCATATTCCTTGCACCTCTGTCCTATACCCCAGTGTTGTATGCATAAATAAATAAAATCTTAATAAAAAAAAAAGAAACTATGTAGAAACATAAAATACCTGAAATTCATCTTTTTTCCCTCATTTCTATCATTCCCTCCTACAGTCAATGTTGGTAAACAACACTTTGCTTAATTGTGCCCTGTCTTCTCTCACAAATAAATTTTTGTTAGACTTATTTTCACGGCCTCCATCTTCTGTTAAACACGCCCTCTAACACAAGTACATGCCAGATTTTTAGTTGGTTATTTTGCTGATAAGAACTGTTACAGCAAATAAGTCTAGAACTTTGACCCCTTCTAAAGTTCTTCTGTTGATTATCCAAACATTTCTAGAGACATCTCACAGAAAATATTACGTCGAAAAAGTGACATGGACTGTGAACAATAATTACTGACAATCCATGAAATGAATTGAGTTTACAATGATAACATGTGGTATGTGGATTTTAATGGGTAATACCAATCAGGAGAGAAGAACATGGAAAATTCAGATGTTAGCTCCAGGTAAAAAGTAACAAGAAGTTCAGAAATATATAAGTATCACACAAGAGGAAGGGAAGGGCAGTCCTATCAAGAGGAAAATTTACCATATTAAAATCATTAAGACATTTAGGATTAACATTGTGTCATATGAAATTGTGCTCTGCAATAAAAGTCGAATATATGAAATCGAGAGAATCAGACAAAAGTGATTCAGAAAGAAACCGAAAAGATATCTTTGTGAACAGGGTTTATGATATAATTAAAACAAAAACATTGAAACCAGGAGTTAAGAATACCAGCTGGTACCTGATGTCAACTCTCTCACAAACCTAAATTACAAATCTCAAGTAAATCAAGCGTTCATAGCTCCCAGACCGGTCTTTTCCCATCAATACATGAAGAAACCTGAAAGCAGGAAGATCAGAAAATCTACATTGTGATATGACTTGAGTGCTTTAAGCGAAGATTAATCATATTATTGTACAAATGAGAAAATTTTTCAGAGTGAATTTCAAACTACAAATAACTTACTACAGTTATAAAATTTAAATATTCTAGGAAAACCAGAATGTGTGTGTGTGTTTATTTATTTTTTGCATATTCACTTTTTCATATTGGTTTACAATACTGTATATGATTTAGAGGTAAATCATATAGGGTAAATCATACCCTTCAGGTGTATGTTACCACACTACCCTAACCACCAAGGCATCAAAAGTCCTGTACCATAATCCACTATTCCCCTCCTTCCTGCTTTGTTTTCTCCCCTCTCCCTCTGGAGACCCTCTGGTGCTAGGATTTAGTATTGGTTTAGTATTATCTGAACTTTGGTTTCTCTATATTCCATTAATACAACAATTATTTGTCTGTCTCCCTCTGATTTATTTCACTTAGCATAATCCTCTCCAGTTCCATCCTTGTTTTTGGAAGTCAAGGCTTTATCTTTTTTATAGCTGAGTAGTATTCCATTGTGCACATATACACTCATCTTCCTAATCCATTCAGCTGACTATAGGCACTTAAGTTATTTTATAGTTTGGTTATTATAAGTATTGCTGCACTGAATACAGGAGAGCATATATTCCATAAAATGAGTGGTTTCGCATTCTCTGGGTACATAGTAAGGATTAGCATTGCTGAAACATATGCTAGACCTATTTTTAATATTTTGAGAAACCTTTATACCATTTTCCATAAGGTTTAGCTGTCTACATTCCCACTGACAGTGCTACAGGTTTCCTTTGTCTCCCATCCCAAAAATATAACTTGGGTTTCAGCTTTTTAGTACCAATGGTTAATATTCTCTTTTGTTTCTCTTGTCATTGGAAATGAGCCCACAAAAATATCAGTGATGCCACTATCATAGACTGTTTTGCCTATATTTTCTTCACTGCCTTTTTATGGTTTCCAGTGTTACATGCAAGTCTTTTAACAGTATCAATTCTTCCAAATCAATGAGCAGGGGCTAACTTTTCATCTTCTATTTAACAATGTCATCATTTTCATTGAATTTACCACCTTTGTTAAGTTTACTCTTAGGTATTTAATTCCTCTATTGTGATTGTAAGTGGAAATATTTTCCTGAGTTCTTCCTCATCTAGTTCATTGTTTACATACTAGAGTACAAATGCTTTTGCATACTGATTTGATATTACCTGTATTTCTTTGAGAAATCCACACTAGTGTGGATTTTCCAGGAAGCCAAGCCCCCTACCTCTCACAGAGCAGAAGAATAAAATTTCAAATTTAAATACAAAAATAATGAGAATCTGTGCTGTACTTCTTGTCTAGAATGATGGTGTAATTGTTGATACACTGAGACAACAAAGAGATGATGGTGTGGGATTTTAGAAGTAGGTTAAACCTTAACAGTAACTCTTCTGAACTTTTATTTAAAATTTATATATATATTTATGCTTACAAGAACTGGGGTACAGACCAGAGGTGTGGGGGTGAGAGGATTCACTAGAGGCAGTAGGGAACAGGCAGATTTACTGAAATTCACTGCTGAGGGGAGCACTGGGCAAGACAGGAGTGGTCTGCTGCACCATGTATGTCACCCTCCTAGCAGGGAATCAAGCTTGTGTTACAGTGGCTGTGGACAGCTTCATAGTGCTGCGCCTTAGCCCCTTGCATACCAGGGAGACCCTCCTCTGAACTTTTTAAAACCCAGAGTTGCATAAGGGTAACTAGACTTCCCAGTGTCCACAAGAAACATAGAAATTTGCAGCAAAGAGTCTTGACATTGGTCCAGAATGAAAGCAGAGGTGACAGTGAGAACCATGCAATGCACATCTCAGTAAATGCCAACAAGAACAGCCATACAGATGTGCTTTCACTAGTACCATAAAGCAAAATTAACACCTTAGAAATTAGGTGGGGATCAGAGAGTAATTAGAAAAAGGAAATTATTCTGAGTACGAGTAAACTGACCTTCTCTGAAGTTAAGATTTTTTTTTCCGTCAGAAGGAATGGGGGCTTGAATTGAAATTGGGTTGCAAAAAAAATAGTGATATATTTTGCATATTGTACATTGTGGTCCATGAAATCAGAACATGTTATCATTTAATCATTTCACAGTGTTTAGTGAGCATATGTCAGAAACTAGAAGCTGCTACTTTCAGGAAAAATGAGTAATAAGATAGATGTGGTTCCTATCCTGAGCAAGTTTGCAAAATACTGGTTGTGGACAAGAAATTACAATAAAGAATAAAAGGTATGGTCACACCAGTAAGAATGGCACATTATTTTTTTTTTAAAGATTTATTTGTGCATACAGAACTGGGGTACAGGCCAGACAGAGGCTCAGGGGTGGTGAGAGGCTTCACCAGAGACAGAGTGGGGAACAGAACAGGCAGATCGACAAAGTACATTGCTGAGGGGAGCAGCGGGTGGGTCAGGAGAGGTCTGCCACACCATGTGGTCACCTCCGGGGCAGGCGGGAATCGAACTCATGCGGAAGCGGCTTTAGATTCTCAGTGCTGTGGTTTAACCCGCTGTGCCACCAGGGAGGGCCAAGAATGGCACATTTTAAAACAACTTGCAACAACAAATGTTGGTGAGGATATGGAGAAAAAGGAACTCTCCTGCACTGCTGGTGGGAATGCAAACTAGTACAACTACTATGGAAAGCTATTTGGAGGTTTCTCATAGACCCAGCAATCCACTCCTAGGTATCTGCACAAAAGGCATAAAAACACTGATTCAAAAAGGCAACTGTGCCCCCATGTTTATTGCTGCTTTATTTACAATAGGAAAGACATGGAATCAACCCAAATGCCCAAAAGTAGATGACTGGATTAAAAAGATGTGGTACAAATACACAATGGAATATTAATTACTCAGCAACCATGGGCTGGTCAAAATCACCCATGGGACTTTAAAGTGACTATATACACGTGGGTGTAAAGCACAACTGAGCATCAAGAAACCATTGGCTAACTTGCTGCTAAGATGTAGTCTGTGGATCAAATCACCTGGGATCTTACAGAAATGCAAAATGGCAGGTCTCTCCCCAGATCTACAGTTCTGTAGAAAACTGAGAAGCCCTGGGCTAGAAAACAATTGAATTGGAAAGCTTTAATAAAATATGATTTTATGCTGATGCAAACAGAAGATAATTAAAAATTTAAATTGTTGATGAACCTCAAATCATTATCTAAATAGCCAATGTTATTCATTGTGGCCCCTGCTGAAAGATAAACTGTTACAGGTCTGTGACAAAAAGTAAACTGAAATAGGATAAAGAATCTCTCTCTCTCTCTCTCTCTCTCTCTCTCACACACACACACACACACACACACATACACACACACAC
The DNA here is from genome assembly GCF_000260355.1 of Condylura cristata. Lineage (NCBI taxonomy): Eukaryota > Metazoa > Chordata > Mammalia > Eulipotyphla > Talpidae > Condylura > Condylura cristata. Next base: position 15,746,880 of record NW_004567106.1, on the reverse strand, counting down.
ACACATATCTTTGGGCTACAACCCAGCTCTTGCATGCATAAATAAATAAATCTTTAAAAAAGATGATGAATCTACTTGTTACATTCCAATATCTCTCAAGTCAGTACCAGAAACCCAGAGACTATGCATTTCATTCAAGTTTTGACACTGACTATTTAACACATATGTCTATTTCCTGTATCTTTCACCCAGGCAGCATTTTGCAGAAAATCTTATTCTCAAAGCTGAGAAAATGATTACCCCTGTGCCTGCTAATAGATAAATGGTACAATCCTAACCCTGAGTAATTTGGTGTTCAGCGAGTTTTCCCCAATTCCTTGGAAGATTGGCTTGCTGTAGACAGCCCTTGACCAATTCATTCCCTTTTTCCAGTTCAAGTACTGCTAGAGCAGACTGTCTCTTACAGAGTAAACCAAAATGACATTTGATTCACCTTCTGGCAGCCACCCAACCCTATCTAAACAAGCAATTCCCACTGAATGGAGAACTTCAATAATTTTTTCCTTCAGTGTTTGTCAGCTGTTTTCAAGCTTCTGAAATGGTCTTGGTAACACCATACAAAGTAATCCCTCACTCTTCCTTACCACCATGTTCTTTGAAACACAGCTCCCATTCTGCTTGTTTATCTTGCAGCCCTAGTGTCTATGAAACTAATGGCACTATTAATCAAATCAAATTTATTAAGCTCTTTGTATAAACACGGCAAGACCCTGGACAAAAATCAACACAAGAATAATGGAGAAACAATCACTTTAGCTCAATTAAATTAAAGAGTTTATAAGTTCACCTCAAAGTATGTTTAGAGAAAAGACATCAGGAATTCAACCATCTACAGATTTGCTTTCAAGTTGCCTTCAATCTAACTTCAATGTAATAGACCAATAACAGCAATAGTTAAAGAAATGAGGACATTCTAGAGGAAAAAAAAAATTCTGCCTCAGTTTCTACATCTTAGAATAAATGAAAATATTGCATATTTGTGAGAGAATAGAACATGGAAAAATATGACAGTGAGAAATCTAACACCAGGGAGACCTAGGGGTTTTTAAGGTGATGCCATGGATCCCAAGTCTGCTTTACTGCTGGATTCCCCTTTGGTTTTATCTTCAGTAAAAGTCTGTTGAGCACAGCAGTCTTAGGTTAACAATGCTTTGAGAAGTGAGGGAAGAAGTGTCTAGTGTGTTAAGCATTCTGAAGATAACAGCAAGAAGAGCAAAGGTTAGCAGACACCAGAGGAGCAAGCTGTGGTGTGGTTCATGCAGGAGTACATATAACCGAAGGCCTATCAGACAAAGGTTTGGGGCAGAAGTAGGCTAGATCCAGATTTTTACACCATAGGATGTCCAGGTGGTAATGATTGGGATTCCAACAGTCTATGGAAAATGACATTATGCCACATAATTTAATTTTCACCATCACTTCAAGGTAAGTATTATTATGGCTTCCTACTTAGAGATGAGAAAATTGACCCATAAAGAGAAAATTAAGCAATTAGCCCACGGTCACATAGTGAGTGGCTGACAGAACCAGATGGGCGCCCACGTGAGACTGCCTCTCATTCTGCATCTGTCCACCACCCTCTCCAGCCTGCCAGACATCCACATGAACACACAGGGGTCCTTCACACCTGGCTTGGATGACATTTGGTACTATCTGTCTAATGGCAGATTCACCACAACCCAGGTGAAAAGTCCGCATTGCCAGAGCAATTGAAAATGCCAGGTCTATAAATTCCATGGGCACAAGACCATGTCCCTTTTCTACCTGTCTCTCTATCACAAAATCTGTGCCAAAAATTACTTATTGAATAGAAGACTAGTGAATAAAGGGGAAATTTGATGTGACCATTTTTAAATGAATATCCATAGCTAATCTTCTTTTCTCCATCAATTTTAGAAGAGAATGTTCATACTGGAAATAACTGATAAAGTTCACTTTAAAAAGAGGCTTTTCTTGACTTGAAAATTTAATATAAGTAATTCCATTCTAATAGAAAAAAATAGAAATTAAAGATAAGCAAAGTGAAAAAAATGAAACTACCTATAATCCCAGACACTAGAGATAAATTGTACTACTCTGACATAGAACGTTCTCCACTATGATTAATGTCCCAGACTGGAGTGAGACTATCTCAAGAACCACTGGGCATGTGCAGGGATTGTCCCAGCCCAGGAGTGGTCCCAGTCCACACAGTAGGTCTTATCACTCAGAACCAGAGGGGCTGATTTCAGAAGCATCACAGGAGAGCAACAGTAACAGCAGCTGCTGCAAAATCTCTGCAAACAGCATTGTCCTGTAGCTCTTTTATCCCAAAGTATTTGGAGTTGTAAAGATTGACTCAGTCTTACTGTTCCTTGCATACTTCAGAAGAAATAGGGACTGTTTCCCTTCCCAAAGCTTCAGTGAACTTGGCTACCAAGCTGGCAAAGAAGTGATCAAATTAGACTTCATTTTAAAAATAAAATCTGTTTTATTTGTACTTTTAGGCTGAACCTTTTACATAAAATGTTACAATGATTATTCTAATACATAAGTTTTTGTGACCTAACTGGCTTCATTTTTTTATATGACTCCATCTCCAGTGTATGCCATAGTCTGGTTCACAGTAAATGATTGAAGTAACTCATCAGAAAGTTTTTGGAAGGTGAACCGCTGACACCAAAGACTATATATTTTTGTTTGCTTGCTTGCTTGCTTTTTATCTAATGGAAGAAATTATATCATTATCAATTTTTTTCACAATATAGAATTCCTGCACTGGGCGGGGGAGACCACCACAGTCAGTCTCCCATCACCAGAGCACCATGGGCCTCCAGCACAGGTCATTGACTCTCCCACCTCATTTTCCCTTCTCCCCCCTTCTCTACCTCTCCTGTTAGTCATAGTCAAAATGCCCACAACACCACCTACAAGAAATATGGTCCTTAGAGGTGAATGACTTCAACTTCCCCAATGCTCAATTTTTTTGCTCTCACTGGGTACCTGATGCTCCACACTTACTACCAACAGGTAAATAACAAAGAAATTTAGGAGCTCTTCCAGCTAACTTTTTTTCAAGGACTTTTCATTGTAAACTGTTTATCACAATACTCACTAAGCACTCCACATCCAATACCTCAGTATCTGATATTGCCAACTGGGCTTTGTTATAATGCCTACTTATAAACCAAGAAGGGCATCTCTGAGAAAAGGAAAATGGTTTGCTTAAATTCACATAGCCACTAAGGAGTAGAGCCTGGATTAAAATGTTAATGTTTGTTATTTTAAACCCCAGGCTCTTGACTACTACTTGGCAGGTCTGATAAGGAACTTGGAAAATATGGATGGCCTCAAATAAAGGTAATGAGAACGTAAACTTTTACAAGGCTCTAATTTTTAGCAGATGCGACTTGTGTTCCTTGATTACAGTGACTCCCTATGAAGCAGACCTTCAGGTAATAAAGCTAAAGTTCCCAGGAGATACCAGTGCTGCTGGTATTTTTGTATCAAGGTCCCTGGTAACATGTCCGCACTGCAAGTCAGATGCTTACTGAAAACATATGATAACCTCTGTCAACTAGTGTGAGAATCTTCCTCTTCCCTCACTAGCCCTCTGACCTAATCTCATTAACAATCGGCTTTCAACATCCAAAACATCTCTTCCCCTAATTCAGTTTGCCTGCAGTGACTGTGATTTTTAACCTGTACCTACCATAGGGTACATGAAATGGTAAAAGCATAACCCTGGGCTTCTACTGTCAAGGGGAGGCTTTAAAGACACAGGGCAAAAAGTAGCCTGGAATGCATATTTTTGGCTGTATTCTCAGTTTAAACTGTCATGAAGTTCTTTGAATTGAATGGATTACTGTGGGGCTGCTAATCCTAAACGGCCTATCCTGCCTCCATTTTGTTACTTAGAGTTCTCTATTCCTAAAGCAAGGTCAGAACTGCCTGGACATAGGAGCCCAACCCTACAAGATGCCTCTCACATCAATTAAGAACATAAAGCTGGATCCCCCCTGGGAAGGGTGTGCATCACAGGTGTATATACTTGCTCCTGATTTATACATCATGAAGTATGACCAGGAACGTACAGGGGCCGTTGACTGATGTATAACAAAGGACCCCCAGAAGCTGACAGTGGAACACCCTGATGATAAGATTGAAACCAAGACTGGGGAGTCAGGGCTAGATCTAGATACCAGCTATCAGCAGATGAGAAGTACAGCTCCACCCCTCCCCTGTTCCTTCTACTTCCCCAGCTCCTTTTCTACTCCCTCATATGACTAATGCTGCATAACTGGTTTATCAATAAAAGGCGAGGATCTTGCTCATTAGCAGCATCCAGCAGCCTGCTCCACGACTCCTGTTTATCATTGTGGTGTTGCCCGACACAAATGAGTACAACAAAATGCACACACCTGTTTCACCCCCACACAGCAGCAACCCCCACACATAAAGTAGGAATAAGCACACTCAGTTTCAATAACCAATAACCTGCTGTCATCAGTCATCATATAAAAAGCAGATTACTCTGTGATCAATGCAGTATATTGAAAGATCAGAATTCTGTTAAAAACATAAGGTAATACTTAAATGTGGATGTTGTGAAACATGAGCAGAGAGTTATGACCAGCAGTCTGCCATTTGGAGGGGAAATTTTGCCCTAAAACCACTTAACAGTTATGGCTTCTCTGAGTGGAGGGTATGGAAAAAGGTAGGAAGAAAAAAGAGAAAATAAGAAAGGAAATCAACCCTTAAATTTGAGTAGATATTTCATGCTAGGCATTTTGCCATTACTATCATATAACATGGAGTCCACCAAGACTGAGATCAGCCACCCCGCCCTATCCTGCCCCCCAATACTGGAGAAAAAGCAGAATGAGCCATCAAAGATAAGTAGTCTTCAGCAGCGAGTTGGATAGCCAGCCCTAACAAAATTTTGTTGTATGTTTTTAAGTTCTGACATTAGAACTTTAGTCATAGATATGTTTGGTTACAAACTTGTTGTTTGTAAGTTCAGATAAACACTTGGTTACAATTTTGCTGTTAGGCCTGCAATTTAATCAGCAGGCTAAACTTAAAGATTTAATCTGAATAGCCTTTGTTAAATTAAATTTAAAAGGGAAAAAAAAAGAGCAAATATCATTAATTCCTGAAAGAATGGTAAACAAGTTTCCTAAAAACAAATATTAGCCCTATTAATAGTCAGAAAATTACAAAGTGTTTTATTAGCCAAGCTAACATCTGAATCATGAATTATGTTGCACAAAAAATGATTCTGTTCTGAATAAGGTTTGGGGGCATTTTTTCCTATACCAGAGATTTTCACCAAGTTTCCTTAGTGAAGAAAAACCTAGTAAGTTAAGAGTAAACAACATTAAATATCAGGCACAATTCGCTATATTTAAAAAAATACTTGCAATATGAAAGTACTTTATGTCACAAGCAAGAGCACTCAGTTCTTCAGTGGTAGGTTACAACACAACAAGCCCTACCTGACTATTTCTGCTCAGGTTTAGCTTGCAGGTGAAGATAGTAGATATTACCTCCTATAATTCATTCTCAATAGGTCAGTTTCTATCTGGAGGGGGAGAGATGTTACAGCAGAACACAAATAGATCGGCACTTGGAGTGTGCCCAAATCTGTCTCTTGTCCTTTCCTTTTACTCACTATCCACACTTCTTTAACCTTCTGGCTCTTCAGAGTTAGATCTAGTGAAGAGTATTTTAGGGCTGAAGAGGTTCTCTCTATAGCTGCCTATCTCAAATATATTTAAGAGAATAGAACGCACTAAATCCTACAGTTATATAGATAAAAAGATTACAATTTGGGGCCCTTTCTGGTGGCACAAGGGTTATGAAGCTATTGACAGCCACTGCAGCACATGCTGGATCCCTGGCAAAGGAACTGATCCACACGGTGCAGTAGACCTCTCCTGTTCTGCCCACTGCTCCCCTCAGCAGTGTATTTCAGTCAATCTGGTGTTCCCTACTCTATCTCTGCTAAATCCTCTCGCCTCTCGCCTCCAACCCTACACCTCTAGCCTGTACCCCAGCTCTTGCATGCATAAATAAACCTTTTTAAAAAGTAAATAAAATGCAATAAAAATAAAATTTTAATTTAGGATCAAGAGTAACAGTATTGATGAGCTTCTTTCACCAACTAAATATTGCAGATCTGTCTAATTTGAGAAGGACTCAAAAGGCATACTGAAAGGTTAAGGGTGCTACAGTTCACTGTAGAAGGAAGTAGCAACATACACTGGGGCCAATGCATGGTCCCAAATCAACTTTTGCCAGCTTCATAACTGAGCTATATGCAGCTCTTTTGGGGTCAGCTCTAGTCAGGTCATAAACAGCAAGTGGGCAGACTAAGTTCTCTTATCCTATCCACAGGATATGCTCAACCAAAAGCAGGTAATCTTTAGGTAAGAGTAGGACAATTATTTTCTGTCAACCAAGTGGAAGAAAATTATCAAGCGTGAAATGTCCAGAACATTTAAAGGTACTGGCAGCGTTAAAGAAGAACCAGAGAAGCCTGGCTAAAAGCTACACTCGGTTACTGAACTTCTCTAAAGTATACTTTCCAGCATGGTGCTCAACATATAGCCTTACACCAGTCAGTTACTGATGTACAACAAATATCTCACATGGATCTCACATACCATGGCATGACAGTAATAAACTTTCACTTTCATACTCTTGGGTCTGGAGTTGACTAGGGTGACAAGTAGGCAGAGCTGAGCAAACTCTGATCCACATATCTCCCTTCTCCTGGAATCAGGGCATTTTCTTATGGCAGAGACTGAAGCATCTGCTTACATAATATCCACTAATATCTCATTGGCTAAAGCCAGGGGCATCAGACGGCAAACCTAGCACCATAGGACCTGGGAGGATAAAAGGAGTCTTTGCTGAACAATCACAACTTTCCAGTTAATTCTCCTATTTATATTAATTCATATCCTTACTATATGCTAAGCACACTTATATCCACCCCTCCATCCCATGATCCTTAAACCTGATCACAACATCATGTTCAAAATCCAGTACTTTGTAAAATACATCAGGCCTAATTGTAGCTTCATGATCCAGAGGCCCCTTAACGAAATGACAAGTTATCAAACCAGTACACACCAACAGACAAAAGAAAATAAGGTCAGCATAAAAGGAGTAAGCACGCCCATCAGAAAAGTAAAACAGGAGGCATGTAACAATCACTGCACCATAAATACTCTGAAATCCCGCTGTAAAAATGTTACCAGATCCACTATTCTGAGGGTGGCAAATGTTTCTTATTACACCCTGATTCTGCTCCAGAAGAGACTCCTTCCTGATTACTTGATTGCTATGGCTCTGCCCTCTTGGGGCCAATCAATCTCCTTCACCACTTTGGGAGAGGGCATTGAGAAGTAAACTATTTTTTGTGTACTAAACAGTTTTTCATACTGATTATTAACCAAAAAAACCTGGGGGTCACAGGACCTTTTTATAACTCAAATTAACTACATTTTTCTCTACAGGAGTAAGAGACCATCATCTATACTAGCATCATTCTCATAGAGTATATCAGAAGTAGATGAAGGCTTCAAATGCAGATCTTAATCTGGTAAATGTGTTCTCAGACTATGGTTAAGTAGGAAATTTACAAACACTCACAAAGATACAGCAAAAGGGGCAAAATTAATGATAACATTTCAGGCAAAAAATCTGTTCATGGTGCTGATCTTCCCAAAGCAATAAGGAAAACTTAATAAAGAGCTGTAGAAAATATTCATGGACCAATCTGCTGCAACACAGTGGGCATTATTGATGAATGAAAAAAACCACCAGTGATTATACCTGGAGCCTTGGTGTGAGGAGAGCAATTAGCAAGCATTCAATTAAAAAAACCTGAAGGAAATGAATGTTCATAATGGATTCCATGCAATTATGTGGAACTGTACCTCTTCAAGAGAACTGGGGAGCAGAAAATTATTCAGTGTTATCAGTACACCTTCCGGGATTGACATATGGAATTATAAGTAAAAAGTGAAATAGAACCACCTGAAATTATACTTTGGATCTGGCCTTTCTCATTCATGACATACAGAAGTAGCTTCTGATTTCATCTCAAATAAGATGAAAAATCTAATCATAGATACCCCACACACAGCGCCATATAACTACACTTAATTCTTCCTCAGTTCCATACAGCGTCTTCTAGCCCTGTATAACCTGGATATGACAGCTGTGTGGTTCCAGCAGCTTTATTCCTATTGTATTGTCTTTCAGAACCTTGTCCCAAGGCCGCATCCTCCATAAAGCCTTTCATATCACATTGTTCAGAATAACCTTTTTGGTTTATCCCGCATTTGGGAATAATCACCACTCAATGTATTTTACTAGAGTCTAAAATATCACAATCTGTTCCCCACGCTGGACAGTCCCCTAGGTTGCATGTGGGCTTTAACTGACGTTACCACTTACTCACGGTGTGAAGTGTTCTAAATTCTATTTAAGGCAAAAGTCTACCAATTGAATCTCTTATAAAATGATTCGGACTTACCAAGATGTCGAGGACCCCAGTTAGACAAATACAGTTGACCCTGGAACAACGTGGGTGTTGGGAGCTGACAATAGCCCGCACCGTTGAAAAACCGCTGGTACCTTAAAGTTGGCCCTGGGGACAAACTGCGGCTTCCGCTTCCGGGATTTAATTACAGACACCTGCCCGGGTTAAATTACAGACACCTGCATGTGTTTGACCCGTGAATGCCGGAAGCTAATAGGAGAAAATCGGTGTCTGGGGCCTCTCTGATGGCACAATGTGTTAAATCGCAGCACCCTAAAGCTATATGCAGCCACTGCAGTAAAATTTCGATCCCTGGCCAGGGAGGTGACCCACGTGGCACTGCAGACCTCTCCTGTGTCGCCTGCTGCTCCCCTTAGCAGTGTGTTTCAGTCAAGCTGCCCAGTCTGCTCCCCACTGTGTCTTTGGTGAATCCTCTCACACACACACCCCACCCCAGTGCCACACCTCTGGCCTGTACCCAAGTTCTTGTATGTATAAAATAGTCTTTTAAAAAAATTAATGCTCTTAAAAATATATAGAAAGAAAGAAAAGTAAATCGGTGTTTAAATGGAGCCACGCAGTTCAAACCCAAATTTCGGGTCAGCTTTATACCCATCATTCTTTTGACCGGATTTGGTATTTGATTATTCTAAACTATAGTGATACAACCAATCTCATAATCTTCAGAGCAATCTTTCTATCATTTCAAGGCAAATATTCCAGATAAAATACTACTAGCAATAGTAGTTACAGGGAATCTGTGTGTGGGGTGGGAGTGGGGGACTAACGGGGAAGATGGTGAGAGGAGAAGAGGGGCCTTTGGTGGCACTTTTTTTTAGTTTCAATTTATTTTTATATTTATGTATTTATTTATTTTCACATCATTGTTCGTTTTTGTAGGGTCTTTGATTTCTCCCCTCAGATGAAGTCCCATAGTTGTCCCGCCACCATGGCACTGGTGACCCATCACCACAGTCCTTTGTGCTCTTTCCTCCTATGTCTCCCTCTCTTTTACCCTCCCCTGCTATACACCTCAGGTTTATGGTCAGCTTGCAGCTTTTGTCTTTCTCCAGCTCAGGCTAGATCATTTTTTTGAAAATTGGGGATTGTAGAATGCAACAGGATGGGCCCAGGAAAAGGGGAGGTTCCAAGTTCCCTGCCCCACCCAGAAGGAGGGCGGAGCTAAGCAGGGAGGAGAAGAATCTGGAGAGGAGACTGAAGAGGAAGGAAGCAAGATGGAGAGCCAGAAGGAGACCTGGAGGAGGCACATGGAGCAGAGAGACATGTGAAGAAACTGTGCATGCTTCTTGGTCCTGGACTGGTTGAAACAAATATAGGTGAGAGACCCATGGGGAAGTTCACTATGGCAGCTTTTACCTTGATTTTTGATTTTTCTCTTTTCCTTCCAGACTTGCCTGGCCATTTCTGACCCTTTTCTATGGGTCCCTGCCAGAAGGTGCTTTAAACTTGTGTTGGGCTTTCAGGCTTTGCTTTGGGCCAATCCCTTTAAGGTAGATTTTTACCCACAAGGGGATGGGTAACTTTGGGTGTTTGATTTAGAAACTATATATTTCTTTTCCGTATTACACACTAATTATATTAAAATTCCTTTCCATTAAAGGTCTGTGTCTTGTCTTGATGTGGCAGATGGCAGAACCTATTTAGAACAGGCAGTTTTGGGGTGCCCCTACCCCTGCACTGTAACAGTTATGCTCATATGTATATATAAGTAGAAAATGTTTCAGAGTTTCAGAGGGGTAGATACAGATGGCTGACTAATGAACCAGATTAGGAAAAGCTATTTATACAACAAATTAATCAAAGACAAGCTAATACCAAATATCTATTTGATTGCTGTATGACATCTTGAGCATATATTTTATAAAGCCAAAGATGAGACTGAGTTGGAACTCACTGAACCTGACAGTTAGTTGAGCATGCAAGTACTTTGTAAAGGTCAGTTGAGATGACAAAAGGATTTTCTGAAAAAATTTGCCTGTGAAAGCTGAAGTTGAAGCCTCCAGTTTATCACTCCTTATCTACATTTGGCAGTCTAAAGCAAGCAACAATTAATGATTGAACAGCCAGTTCTCAAAGTTTTATTTGTGATAAACTCAAATAGAGAGTTGATAAAAGTTAGGATCAGTCAACTTATAAAGAAGAGTTTTCTTTTGATAAATTAAAAAAAAATTATGCATACAATAGCTGGGGTACAGGCCAGAGGTACAGGAGTTGAGGGTATTCACCAGAGCTAGGGTGGGGAAGCAGAACAGGCAGATTTTTTTAAATACACTGTTGAGGGGAGAAGTTGGGGAGACAGGAGAGGTCTCCTGTGCCATGTGGGTAGCTCCCTGGCTGGGGATCAAACTTGTGCTGCAGTGGTTGTAGATTGCTTCATAGTGCTGAGACTTAACCCCTTGTGCCACTAAAGAGGCCTATGAGAAAGAATTTTCTGAAGAATTGATGACCATCATTAATGGTGGCTGGAATGGGAAGCTTTTATAGAAAATCATGACTGAGACTGTTGTAGTGGGTATGCTATATACACGTGCCCAGAACATGTGCTCTGTGCCTCTCCTATTGACTCTTGGGCAGGATACTTGACAAGGGGACCTACCACTGCCAAGTGGCAGCCAATAAACTGCAAAATTCCACAATGCCGTGTGTTTCAGATGTCAGTGTCTGGCCCGGAGCCAGAAGTAAAAGTTGGCGGCAGCAGCCACTAGTTCTGTGCTTACCAAATTAGTTTCTCTTGCTTTTTCATTTTTGTGTCTGAAATTAAGTGCCCACATGGGTGATTTGGTGATGGGAAGCCCACAGGGATAACAACTGAGATGAAAAAATGCACAAAATGTTGTAAAAATAAACTATTATAGGCCCTCCCTGGTGGCGCAGCGGGTTAAAGCACAGCACTGAGAATCTAAAGCCACTTCTGCATGAGTTCGATTCCCGCCTGCCCCGGAGGTGACCACATGGCGTGGGAGACCTCTCCTGAACCGCCCGCTGCTCGCTGCTCCCCTCAGCAGTGTACTTCGTCGATCTGCCTGTTCTGTTCCCCACTCTGTCTCTGGTGAAGCCTCTCGCCGCCCCTGAGCCTCTGACCTGCACCCCAGTTCTGTATGCACAAATAAATAAATCTTTAAAGAAAAATAAAATAAAATAAAAATAAACTATTATATTATTTAAAAAAAAATTAAGTGCCCAATTCAATTGTTGCATCTGAGTGAGTTAGGAAAATATTATAAAAATACTTTCTGGCTAACTCAAAAGGAGGTATTCCTAATAGTGATTATGTTAATAAAGGTAAAATGAGTGTGAAAGTGAATTATTTTTTATTTGACATCTTCCATTATATCTTTGCTCTGTCCTCATTTTATCACAGATCTCTCTTAAATGATCCTTCCAGGTACCTAAATCATGCTAAATTCCTCAATATGTTAATAATTCATTTCCCATATTTGCACTATTTAGTCCTCTAATGACTATGGTTTTCCCTTTCTTCATTATCAGAAATGGTCCTCCATCTACCCCACAGCCAAAGGACAGGACAGACAGCACTACTAAATGGGTTGCTCATAGTCATTCTTTTTACACCCAAACTATCTTGAAATACTACAGATTCTACTTCAGGAAAATTTCTCAATTTCCTTCCTTCATTGCCCTACATTTTTTTTATATTTCCCTGTCACCTTCTAACTCTCTTCACTAAGTCCAAGAGAATTGTTCAACCACTCACTACTGGTATTATCTTTCTAAAACACAGACATGATTACATTATTTCTCCATTTAAAAGTTTCTGGTTTTCCCATTTATTCAAAATTAAATAGAAAGTATTTTGCATAATAAGCAAAGCTATTCATAACTTAGCTCTCTATCTATCCACCCTCATCTCTTTCCATTTTCTCCCATGTCCCCTTATCGCCTAGTTCCAAATATATGACATGCTTTTGTTCACATTGTTCCTGCTTCCTGAAATGCCCTATGAACAATCAAAGCACCCCCAACCTCCAAATGTATATATTAATATGCTCTCTCCTAATCCCTTATGTAACAGTTTAAATGCTGCCCCAGGAAGAATTCACAAATGTCTTTCACACTGTATTTGTAATTATAGGTATGTGCTATAAATGTATACATGTATTAATGCGACATAAAGTAACTGTTGTTTAATCAAATTTTGGATTCCCTTTACTAGATGAATAGCAGTGACAATGGACCAAAAGATTTTTTTAAGACTTATTTATTTATGCATGCAAAACGTGTACAGGTTGAGAGGTCCAGGGGAGGAGAGGATTTACCAGACAGTCAGTTGAGAGCAGCACAGGCTGATGGATGAAGTACACTGCTGAGGGGATCACAGAGTGGGTGGGGTAGGAGAGATCTGCCTTGGCATGTGGGTCACCTCTGGGCTGGGGATCGAACTCAAACTAAAGCGGCTGCAGCTTGCTTGCAGTGCTGTGAATTAACCCATTGCACCACCAGGGAGGGCCAGGACCAAAAAATATCTAAAAACCCCTCTATTGGTAAATATTTACTCAATCTGTCTTTTTACTGATAACTTATGTGTACTAACTAACCATTGTAATAGTAGTTCGAGAATACGGAAATTAATAAGACAAAGTTTTTATTCTCATGTGAGAGGAAGGCTGGGTAGAAACAATTTTTAAAAATATAGGCGCAGCAGGTTAAAGCACAGCACTGAGAATCTAAAACCGCTTCTGCATGAGTTTGATTCCCTCCTGCCCCGGAATTGACCACATGGTGTTGCAGACCTCTCCTGATCTCCCCTCAGCAGTGTACTTCGTCGATCTGCCTGTTCTGTTCCCCACTCTGTCTCTGGTGAAGCCTCTCACCGCCCCTGAGCCTCAGGCCTGTACCCCAGTTCTGTATGCACAAATAAATAAATCTTTTTAAAAAATTACATAATATAATGTCAGGTGTTAAGAAGATGAGGAAAATAATAGACAACAAGATATACGATAATGATAAAGTATTCAGAGGAGTCCTCTTGTGTAATAACATAAAAGCAGAGAGCTAAAAATCAAGTAAGAGCTTTCACCAGCAAGTGGAGATTCAGAGAAATGCAATGCCACGGACCTGTGGGCCCTAGACTTTTGCACTATCTCTGATGCTGCAAGCTTGCTGACCTATTATCCTGTACATAAAATAATAAAATGCTAGCTGGCTGTATGACTAGTTTTCCATAAAACAACACAAATTTAAGACAATCTTAAGGAATTAAGTTAATAAGAAGAAGGTGGTAGAATGGGATGCTAGAGGTGAATGTAGAAAGAACTTCTTAGAGGGCCACAGAAGGGGTGATGAGTGGACTATACTAGGATTGTTCCCCATTTGCCTTCAAGGAGAAATAAAGATTTGAAAATGATGAAGCAAGTCACAAAGTGGACAGGAGTAGCTGGGGACTTAATGCTGCTTAATTACTTCTAGGCCTTCTCAAAGGTAAGGTCTAGAGTAACTACTGAGGTGCTCCAAGAAGAGCACCTCCCACCTGTACCCTGCCTCAGAAGTTCAACTGGCCAAGCCCCAACTTTTACAAGTGTTGACCTCTGCAATGAGCTGGTGAGGATGTCAAAGGAACCTATTCCTTCTTCCACTTGACCACAACTTGTCACTGGGAAAGCATTTGTTTTGGGAACCTAAGACTATGTTCTAAAGTATTACAATGTAAGAATCATCTGGGAGGCTATATTGCTGTGTTCCCAGTATCCAAAAATACAAGATCTACAAATAAAGAGGGTCTACTATACATGTCTGGTGAAGGAAGAGACAAATTTCCAACTCCATCATCTGCTGTTAAAAAGCACTGGGCTCTCTCTGGTGGCACAGCAGGTAAAGCACAACACTAAGAAGCTAAAGCCACTTCAGCATGAGTTCAATTCCCTCCCCAGAGGTGACCCACATGGTGTGGCAGACCTCTCCTGATCTGCCCGCTGCTCCCCTCAGCAGTGTATTTCATTAGTTGGCCTGTTCTGCTCCCCACTCTGTCTCTGGTGAATCCTGTCACTTCCCCTGGACCTCTGGCCTTACCCCGGTTCTGTATACATAAATAAAGAATTCTTAAAAAAAAATAATAATAATGACCACGTTAAGGTACATAACTATACACAAAAAGTTACCACTGGTAGTTGTTTTCTTGGTGATGGCAGAACTTATTTCCTGTAACACTATTTATATTACTCTTTTAAGTAAGTTAGGGGCACTTATAATAATTTTTTCCTTTTAAAAAATGGCCTCATTTGCCTTTGGGAGAAGGAAGATGAATAAGTCAGGACAAAGTACACAATGATATGGTGAAGAATAAAATTAGACATTTTATTATTGAATTAGTGTGGTATGTACACGTGTTGATTCAATGATGCACAGTGAAAATTATGTAGGACTATATAAGAATGTTAATTCAATAAATTAATTAGTTAATTAATTTAGTTTTCAAGCTTTGGGTGTATTATGATTCCATTAAAATTAGAAAAGTGTTGACTATATACAGAAATATTTTTCTGAAAGGCTTATGCCTCCCATAAAAATATACATGTCTGGAATAAAGTATTACATTAACATCTCAAAAAAAGAGTTTTCACCTTTCTATTTCCCTCAAATCTTATGAAACTTCATCTTTTCTGGATAAACTTTTATCCTACAGATATAAGATATTTCAAAGTTACCTATGATGAGACCAGGCCTAAGGTTAAATGAAAAGGGGCAATAACACAAGTTTCCTGAGATGCAAGCTCTGTTTCGTTACAGTTGCCTACCTCTTGTCATCTACATCTGCTAAAGTGGCCAACCCCAGTGACAGACAAGAAGTAAATGTAAGATTTAACAAATCTGTGCTTCAGCAACTGATCTTGCATAACAAGACTACAACAAGCTGTCAGTTCGGGATGTCCCCAGTCTCTAGACCTTTGCACTCTCTCCCATGCTGTAATCTTGCTGACCTATTATCCTGTACATAGAAGAATAAAATGCCAGCTGGCTACATGGGTGGGTGTTTTCCATGAAACAACACAATTTGTAAGACGGGGATTCAGTGTTTCAATGCATTTCTTACCTTGTTGAGACCAATTTGGCTAAATGGGAAACACACTTATTACAATTAAAAATATAGATCACACTACCACCAGCACTATCATACACACAAAATGGCAAAAGAATAAAGAAGTGGTAGAAAACTTTAACATGAAAGTTGTTGCTCCAGGCTTTCCCTGGTGCTCCAAGGGGTTAGAGCACAGCGTTGAGCAGCAGTCCGCAGCCATTGCAGCACAAGTTCTATTCCCTGCCAGGGAGATGGACCTACATGGCACAGCAGACCTCTCCTGGCCCACCTGCTGATCCTCTCAGCAGTGATTTCAGTCCGTCTGCCTGTACTGCTCTCTACTCTGTCTCTGGTGAATCCTCTCACCCCTTGCACCTCTGGACTGTCCCCCAGTTCTTGTATGCATAAATAAATAAATCTTTTTTAAAAAGAAAGTAGTAGCTCCATTTGTTTTACATGTGAATGCTACCGCAATTTCAAAAATCTAAAATTAGTTATTATGACTAATAAGATCTCACCTGTTCATCTAATGAGAAAACGTCCTATGGACATTCTCCTTCAACTTTATGTATTGGGTTTTTGTTTATATATAAAGCAATGAAATAATCTTTGAATTTTCTACCCTGTGACAGAATTTCATATGATGTTTAATTTAGGCAATGACTAGATTTCAAAGTTAGTCTAGTTATACTAGAATAATAAATGTTAAATCACAATTGCAAGTGTTGATCTTTCTACAAACCTAGTATTTTAAATGTCTGTTATTTTGTCATGTCATTTACCAAAACACCTTTCCCTATTTCTAACTAATGAGAGATTTAATCAAAATAAACTTAATGTGGACATCTTTATTTATAACCTTTCTGTTCTATTTGATAAAATAGAAAAATAAATTATTGCATGAGTAGATCAGTTTGTCTGACTACATTTTTTGTCCGCTGCTTAGGAACATAACCACTCAGAAAGCACTTGAGGGGAAGGCAAACCTTTGTAAACAAACTTCATTTGTTTATAAAGACCAAAATTTACATACATAAAAACTGAAAAAAAAATATTGTGTTTACTAACTTGTCCATATCTCTGGAAGTGAAAACAAAAGAAAAAAATTAAATATATTCATAGGAAAAGACAAAGGAAGAAAGAGTGCTCTGGCCAGTAACACGAAAGACATTAAGTGGCCTTTAGGCTGTTCATCCATACTTCACTCTGATGCATGTGCAAGACCTAATAGGAGCCAGCAGGTGGCGCGATGCCAACTCCTAAGCCTCTGAACAGCAAGAAGGCGTTGACGTTTTGAAAGGTTCCAAGTAACAAATAATAAAACAAAAAATTTTTCTAACATTCTGGGTTTTTTATTCTTAGTTCCATTATTTTAGTCAAACATAGTCCTAGATGTAGGCATAACATTCTTTTATTGCTCTCCTTTTACAATACTGCTAATCTAAATAATGCTTGTTAAAACAGACAGCCAAACAAAAATAATTAAAGAACACACATACTTATTCTGTTCCGTTTAATCATATTTTCTTTTTCAGGTCATAATTAACATATACAGATGCATTATTTTTCCATGTGATTTATTTATGTGGTATAATTAAAAGTAAATGAAATTGACAAGTATGGAAAACTTTAGAATGAAAGGGGAAAAAATCTCATAATCTTTAAGAATGCTAAGTGCACTCTTGTTTTCTCATTGAGATCTACTAACTTTTGCTTTAAAAGCTCCTAAGATTAGTTTTCAGGAATAACCCAAATCCAGTGGTTTCTTGTACAATATATTCAGGAGTAAATGTTTTTTCTCCTGATTTGGGAAACTATTCAAGAGGGCCCTGGTTTTTATTGCAATAGTAGTTAGAGAGGTAGGCAATCTCTCAAGAATGAAAGATAGGTCGATTTAATAAATAGACAGTCAAAATTTCTATAGTGGTTTATTGGTTTATTTCCCCCACACAAGCTACAGTCCTCTCCACTAGTTTGAATTCACAGCATTGTACAGCTGTGCTAGGGAAAACTTGTCTATTTTGATTCAACCTACGTTCAAAAACTCCTGAAAGCAAATCATATTCCTGTTTGACTTTTACTTGTTAGTGTATTTAAAATTAAATAAGTAAAAGATGTTGTTAATATATTTTGTCTTTTTTGAAAGATTTATCTATCCATACACACAGAACTGGGGGTATAGGTCAGAGGCATGGAGGGTAAGAGGATTCATCAGAGACAGAATGGGGAGCAAAACAGGCGATTGATGAAGTGTACTGCTGAGGGGAGCAGTGGGTGGGACAGGAGAGGTCTGCCACGCCATATGGGCCACCCTCCTGGCAGGGGATCGAACTCATGCTACAGTGGCTACGATAGCTTCATAGTTCTGTACTCCAACCCTTCCAGCCACCAGGGAGGGCCCTATTTTGTCATCTTTTATGACAGTATCAAAATTCTCTATAGCCACCCCTTGTTCACATTTTTCAGTGGAATGACTATAACGTTCTCATTCCTTTCCACAAATATTCTGGGCATATATAAGCTCATACACCTGTACAGATGCATGTTTTTAAAATAGTATCATACTTCATATATTGTTGAATGATTTGGTTTTTTTCAATGCAAACTACTCATTTTATATAGAGTAATATTACATCATGAGGTTGCCCTCATAATGTTTTATCAGACCCATTTGGTTCTAAATGACCAACATTTGGATTTTCCAATTATTCAGTTCTAAATGATGCTTCCATTCTCGTCTTTCTATCTTTGTACATTTGTATATCTGTAGGCAAAACTTCCTAGTAGTAAAATTATAGATGCAAAGGAATTTTATCTTTTAAATTCTTCTAGATACGGGCACTCCCTGGTGGCGTAGTGGGTTAAAGTACAGCCCTGAGAAGCTAATGCTATTTCCACCAGTTCAATCCCTGCCTGCCCCGGAGGTGACCACATGGCACGGCAGACCTCCCCTTGCCGGCCCGCTGCTCCCCTCAGCAGTGTACTTCTTCATTCTGCCTGTTCTGCTCCCCACTCTGTCTCTGGTGAATCCTTTCAACGCCCCTGCACCTCTGGCCAGTTCTGTATGCATAAATAAATAAATAAATCTTTTAAAAAAAAATTCTTCTAGATATCGAAACTGCTTCCCAGAGAATACCAAGTGACTTTGCTACTAATAAAGGTATGTGACCAAGTTCTCTTTCAAGCTCCCTCCATCTTTTACTCCTGAGAAAAAGAAACCCACTTTGTATTTTATTGTTAGCTTACAATTATTAAAAACACTATCCTATTAACAATTTATCAAAATATAAGAACAGCAAGAAAAAAACCAATGATAAATCTTAGCCTTCATATATTATATTGCTACTGTTTGTGTTGTCTTTATCCTATTACTTTCTTTACAGTGAAAGTCAAATAATAACAATAGGAAGGAACACAAGAAACATAATCGATGTTATGTATACATTCCAGTTTGTTCTCTTTAAAGCTTCTGCTTTCAGAGATAAAGAAAAGCAGGTTGTTGACTTCAACCAGAAAAAAAAAAAACCAAAACCTATTATCCACAATCCCTTACAACTTCTCTGTGCTGTATTGCACTGATGACAACACAATAAATCTGCTTGTTCACAAGAGCCCCACGTATCCCCCATAGTCAGGTAGCGCTCGGCATCCTGTGTCACCGTCCATCACCTGGAGGTGCTGCAGATCGTGCTCTGGAAAGTGACGCTGCTTGGATTTCTCTCCTTTTTGTCACAGGTTCTTTTAGACATCACTGTCTCATCGAGTGTAGCTGATACCTGGCCATATTTCCTCTCTGCCTGCCTCTTTTCATTACTAGAACTAAGATAAATCTTATCACTTTGGCAGAAGGGGTTAAATATACAGCCTCTTCCCTTTGCAGTGATCAATATTGCAAAGAGAAGCCAACTAACAGGGTGAGTAAGAGCAAGAGTTTGGCTCTTCTAACCTTCTAACCTTCCTGATAACACATTCTAGGAAGATAGGGTTATAAGATAGACAGTGTCATGATGGTGCCATAAACACTCAATGGAGACTTTCAGGTACAGCAATTCCTGGAAAAAGTTGTTCTGTTTACTGTTCATTAATCACTTTTTTTAAGGATTTATTTATTTATACATACAAGAACTGGGGTACAGACCAGAGGTATGTGGGGTGAGAAGATTCACCAGAGATAGAGTGGGGAGAACAGATAGATGTACTGAAATACACTGCTGAGGGGAGCAGCAGGTAGGTCAGGACAGGTCTGTCTGTGCCATATAGATCACCCCACTGGGCAGGGATCATACTTGTGCTGCAATGGCTCCTGATGGGTTCATAGGGCTGTGCTTTAACTCGATGTGCCACTGGGGAAGGCCCTGTTCTTTAATTATGTCAACATGAAAAAAACATTTCTCAAATCTGGCCAACTTGAACAAAGCAATATTACTAGAGAATTTGCTTTCTTTGTACATCATTTTGCTTAGAGTAAGTTTCCAAGAACTTATTGATGTAAAGTGAAGACTTATTATACAGGTTACAGACCTCGAACCCGAAGACACAACCAGGTATATACTTGGTTTGGTCAAGGTTTATGATCCTAATTTTCTAGACCTCACCCATATACTAGAAAGGGAGGGAATTTCTCATATGATGTTACCCATCTGAGGTGTTTCCCATGGGAATGTTATCCATATATGGAAACAAACAAGATGGAATGTCTCCATTAATACTAATTTCAATGGTGCTGACTCTATGTACTCTTACATTCACCTAGTGACCTGGGGGAGCTCTAGAGGATCACCCAAAGTGCTCCTATAACAAGTTGAGATGTAAAGCCAGGGTAATGTTCCAGCGTTTGCCATCATCTGTACCTGCCTTCTGCTTTATAGCTGCTACCTACAAAGTACCTGCAGATGCTGCCCTATTAACCTCTTTACTGTGACAACTTGGTCTTGGACTCTCGTCTCTCATATAGTCTCTCTCTCAACATAAGGCTCTAGATTGACAGGTCTGGCATGGACCCTCCTGTAACACCCACTGCTCCCCTCAGCAGTGTAATTTGACCATCGGCCTGTTCTGCTCCCCACTCTGTCTCTGGTGAATCCTCTCACCGCCCTTGCACCTCTGGCCTATACTCCAGCTTTGTATGCATAAATAAATTAATCTTTAAAAAAAATAAGCAGTAGTACTAAAATATCTAATTATGATGTATATGTCCTCCGTGATCTGTTACTTCCTTTTCACCTACTCACCAGAAATACAAATAACTTTTTTTCCAAACAAGTTTTCTTTTCTTCATATCTATAATCCTTCTGGTGTAACTCAACCTAGAATATGGTCCCTCCTCCCCAATCACTCTTCTTTCAAAGCTCAAATCAAGCATCATTACATAAATGAAGACTTTTCTCTCTCCTTCTACCTGCTCTGCTCCCTCACAATCTTGAGAGATTGATTGCTTCCTCTCCTGCCCGCACACTATACTACATAAAGTCTACCATAGTGCATTTGCTTTACAAACGTTACTAAACTTCAGCACAGGTTTATTTCCTCAGTATTATAGCAAAATTCAGTGCTCAGTAAGTTTGTTGGATGACTTGATCTCATTAATATAAAATATAAGGGCCCTCCCTCGTGGTGCAGTGGATTAAAGCACTAAGAAGCTAAAGCCACTCAGCATGAGTTAGATCCCCGCCCCAGAGGTGACCCACATGGCATGGCAGACCTCTCCTGACCATGCGCTGCTCCCCTCAGCAGTGTACTTTGTCGATCTGCCTGTTCTGCTCCCCACTCTGTGACTGGTGAATCCTCTCACCGCACCTCTGGCCTATACCCCAGATCTGTATGCAAAATTAAATAAATCTTTAAAATAAAATGCAGGATGTTTGCATATCTCTGCAGTTATATGTAAGTAATGGTAATCAAACCATTCTTTCCCCTAAATGCTTAATTTAACTATATCTAGCCTTAGATAATTTTTATAGTAAATGCCACTAGAGAATAATAAATTGAATAAAATAAAAATAAGTAATTAAAAAAAAAGAAATCCATAACATGGACTATAGCTACTGGTCCCTTTCTCCTATGCCTTGAATCCACTTCCCATGGCAGCCACAGCTGGAATTGACAGATGCTCTGTGACCTCTGCATTCTTGCCTGGGAGCTTTTCTGGTGATGTATGATGTATGGGTTCTAGGCTACATAAGTACACCTAGAGGCAGAGAGAAGTTAACGTCCTCCTTCCTGAGGGTAATTGGTAACTAAATACTTCATACACTATCTCTTTGGTGAAAAATCCCAGGGATGTTCTGGATGCTACCAGCGTCCAGCAGTCCTGGTAGAACTCAGCCCCATTCCTTAACAGTGACAACATCAACAACATACCTTTCCAGTAGCATTTCCATCTTCCTGTACTTTTTTCAAGTTGCTTCACTTCTACTTCATGACATCACCTTCCAGAAACCACTTGCACATGCTTTCAAGGAAACTCAATTCAACACTGAGACTTTGTCTTAGGCATTCTAATACATTTGCACATGAAAAGATGAACTGAGGTAGATTCAAAGAAACGGAGGCATAATAATCAAAAGCAAGATATGGATGGGATCCTAATTTGGACAAAAGAAATATAAAAGGACATTTTTTTAAAAAGGATAAAAATGTGACTTCATCTATTTGATGAAGTAGAAATACACTGAAGTGTAAAAATAAATGTCACTAATTAAAAAGTAGGTATAAAATAAAATCGTGCAGTGCATGTCTTGCAGCAACTTGGATGGAGCTGGAAAAGATCATGCTTAGCGAGATAAGCCAGAAAGAAAAATACCGGATGGTTTCACTCATAGCAGGAAATTATAATGGACCAGGCGAGAAAATAATAAGAATAATGAACAGCCATATACCAGGGACGTTTTGTGGGGGGTGGAGTGGGGAATGGGATAAAAACGGGGGGGTTGGAGAGGGAAGTGCACGGGATTATGGTGATGGCACACAGGTGACTTGGTGATGGGAAACCCTCAGGGATTACAATTGAGATGAAAAAAAAAAAACAGATGTACAAAATGATGTAAAAATAAACTTATATTATTTTAATTAATTAATTAATTAAAAATCGTGCAGTGCCTCCCTGGTGGCAGAGGAGTTAAAACACAGCACTATGAAGCTATACACAGCCACAGTAACAGAGTTCCATCCTGGCCAGGGAGGTGACCCACATGGCGCAGCAGACCTCTCCTGTCTCTCCCACTGCTCTCCTCAGCAGTGTATATCAGTAGAGCCACTTGTTCTGCTCCCCACTCTGGTGAATCCTCTCACCTTCTGCACACCTTTGGCCTGTACCCAGTT
This sequence comes from Condylura cristata, assembly GCF_000260355.1. Lineage (NCBI taxonomy): Eukaryota > Metazoa > Chordata > Mammalia > Eulipotyphla > Talpidae > Condylura > Condylura cristata. Next base: position 15,723,970 of record NW_004567106.1, on the reverse strand, counting down.
CTTGTAAATCATACAGTTAGAAAAAATTTACTAATATATTGACTGTAAAGCTCTAGGTATTTGTAATGTAGCCCTTTATTCTCTTAGTTTTGCTTGTCCGTATTTTCTAATACTGTACCACATACATATATACTACATCTGTAATTAGATAACACTTAAAATATATCTTAAAAGGGCCCTCCCTGGTGGCACAACGGGTTAGGATGCAGCACTGCAACTACCCCAACCCCTTCAGTGGGAGTTGATCCACATGGATCCACCTCTCCAGCCTTGCTGCTGCTCCCCTCAGTAGTGTACTACTTCGTCAGTCTGCCTGTCCTGTTCCTGACTGTTTTGGTGAGCCCTCTCACTGCCCCAATACCTCTGGCCTGTACCCCAGTTCTTTATCAATAAATACATCTTTAAATATATATGTATGTTTAAAAAAAAAAACTAACAATGTGTTATTCTAGGGCAGTTTCTATACAGTTCAGTGATAAATGAATCTGAAAAACAAGGAAAAATGTACATGAAGAGGTCCCCATAATGCATTATGCCAGGATAAGAATATGCAAGCCATGACCTGGCTTCTGTGCAGAGAGGATCCCATAAATATCAGAGTCTGATTCTATTTGAGTTATATTAACTGCTGCCTGCAAACTCATTCATATTCACTCATTAAAGTACTCAGAAAATACAAACTTATTCCTCAACCCAGATGGAGTTAGATGCTTGCTTTAACCAGCCTTCATAATTTATTATTGCAGGGATTAGGAGCCAGCCTTTCTGCTTACTAACTGCACCTGATGTGACTTGGCAGGAAACTTCTACCACAACACGCACGTTCTTCAAAATCTGGTTATCCTCCTATACACTTAATCTTTTCCCAGTCAATCCCCCCAAAAGAAAATAAATATTTGTAGATTAAGGAACTGCCTTCTCATCCTTTACAGCTGCTAGCATGCAAGCTGTTAAGCAGAGTGTTTAATTAATGGATAGATACCATTAGAGAGACAGCTGGACCTGCATTCAGATGAGCTTGGATTTAAGGTGCCAGGGGATAAAGATCTAAAAGTGGAGAAGTTGGACTGCTATTGGGTTCATTTATAAAAGAGACTGTTAAAGGTCAACTGTGTTTTCTTGTGCTAGAGATAAAGAGATGTTATTAAAAACAATGGAAAGTAATTTATAAGGGAGCAGTAAGTCACTCATGTTAAATTAATTTGTCTTTCTGATAGCATGGCACTCAAAATGGGAAAGTAAATTTACCTAAAATCAAGATCTTTCAAAAACAGCCATTGATCATGTTGTCTGTGCAAAACCAGTGGGGTATATTCCAGGCAGCAGAACCATTGTTCTGTCTGTTGACAGCACCCTCATAGTGCATGGCAGCCAGTCTGAGAATTAACCCACTGAGAGAATTCACCATATAATTCCAAGGATAGTTACGAGACCTGGCATTTCTGTAGATATGCTATATCACTGCTAGCATCTTCCCATCACCTCTGATGATCAATTAACAGCCAGGCATCAGACTATCCTTCCTGCAAATGATTCCACTTTCCTGATGTTCAGCCACTTCTTTGAACATCCTTCCCCACTGTGCTTTTCTTAAAAACACCCCAATTCCCTGCCCCCATTCCAAAACACCACACAATCAAACCTACACATACCAGGATGAAAATTGTTCATTCATCTACCTTTCAGGTATCTGTCTTTGCCCAAAGAAAATATCTAAAATTATGACTAGTATTTTATTTAACTTCACACAGGGACACAATCCATTTTGTTTGTTTATCTCCAATTACACAAATACTACACACTTCTTTTCTTGTCCCTGTCCCATCTCTTGGCACCAGCCTGTGGTGTGACAAAAGGCAATTGCTTCTAGAGCTTGAAAATGACAGCATAGGAAAATGAAGTGCTTGGAAAGCCACCTTCATCTTCCTCTTAGTAAGAAGGAGGTTGCTTCTGTTTGCTGGAATGAAGACAAGAAGGGACAAATACATTCCCTTCAAATTGTAATCTTGTGGAGAAACCTGATTCTCATCAGCTTTTGAAGGAAAACTGCTTGTTTTTTTCTTTCATGGACTTGCAAATTAATTGGGGCCTTTATTTCCTAAAATCACAGGAATAATGAGCAATTTCTTTAAAATTCTATTGGTGAACACCCTGCATCTCCATGCCAATTACAGCTCAGCACAGTGACCAGCATCAGAGAGTGTCAGTCAAGGAGAGAAAAAGAGAGAGTTAATGTCACACTTACCATTGTCCACCATTGACAGGTTTTAATAACAGCATTGCAATTCAGAGTCTGTACTGGAAGTATTTCCAGATCAGATGGTACAAGGTTGCTTCCAAGCCCATTACCTTTGAAAAACTAGGCACACAGATATGTTCAGCATTAACTGAGCTAAAAAGAGGCACCTGCCCTTAATTCAAACTTCATAGATGTAATTGTAATAAGATCTTCGTTAGGCTTCAGGCAGTGGAAAGAACCCCAGAAACGGAGGTGGCCAGGTCAGGAAGATTCCTCTTTAAATGGAAGCTAATGAGAAATGGCATTTAATGGGAAGAGTTAAGAATAATAACACCAACAATACTATCACTTATTAAATACCTCCTATGTCATGTAACACACCAATTACTCTACATATCTTACTTAGTTCCTAAACCACACTGGGAAATGGGAATTACTATTTTCTTTCTCAAACATTCAAAGAATTTAAGTAAAGCTAACTTTGTAATTTCTATGACTAAGAGCCTAGTGAGGAAAAGAGCATGCACTAGCTCTGTGCTAGCTATCTGAAAGTATTCCCTGTGATTAAGAGTTCACCAATAAAACTATGGATTGAGGAAAAACTACAATTCATTAGTTGCATTCTTCTTGTCTTCCCAACCTACTCCCATCTTAACATGGCGTAGAGGACTGATTCTCCAACCATCTCAGGAAACGGAAGCTTCTCTTTTCCTGTAGACCATTTCCTCCTGTCCTCAGTGAAAAGCCATAGGACCCCTGAGGGCTATGGTAGTTTAAGCTTGAGTATATCAAACAGTAATAACAATAGTGTTTTTAAATGCTAGTCATTATACATTTTAACTCATCTTATTCTCTAAACATTTTTAATATGATAGGTACTGTTAATATCTCTATACTGCAGAAGTGGAGAGTAAAATTCAGATGGTTAGGCATTTGCCCTGTGTGACATTATCTGGGAAGGTACAAAGCTGGGGCTTTTTATCAATGAGTTATTGCCAATAAAGTGGCTGGATTAACAACTCAGTGGATTAAAACACAATCTTCACATACTTCACCAGGTCTGAGTAGCACATGAATTGCGGCTGATTAAGACTGGGTTGGCCTTGGCTGAGCTGGTTCATGTGGCTGGATTAGCTGTAGTCAGTAAATGTAACCCAGACCAGGCTGATTGGCTCTACCGTATGAGTCTTTTATGCCCTTTGGTGATCTAAGGACAGGCCTGGCCATGCCCTCCTTATCAATATTCAAAGGAAGAAGCACAGAGGGAAACAAGATGCTTCCTAAATCCCAGGCTAAGCGTTCACTTATGTCTCCATCTCATCTAAACATAGTAAAGAAGTGCAAAATTTAGTTTCTCCTATGTGAGAGCTTCCCAGACAAAATAAAAAACAATGTGACTATGTTATACAATTTTTTTTTAAAGATTTATTTATTTTTGCATACAGAACTGGGGTACAGGCCAGAGGCTCAGGGGCAGTGAGAGACTTCACCAGAGACAGAGTGGGGAGCAGAACAGGCAGATCGACGAAGTACACTGCTGAGGGGAGCAGCGGGCGGGTCAGGAGAGGTCTGCTGAGGGGAGCAGCGGGCGGGTCAGGAGAGGTCTGCCACGCCATGGGGTCACCTCCGGGGCAGGCGGGAATTGAACTCATGCAGAAGCGGCTTTAGATTCTCAGTGCTGTGCTTTAACCCGCTGCGCCACCAGGGAGGGCCCTGTTATACAATTTTTCTGGGATTCACCACTACCACCAGCCCTGGAATAGCAGGCAACAGAGCAAAGCCATCTTCACAGGATCCATTATGTAAGCAAAAATCTGATGTCTTAAGGTAAAGCTAGCATTTTCATACTCACTGATGGTCAAGGAGCCACAAAAAGAATTAACTCTGGGTACCCAGCCTTTGTATCTCTGCAGGATATTCAATCAAAAGGAAGAGAGTAATCCTTTATTTCATTTCTCTGGCATCAGCATAACTTTAGGATAGGACAACTTAGAACTAGAAGCCCCTCCCATCCAGAATTATATTCTTTATATAATTGACTATTGCTACCAATATAAACTAAATGCAAACTTGTGTTTATTGAGTAGCTCTCAGAGTACAATCATTGTGATGGAAGAAAGAATAGAAAACCTGAAGGAGGCATCACAAGATTAAAATCTGACTCACACAAGGAGATGGGGATGTGGGGGGGTTAACATGACCTTTAACCCAGCCATAGAAATCAAGATTCTTAGTCTCCAGAGCCTTATCACAAGGAATAAGGCCTAAGCAAGTATCACACTGCTGTAGGAAGTGTCCCAAGCACAGACCTGTGGGAAAAGATATGGAGATTAGGCCCACTGTGGAATCTCCGGTTTCTTTCTAACTTTATATAGTTATCCAAAATCAGCAGCAAACAGGCCCCTCCACGAATAAATAAGTCCTCCCAAGAGAAGATATATCATGCAGTCTCTGCAATGGCACAGCACAGCTGTCCTCTGCCCACCAGCTGTCTGCCCACCTGTGCCTATGCAGGTACTCCTGTCTACCCACACACTCCCTCTGCAGGGTATCAACCTCCTACCTGCCCATGACCTGTACCAGGCCAGAGCTTCTCTGCACTGACCTCCCTCAGTGGAGGCCACTCTCCTCAAGGCAGCCTGTCTAGAACCATGCAGGCCTCTCAGGAAACCTGCCCCTTACAGGATAGCTCTTTCCACCTGCTGTATTTATGCAAGTGTCCTTTATTCACCTGTCCCCTTTCCCTAATAAACCTGTTCCTTAAACATAACTAACATTTCTGTCTCGTGGGGAAAGGCACATGCTGCTGAAAGGGGAGTCTTTTCCAGAGTCAACCCAACAACCCCATGCTCTAAATCCATCAACACACATACACACACACACAAATCAACTTCACAGTCAAACAATAAAGATATCAGAGGGAGTAAAGAACTGGGACCAATGCCACAACCTACCACAGAATCCCTCATACTTTTTTTTTAAAGATTTATTTATTGATGCATACAGAACTGGGGTAACGACAGAGGTGCAGGGGTGGTAAGAGGCTTCACCAGAGACAAAGTGGGGAGCAGAACAGGCAAATCAATGAAGAAGATTGCTGAGGGGAACAGTAGGTGAGACAGGAGAGGTCTGCTGCACCATGTGGGTCACCTCCACAGCCAGGGATCGAACATACACTAAAGTGGCTGCGGTTAGCTTGCAATGCTGCATCCTAACCCATTGCACTACCAGGGAGGGCCTAAATCCCACATACTTCTTCAGGAATTTTCCATCTTGAATTGGTGGATCCAGTTCCTATCAGTAGCTAACATTGTAAGACTTGCAGCTGGAAGTATGTCAGCACTAACCTTACAGTGTGAAGAAGCAGCTGATCTGTAGAGGAAGCAGCTGATCTGTACTGCTACGAGGGAGACACACAGAGACAAAGAGAAGTCTTCAGAAGCCCATAACTCTGTAAACAGGTTCTTGTATGAGTCACTGCCTTTCCCATCATTATGCTTCTCAAGCCTAATCTGATATCCTTATCCAAAACTCTTTTCATTTAGGCTGATTTTCTGTTAAATGTTGCCACAAAAGTCCTGAGTGACACAATATCCTGCAAGTAATAGCAAATATGCTGTAATAACTTATGCTATCATAGTATGCCTAGAACATTTATTTTATGCATATGCTATTTTTGTGGGTTGTATTAGGAACTGGGATTAGAAAAAAGTTATAGGTTGAATCCCTGTCCTCAAAGAACTAAAAATCTGGAAGGACATTTAGTCAATTTTGTAGATGTGGGTTTGGAGAGTGAAGTCCTTGGGTTCACTCTGGGAAGTTTCACTGGAGCTTACCTCTCAGATGCACGGGTGAGTTCCCAGGCAATTTTCTCCACAACACAAAGACATTATTATTTTACTATTTTTTTAATATATATATATATATTCTTAATATTTATTTTTTCATACAGGACTGGGGTACAAGCCAGAGGTGCAGTGAGAGGCTTCACCAGAGACAGAGTGGGGAGCAGAACAGGCATATCAATGAAGTACACCGCTGAGGGGAGCAGCGAGCTGGTCAGAAGAATTCTGCCACGCCATGTGGGTAACCTCCGGGGCAGGGGATTGAACTCACACTGAAGTGGCTGCAGCCAGCTTGCAGTGCTGTGTCTTAACCCATTGTGCCACCAGGGAGGGCTGACATTATTTTCTAAAAGGTAGATTTATTATGAAAAAGGGAGAGAATAAAGGACGCTTGCACAGACCCATGACAAGGAATAGATTTGCTAAAAGTGAAATCCCATGCCAACAGGCTTGAGTGTTATAGGGTAGGGAGAGGTGAACCCCAGAACCCCCAAACCTGCCTGCTCTAAATAGGTTCTGCCCTCCACCGCATTGAGACAAAATGGATAGAGATCCTCCCTAGTGGCACAACAGATTAAAGCACAGCTCTAAGAAGCTATCTGCAGCCACTGAAGCAGGAGATTGATCCCCAGTCAGGGAGGTGACCCACATGACACAGCAGACCTCTCTTCACATGCTCACTGCTCCCCTCTGCAATTTATTTCAATAGATCTGCCAGTTCTGCTCCCCACTCTGTCTCTGGTGAATCCTCTCTCACCCTGCACTTCTGGCCTGTACCCTAGTTCTTGTATAAATAAATAACTCTTCAAAATTATAGACCTTTAGTGGGAAGGAATTTTAATACAATAAGTGTGCTAGACAGAAAAGATAAAGAATATAGTTTCCAAATCAAGCACCAAGGTTACTCATCCCCTCATGGGTAAAAGTCTAGTCAAACAGGATTGGCTCAAAGCAAGGCCTAAAAGCACGCCACAAGTCTAAATACCTTCTGGTGAGGAACACAAAGAAGGATTAAAAAAAACAAAAACAAAAAAACAGACTGTTACAGGGCAGGGAGAGGGACACCCTGGAACCTTAAACCTGCCCACTCTAAATAGGTTGTGACATCTTGCTACATCAAGACAAAACATATAAGACCTTTAATGGAAAGGAACTTTAATGCAACTAGTGTACAATACAGAAAATACAATGAATATAGTTTCTAAATTAAACACCCAAAGTTACCCTGTCCTTAAAGAACTAAAATTCCTGTATTAAAATTCCTTCCTTCCCATTTAAGGTCTATGTTTTTTTTTTTTTTAAGTTATTTATACAAGAACTGGGGTACAGCCCAGAATGGTGGTGTGAGAGGATATACCAGAGACAGAATGGGGAGCAGAACTGGCAGATCTATTGAAATAACTAGTGTGCAACACAGAAAAGATAAAGAATATTGTTTTTAAATTGAATACCCAAAGTTACCCATCCCCTCGTGGGTAAAAGTCCACCCAAAGGGATTCGCTCAAAGCAAGGGCTGAAAGCCTGTCAGAAGACTAAAGCATCTTCTGGACGGGACCCATCTAAAAGAGTCAGAAGTGCCCTAACAAATCTGGGAGGAAAAAAGCTAAATCAAAGTCATGATAAATGCTGCCATAGTCAACCTCACCACGGGTCTCTCACCCACATCTGTTTCAGCCAGTCCAGGGCCAAGAAGCAGGTGCAGATTTTCCACGTTTCTCTCATCACATGTCTCCTCCAAATCTCCCTCTCCTCTCCATTCTGCTTCTTTCCTTCTAAAGTTTCCTCTCCAGCTTCTCCCTGCTTAGCTCCACCCTCCATTGTGTGAGGCAGGGAAACTGAAACTTCCTCTTTTTCCATGGCACCACCCTGTTACCTAAGGAAAGCTACCTCTGTTGAGGGAGGACAGTGAAGAGAAGCCCTGGGATAGTACAGGTCACAAGGCAGGCAGGAAGGTGCTGCTCTGTGGAGGGAAATGTTGATGCAAGGAAGAACCTATTTAGTCACAAGTGCAGAAATTGCACTGGGCTCATCGTTTGTGTTTCAAACCATCCATTGTGGATGGTTTGCATGTTGTTGATTCTGGCTAAAAATGTAGAATTTACAGTTGACGTAAAATTCTAAAAGGGCCCTCAATCTCCATATCTTTACCTCTAGCCTGAACCCTAAGGTGCTAACTGCAGTCTGACTCTTTGCTTAGGTCTTTGCCTGGAGCCTAAGGCGTTTCAGTTCCTGTAGCTGGTTTAATGACTGCTAATTTCCACCACCACCTCCAGCTCCCAGCATTGTATGAGCCAGGTTTCTGGTCTTGTGGTGCCTCCTTTCCCAGTTTTCTATTCTTTTTCTCCATCAGATATGCAACATTAGTGCATTTTGTAGTCAATACTGCAAAATGAGTGCAATTTGCTCCTGATGGGGAACACAGAAGCTGAAACAATCAGATTGCCTCAGAGGAATTGATTGATGTGTGCTAGTAGGTCCTAAAAGATTCAAAGGATTTCTACAATCAGAGAAGTAAAAGGCAGTGAGGAGTTGGCAGAAGGTAATGAGAAGTCATAAAGATCTAAAAGTACATGATCTCAATAGAAGGGCCTGGAATCATTTGGTCACTGATGATAAACATTAAAGTGAAAAAAGGAAATTGTTGATGTGTCACTAAGAATTATGCAAGAGAGAGGGACCTTGTTTAACTGCAGAATTATTCTGCCCTCTTAACTGACATTATGGCCCTAAAGTGCCATGGCTTCTAGAAAGAGTCCCTTGCGATTGACCTACTCCTTTTATCCTGACATTGTGAAACAACCTTTTCATCATAATTTGGCTTCCCACGTAGACCTAGGGAAGAGAATGGGCTAACCAGCCTACAATAATATTCCAAGCCACTTGGCAGTTATATTTCTTAGCATAAATATTTAAATTTGACAAGCTAGTTTATAAAATAAGCTCTTGGGAGTCTGTTGTGCAGTAGGACTCATATTTTACAGAAATCCAACATAAGCTAAACAAAACTGGTTTCCTTGAAAATTATTGGTTTGGCTCACAGAGGAAGTTTAGGCAGGGCAGTCACTGGGCCCTCAGATATGGAATCTGTAATGTGAAATTCTGTTTCTATTCCTGTCTGGGGATTTCTTACATCTGGGAAGACACAGGCAACTCTCAGACATTGTTTTTACAATTCAAACAAGAAGGAAAAAGATCATTTTCCCAATACTAGCAGAGAAAAATCCTGACCAATGCTTTCTATGAAAGACCAAACTGATGCCATGACATGCTTCAGAATGCTTCCGAACCAGCCAGGCCTAAGTTTCGGTTATCAGCAAGGCCGAGTTTAACTGTAAATGTCCCAATCTTGTTCATCCCATAGCAATAGCCAATTAGAAAGTAGGCAAGTAACCAGTACATATTAGAAAAATGCCAGGTGTCCTAAAGTATGTGGGCTGAGTAGTGAAGGTCACATCTTACATGCATAAACCAACCAGTTAAGACAAGATAACTTTGTTCAATGTCAACCAATCAATGTACTGCTGAGCTAAAACTCCCCCCTGCTGAGCTGAAACTCCCCTCTTTTGTAAGAAAAACCCTACTTTTCCTGAGCTTAGGGCTCTCAACTTCGGCCACTGCATGTTGGGAGCCCAGGCTCAAGCTTGCAATAAAGACTCAAGTGTGCTTTGCATTGGAATCAGCTCCTTGGTGGTCTTTGGGAAACTCGAATTCTGGCACAACACCTATTGTTCAAATTTGGATTATATTTTGTGAGGGGTATATAAAAAGCAATAAAATAAAATAAATAAAATGATTGGTCCAGTTTGGAATCATGTGGTAAGAGATGGGGGAGAGAAAACTTCCAGTTTGGGGGAGTTGAAGGAGGGGGCTTTCCTTGCACGGGTGTCACCACCTTTGTTCACCATGAAGCAATTAGGCTTCATGTCCAATGGCCCCAGGCTAATAGAAGAAACTGAGTCTGGCCCTAAAAAGTGGAAGTTTAGGCATAAATCCTGCCACCTTTCAAGGACAGGGCAGCCATTGACATTTACTCTGGCATTATAGTTAACAAATCATGATATTCTGTGATGCAGATTGAGTAAATGTTGGGATAGACCATGGACAAGGTCTGCATAGGAAACCATGTGATTGAAATATTAAATTTATCCTGAGGTAGAAAAATCTGCCCACCAAACAATAAAGAAGAATGGGTGTCTTTTTCTCCTTTGTGCCCTTGGGCATATAGTCATGTATTATTGAGAGGCGCTGACACCAGGAGAACTTAAGGATGGGGAAGGCTGAGACACAGGACAATGGTTTTAAACAATATAGGAACAGATGGAACAAAACAGCTCCCAGGAAAATAGAAGTTTTACTGAAATGTGGCAGAGCCAGCCACCCCCTAGAGTAAGACCTGGTTACAGGAAAATTAGGGAACAAAGAAACAGCTTCCATGAAACTTTCGGAACACCTAGTGCCTAATCGATAGTCTGGCACACTGGACAATGGGAAGTCCGACAGTAGGTAGTCACAGACAAGGCTGGAGTAAACGGGCATCCTCCCTGGACCCTTTCTGTTGTCAGGAGTTCTTTTCTCTTGCGTCAATAAATCCACACACTTGCCTGCTCTCACATTCAATGTGGTGACGGTTATTTTTCAACCTATGCATACTCCCCAGACCCACGAACATCCATTCTCCTAACACTCTGCAATACTGACCTAGAAAATTTGGGATCAGCAACAATTCACATGCGCAGGGGAAAGGTGAAAAGAGGAACAATATACCCAAGTATGTGCTGCCATTCTCCAGATCTGGGCATGGACAGCTGTTCTCTGTAGCCTCCTACTCCCACCCATACCCAAGCTCTCATTGTATTCAACACAGCACAAAGAACTTCAGTACTCACGGTTGCAAAGATCAACAGTTTTCCAAAGATGAATGATTTCTTTAAGTCATATCTAAATCAGGAACTACTCAGACAGGTCAAATAGAGCCCATTAATATACTTGTTAAAATAAGAACGTTTAAAGTCTTAGTTAATACAAGGTTTTAAAAGTAAGGCAGGAAAAAAGTAAAAGACATCAGAAAACCAAATCTCCGTTCTCATTCTATGTGTACTCAAAGCACTGGAAATCTTCTGTGAGATTTCTGTCTAACAGCTACTCTCCAGGGATCTTTCATATAGAAAGATCGGTAATTTCATTAGAATGCCCAATTCCTAATTTTTTTAACATGGATGACTTAATGTGCCCTCAGCATGTATTGCTGTTAGTGAGGATGGTGGATATGCCGTATGTCAGTCCTAACCCATTCCCTATTACCGCTATTACTGATTCAAATAGCATAGGAGATCATTTAGAACTAGGCATCTGGAGTCACAGGAAACCCTAGTTCAAATTATGCCTCCTCCACACTGTGTATATAACCAAGGTCAGGATTCATTGGGGGGGGGGGGGAATGGGGCTTATGCTGAAAAAGCTAACTAAGCATGTTTTCCTTTCTTCACTTGCTTTTTCAGAAGCCCCTCCCATCCCACTTATTTTACAGAAAGAGCAAGGCTTGATCAGAACAAACTGGTTGTAATACAAATTAACAGGCCTTCTTAAAGGGGTTTCAGCTTGCAAGCACAGCATCAAGGACAATGATCCCATGATGTATGGCCCATCCAAATCCCCCCCCCCACAATACAGGTTAACCCTCACTCCCTCCAGGAGACAAACATGAGCCCCATGAAAAGATATACACAGTCTGCACCCATGTGCACCATGGACTTTGTTATTCTGTACTCTTTTTGACCTGTTCCAATTTCTCTTACCTGGTAAAGCCCATAGCTAGGCCTCCCTGGTGGTGAAAGGAGTTAAGTCTCAGAACATGAAGCTATCCAGTAGCCACTGTTATTCCATCCCTGGCCAGGGAACACAACCATGTTGTGGCAGATCTCTTCTGTTTTGCCTCCTACTCCCCTCAGCAGTGTATTATCAATCAATTTGCTTGTTCTGCTCCTCACTCTGTCTCTGGTGAATCCTCTCACCACACCTGAATCTCTGCCCTGTTCCTCAACTCTGTACAAATAAATAAATCTTAAAACAAAACAAAACAAAAAAACAGGCCCTCCCTGGTGGCGCAGCGGGTTAAAACACAGCACTGAGAAGCTAAAGCCACTTCCGCATGAGTTCGATTCCTGCCTGCCCCAGAGGTGACCACATGGCGTGGCAGACCTCTCCTGACCTGCCCGCTGCTCCCCTCAGCAGTGTACTTCGTTGATCTGCCTGTTCTACTCCCCACTCTGTCTCTGGTGAAGCCTTTCACAGCCCCTGAGCCTCTGGCCTGTACCCCAGTTCTGTATGAACAAATAAATAAATCTTTAAAAAAAAAAACAGTGTACCATAACCAGTGGGGAGGATTTGGCCATGTTTTCCTTGTTGACTGGCCTCTCAAAGAAGTGCTTTCCTTACCTGCAAAAGATGACAGATAACAGTTTTTGGCTTCCATTAGGCCTCAGAAATGGGCCCATGTGTTGTTCACATAGTGTGAGCAACATCCTGCACAGAGAATCACTCGAACTTGGATCTGCCTTTAAGGCATAAGACACTCAAAGGTAATTCCTTGACTTGGAATACAGGAGAAATAGGAAGGTAAGGATGCAATGTTTATTTTAGACAGGCAGAGAAAGAGGTGAGAATGGAGGCTAAGAAATACAGCCTCCTTTTTTGTTGTTGTTTTAAAGGTTTATTTATTTATACAAGAACTGGGGTATAAGCCAGAGGTGCAGGGGGCGAGAGGATTCACCAGAGACAGAGTGGGGAGCAGAACAGGAGGACTGACTAAAATACACTGATGAGAGGAGCAGAGGGGTGCTTCAGGAGGGTTCTGACTGGCCAGGTGGGTTATATCCCTGGCCAGGGATCGAACTCACTGCAGTGGTTGCAGGATAGGTTTATAGTGCTATGCCTTAACCCATTGTGACACCAAGAGCTATAGCCTTTTAATTGGCAAAAAATATCAGTATCCCTTTGTTTTTACTGTAATGAGAGCTTAATATATAGATTAACAATGACCTAAAAATTAGTGTTTGGTGGGCCTCTCTGGTGGTACAGCATTATGAAACTATCCATAGCACGAGTTTGAACCCCGGTCAGGGAGATGACCCACATGGCGTGCCTGTCTCTCCCACTGCTCCTCTCAACAGTGTATTTTCAGTCAATCTGCCTGTTCTGCTCCTCACTCTGTCTCTGGTGAATCCTCTCACCTTTGTACCTCTGGTCAGTACCCCAGTTCTTGTATGCATAAATAACTTTTTCTAAAAATGGTGTTTCATATGGACTAGAGTATGAAGATGCTTTGAGGGCAGCTACAGTTCTATGCTCTATTGACAAGTATTTAGCAGACATGAATGTGGCTATCTGCCACCCTGCTGCGATAGGGTAATTCCACTCAAACTCATCCTCAATTTACTTTGATTATCTCATTCTCCCTCTATGCATTATTTTATTGTGTTTGGTAAATAAAAGGAAAAAATCTTTCAGGTATGTGTCCATTCTTGAAGAGACAGGCTCTATGATCTTATGTCAACTAAAATGGGCTTAACTTCTGAGTGGACACTGATAATCAATTATATCTGTCTTTCAGAAGATGTGTTGACAAGTCCATCAACAGAAGAACTGCTAATTTACAACAATGGAATATTATGCATCTATAAAAAGAGAGAGGAGCATCAATGTAGGGAAATGAGAAATCCACCTTTCCTTTCACATTTTATACTTTCACATTGTTGTGTGAGAGATGCAAGAGATACAACTGTTTAAATAAAGTATATATATATATATTCACATACATTATTTTCAAATACTTTGGTATATATAAAGAAATACTGAAAAGATGTACAATAAAGTATTAAAGTAGTTCATTATAGGGCAGAAGGGAGGGGGCATGGAGTGGTATGTTCAAAATGAGGTGGGAGTCAGATTGTCATTGTGTGCCTTTTTATGTTGTTTGATTATTAAATAATGTAAGTATATTGCCTGTTTTTAAAAATTTAAATTTGAAAGAAATTTGGGATGTGTATTTGTTAAGGTAGCACCATCTGCCACTGCAAATAAATCACAAAACTCAAAAGCTTAATATGACGTACTTTATTTTTTACTAACAAACAGTCCAAAAATGTACACAGAGTTCAGAAATCTAGGCTTCTTTCAAAATAGGACTCCTTCCTCTTATGTATCTCAGACTTCTTCATCCAGCCGGTGGGGTAGAGGATAGGGGGAAAAGGAGAAGGCATGGACTTAATTGGGAAATCACTTTTACCCACAATGCTTTGACCAGAATTCAGCCAAGATGGCGCAACTGAACTGCAAAGGAAGCTGGGACACAAATCTAGCTGTATGCCTGGAGGATGAGTTTGGTGAACAGTCTGTCACCAGCAGAAATATTTGGCAAAAAAAAAAAAACTTCCAATGAATTTTACTTATTTGTTACACATGTAAAATTAGTATTTGAGAATTATTTTGAAATTGTGGACATAAATAACTGTTCTTGCAAAACAGATTTATTGATGTTGCTGAGATCTGAATATTCACTAATTGTATTCATTCACCAAATACTTAACCTTAGGTTGAAGGCAGCTTTGAAAAGACTTGTTATCAGGGCACATCTCAAGTATCCACAGTACTGTAGTAGGACTGTTCATGACACTGTTTTGTTTACTTCAAGTAAGATTAAAGGCTGCTCTTCCACATTTGAATCCCAGCAAGTAGGATAAAGAACATCATGTGCTTCAAAATGCACCCAAAATGGGTACTACTAATGCCAATGGAGTGTTCAAGACGGAGGTCATATTCACTTACCCATGAACAGGCAAAGGCAATTACTAGGTGTCTCCAATGGAAAATTAAGCATTTATTAGAGGCACCTGTCCAAGGGTATCTGCTTTTAGTCTTTCATCAATTATTTTATAATTGATAGCAAATCAAATCATACATGTCTATGAATAGTCTGATGAAGGGCTAGACTGCTTCTTTCTGTAAGTCACTGTGGATCCATTTGAAAAACTGTGTTTCAATATTCCTGATCTGTAAGTACTATCTGTTCTTCGGATTCTCCTTTAAACTGGCTGTAACATCTTCCTGGTTCCTTCATTAACAATGAATTAAACAAGATTTTTAACATATGTTCATTTTTTATATGCACAAGTCATCATCTTATCTTCTTTTGGAATGTAACATGCTTCTGACTCTGATCTAGCTTTGTCATCATTGCTAGAAAAGCTATGTTGTAAAGTACAAAAACCAGTTTACTATCTCCCATCTCCACCCCCACCCCAACTGTTAGGAAGTTATGCAGGCATAATATCATCAGAAAGCCTGCTTGGTTGACATTTAAAGATCCCACAGAAAATGCTGTGAATTTTCTGAGAAGGCCTATTTTGCAAGATTTATTCAACAAAAAGACTGGATAAGCATCTTGGATTAAAACCTTCAAAGCAGTAGACCTTTGCTTACTTTCCTGATTAACGTGGGAAACTTTGAAATGCTCTCCTTATCATAATATTTTTTGAAACCATCAGTTTTCACAATGAAAAACACCTTTGTAAATATCCTTCTATTTAATTTCTTTCTAATGAGCAAAATCTCTCTTTTGCATAAAAATTTCCATGTTTAAAGTTTATCTGCAAAGAATATTGTGAGGTATTAAAGAATTAGGCAGCTAATGAGAAATATATTTTTTCCTACAGATAACATATCAAAGCCCTTTAGTCTAGCCATTATTTTCTAACTACTTAGCTTTAAGAAGCTCAGAACCAAATTTGTGACTAGTCTTTAATAATTCAATAGGACCTGTCTCCACTCTTACTTTCATCACTACTGACCTTGGTTTCTATATGTTTTAACAACCCCTCCCTAATTTGATTTATGTTTCTTTTCTTCTATCTTATTGTATACCTTTTGTAAGCCATCTCAGTTTCCTTAGGGAGTAGACCAGATATAAAGAAAGAAACTGATATAGATAAATTATAAATTCTTCAGTATTTTATCTTGTAAGAAAAATTCCTGGGAGAACTGCAATTTTTTTTTTCATTATTATTTCCCAGTATATTTCATTCAGAGATAGATTTCAATGCACTTGGGTATTTTACTTAAACTGTTCATTTGTTGTGTAGCTACTGAAAAAACTTTAAGAATGGACAAACCAAGTCAGCATAAGCTCACCTAGATTGCCTTCTTTCTTTCAATGATTTACATTAATAAATTATATTGCATTTTTTGTTTCTATAAGCACTTCTCAGTTATATTATTATATGGTAGCAAAGTACTTTGAGATTGTTAGAATCACAACAGTCTTTCTATACACGTCTCATGAGCTAAAAAATGGTGTGATGCTCATCACATAGAAGATACAACACGAACAGGTTTATACCCAGGATCGGAGTTGCAACTGAATCACCCTGCAAGCTCAGTGCTTTCCTGATTGATTGCAGATGTGAAATCTCCAAGAAAGAAACCTAAGTTGTTGCCTGAAAGGGGGAAAAAGAAATTAGCGAAAGCCCTTGGGCCTTGATGGGAGTCCCAAATAGGGGTCCAAGTCCCAGTCTTTAAACTCACTGCTGTGCAGGTGTATTTATAAAATATGGGTAATAGTTCTCCTTACCTTTTGAGTCTTTCTGAGGATTCAATGTGCACTGTTCGGCTGATGCAGCTTCTTCTATTAGTTGTGTCCTTCCTGCTTTGCAATAAGAATTAACTTGTTGTGTGTGAACTGTAAGGGCTTTAAAGCCTCTTTCTTTCCTTGTGACTACCTGCCACACTCAGCAACAACAGCTCAGAACTTTGGATTTTACTTAGTCTTGAGGGATGTTCTAACCCTATCCTGTTTTATGCTTCAATGTGCCTTAATTATCTATGAGGAGATTTTTACTTATGATTTTATTTGCCAATTTGTGGTAGACTGTCCATCTTCAGCAAATATGTTCAAAGGCAGATATATCAGTGTTTGCCATCACATAATCAATTCTACGATGTAAAAGTAAAAAAAAAAAAAGAAGAAAAGAAAATGGAGTTTGTCAACTGATTTTAAACCCAATCTTATGGTCATTTACTTTTTCAATATGGACACCAATGCTTTAAATTGTGTTTTTGTTTGTCTTCTACAGGTTTGCTGGGGATGGATGACAGAATGCCTTTCTTTTATAAAGTGAGATGTGAAAACCTACTGAAGACATTTTCACAGGAATGTAGCTCGGGAAAATGAATATGAACAAGTGAGAATATGGAAATTGATTTCCTTAAAATTACCACCTAAAGTATACCTGTTGTAGGTCTTAATGTACCTCTGAGGTGATTCATTCTCCAGCCTGAAGCCTATTGCTCTTTGCAAAGACTACTTTGTGGTATGAGCATTTGAAAATTAATTTTATAAGGTATCACTAAATGTTTAAAAAATCAAAATGGGCTCCATAATGGAGAAAAATTAAGTAACAACATCTTTCCTGTATTTCTCAGATGTACAGTCACTCTCTCAGGAGGTTGAGGGCATAGATAGATTTCCCAGTTTGGGAATATTGTGGGATTGGGAAATTTTTTTTCAAAGTGCATGACATTAGAACAGTTTTTAGCAAAACATGCTTTTGAGAGCACTGACTGTATTCACTATTTTTATGTACCACATAACCACAAATTTAGCTTACAACACACCAACATTATCTCACAGTTTTTGTGGCTCAGGAATCTGGGTTCATGTAGCTTGGTTGCCATCAAGATGTCCAAGGGATATATCTCAACTGCAGTTCCAGTGGGAAAGGATTCTGTTGACAGAATTCTTTTCCTTGTAGGTATAGTACTGCGGACCTCAGTTTCTCTGGTTGTTGGCTGGAGGACATCCTCAGCTTTGTCACTCTGGTCTCCTTTCATCAAAGTCAGCAAGTGAGCAGAGTTTCTTCCAGAGATGTTACCATCTCGTGCAATGTCATCAGATAAATTTAATCATGTTCATCCCATCATCTTTGTTGTAATCACTTGGTTAGAAGCAAGTCATAGGTCTCACCTGCACTCAAAGGGAGAGGATTACACAAAACATGAATATCAGGAAATAGCCATCACAGGGGTGAGAGCTGCAATATTCTCAGCATAAATGACTTTGTCCAACACCCAAACTAAGAGATTTAAATACTCTCTAGCCTTACTTCTATTGGCTCAGTACTGTGTTCCCTGGGAGACAACCCCCACTACTTACAAAGGTACCTGAAGAAGCTCAGTGATGTCAAAATAATTTACTGTTTTCTCCAGCTAAAACTTCATTATGTGTCTGATCTCCTTTGCTTAGAGCACTTACTTTCCTTTGCAATTGTTCAGCTACAGCCAACAAACACCTTTTTTGAGGACTTTGGAGTCTCCCTCTAAAAGGTAGTTATCAAGAAAAACCAGGCCCAGGCCCTCCCTGGTGGTGCAACAGGATAAAGCACAGCACTATGAAGCTACCCACATCCACTGCAGTGTGTTCATTCCTTGGCCAGTGTGGTGATCCGCATAGCACCGCAGACTTCTCCTCACCCACCTGCTGCTCCCCTCGGCAGTATATTTCAGTAGGTCTGCCTGTTCTGTTCCCCACTCTGTCTCTGGTAAATCCTCTCAACCCCTGCACCTCTGGCCTGTACCCCAGTTATTGTGTGCATAAATAAATCACTAAATTAGTAATAGACTAGTCTGGATAGTGAGTGAGGGGAGATTAATTCTCTTGATAATGAGGTGTGAGTAGGCACCTTAGGGGGAGAAAAAGTAGTCTTAGCTTGCTGGAGAAGATACCCAAGTGACATTGAATAACACACTCCAATTCCCCACTCCAGCCCCTTCGGGAATGAGAACTCCAAACAGAGAAATATTCTACTCACCCAGCTCAATGTTAAAGTAGAAAAACTGAGGAAACATGAGGAGAATCTGGAATTGGGAATCTATAGGAAGAATATTTGCCAAGCAAAAGCACACTAAATTCTGCAATCTTAATTACAGCCTTTCGGCTATAGAACCTTGCAGAGTCAGTATTGGGTCTAGGAGCTGTGACAGCAAAGCTGTCATAGAGGCTCTTGGCCTCCTCTGCTAAAAGAGCAGAGACCTGACTCTTGTTTCCTGTAAGGAGTAGATCACTGTCTAACAGACATTTTCCCTCTGTTCTGACACTAGAGCCAGTCCCTGTTTCTGCCCAAGCCAGTACATCCAACCTGGCTCATCAAAGGTAAATGTGATTTGTGATTATGACTCACTAAACCGGGGGTGAGAGGGGGTTGGGGGGCAATACAAATAATGAATGAGAAAAATTAAGAGGATTTTGTAGGTGTTGCTTTTTTTTTTTTTTTTTTAGGTAAGCTCACAGTTTCTTTATTCTAACAGGGGCACGGAGAGTTCAGATTTTCCTTTGGTCTTTTGTCTATTCATTGAATTGCAGAAAAGTGAAACCTTTATTAGCAAAGAAATATAATTTCCCTGTATGTGCAGAGAATATTTAAAGGACAGTCTGTGTCTATTATTTCTGTTCTCAAAAAGTTTTGGAAATAATTTTTTATTCGATCCTTTAAAATAAATAATTACTTCTGATTCTGTGAGTGTATCTTAAATCAACAGTTATTTGTCTAGTTTGATATTATTTCTAACATTCCAAACTACATCATTTTAAAAATGATTCTTAGAAAAGTAATGTTATAATGAAGTCACTAACATGAAGTTAAGTACTACATAGTTCTCACATTCTCCTTTATGTATTTCTTCCTCCCACCCTGAAGATTTAGACCTTGGTTTTAAAACTATTACTTTTTTATTTTTTTTAAGATTTATTTTATTTGTGCATACAGAACTGGGGTACAGGCCAGAGGTGTAAAGGCAGTGAAAAGACTCATCAGAGACAGATCTGGGAGCCAAACAGGCAGATAGACGAAGTATACTGCTGGGGGGGAGCAGTGGCCAAGACAGGAGAAGTCTGCTGTGCCAGATGGGTCACCTCACTGGCTGGGGATTGAACTTGCACTGGAGTGGCTGCAGCTAGCTTCGCAGTGCTGTGATTTAACCCACTATACCACCAGGGAGGGCCCTAAAACTAATACTTTTTAATGGAAGGTTTCACTTAATTTTTTTTTAAAGATTTATTTATTTATTCATACAGAACTGGGGTACAGGCCAGAGATGTGGAGGGTGAGAGGATTCACCAGAGACAGAGAAGGGAGCAGAACAGGCAGATTGATGAAGTACACTGCTGAGGGAAACAGTGGGCGGGCCAGGAGAGGTCTGCCTCGCCATGTGGTCTCCTCCAGGGCAGGCAGGATTGGAACTCATGTGGAAGTGGCTTCAGCTTCTTAATGCTATGCTTTAACTTGCTGCACCACCAGGGAGGGCCTCATTTAAATTTTTAACCCATTAGCAACTTGGTTCTTAATTCTTCATTTTATATTATTCTGGCCATATTAAAGTTGAGTTCTTGCTCTGAGTGTTGGTCATCCTCTTGTAGATTCTGGCCTAGTATTACAACTGCACTTCCTTCTCATTCAGGGCCTCTGCAACAGTCATATTCTTCATACTTTGAGTTTCCAGCTCTGCTGTCACTTTGCTGAGCCACATGGCTAACATTACTAGTTTTCACTTTCTTTCTATTTTTTTAAAGATTTATTTATTTATGTTTGCAGAACTGGGGTGCAGGCTAGAGGAATGATGGGTGAGAGGGTTCACAGAGACAGGATGGGAGGCAGAACAGGCAGATTGACAATGTACACTGCTGGTGGAAGCAGCAGGTGGGTCAGGAAAGGTCTGCCGCACCATGTGGATCAGCTCCCTGGCTAGGATCTAATTCATGTTACAGTGGCTTCTGAGAGCTTCATAATGCAGTGCTTTAACCCAGGGAGAGCCCAGTTTTCACTTTCTTAATAAACATAATACCTTTAAAGTTTATCTAGAAGTGAATTGTCTTAATAAAAATGTAAAGATACTGAGGATATTCCATCAATTTAGAACTACTTTAGAAAGAGATGTTATTCAATATCCACATAATAAAAGAACACTATTTTTTCAACGTTCACTACCTATTTAATTTCATGTAGTAGATAAGTTTTGGTGTCCTTGGTTTGGGAGAAATGTCTCCTTCCAACAAAGAGGCTCTCACTGTGACTATGTTTGTGGCCTACCACTCCCTGTTCTCAGCCAATTAGATATAGGAAAATATGTGATTGGGCCATCAGAGTATCACATTTGAGACTTCAGAATTAGTAGAGTATCTAGAGTTAGAGGAGCAGGTGTCTATTATAGTTAATTTAAAAATTTCGTCTGATGAGTAATTATCAGCCTAAATAGTATCTCTTTCACAGAATAGATAAAATTTTAGGTCAGAAAGATAACTCAGCCTGGGAGGAGAGAACATCATTCACTATGAGAAGATAGCCCTTTCCATAGTGCAACAAGACATCCTGGTGAATGGAGACTGGATTCAGCAGTGGAGAGAGGCACATGTTCATCCCTGTTGTGGCCTCTGCTCTCAGGGGTAGATATCTGTGCCCTGGTGAGCCCAGAAAGACACTTATTTTCCCCCTACCCAATCTGCTCAAACTACAGTCTGCACATAAAGGGAGGCCACGGTGAACTCAGTTTCTTTTAAAAAATTTTTTTTCATAGAAAAACTGGGGTACAGGCCTGAGGTATGGGGGTAGGGAGAGTGAGAGGATTCACGAGAGACAGAGGTGAGCAGAATAGGCATATCTACTGAAAGACACTACTGAGGGGAGCAGTAGTCAACATAGGGGAGGTCTGCAAGCCATAGGGGTCAACAACCTGGCTGGGGATTGTACGAAGGCTGTAGTGGTGATAGCACTAAGACCCCTCCTGAGGCCACCAGGGAGGCCCTGAACTTGTTCTCTTCAGTGGCTTGTCCTGAATCACCATAGGGCATATCTCAACCAAGGCTTTTGAGCACCAGGCTTCTAGGCTGAGGGCTTCCCAGAGACTGGGGTTTAACCTTCCCACCTCCTCCTATTAATACACAACCTCGGGGCCCTCTCTGGTGGCACAAAGGGTTAAAGCACAGCACTAAGACGCTAACGCCACTTCAACATGAGTTCGATCCCCACCCTGGAAGTGACCCACATGGAGCAGCAGACCTCTCCTGGCCCACCCACTGCTCCCCTCAGCACTGAACTTCGTCAGTTGGCCTGTTCTGCTCCCTACTCTGTCTCTGGTGAATCCTCTCACCGTCCCTGGCTTGTACCCCAGTTCTGTATGCATAAATAAATCTAAAAAAAAAAAAAATACACAACCTCTGTCCTGTGCTCACAGAGAAATTGCAAGCAATGGCACCTGTCTAGCCACAGTGAAGGGGAAAACATACCACTGCCAGGTATATCAAACATAGACTTTTTGGAAGTTGATTTCCAAACACTAGGCTTCAGAAAGATTGAGGACACGCCCACCCCTCCCATAAGCACCTCTGTACCTGCTTCCAGAATTTATGGTTACAAGTAACCACATAATTACAAGTAACCACAGGGAACAGAGCCTGTGAACAAAAGGTTTCTGTGAGCAAGGGTGGGATGTCAGGAGTTGTACCTTCGTCCCCCCACCCAGTGTGCTCTCTTGGGCTCCCTCTAATTTTTCCAACTTGCTGCAACTGGAGAATACAGAATTCCATGGAGAGTGGTCACAATGGTCAGTCAAAAAAAAAAAAAAAAAGAGCCCCCACAACATAGGGGCAAACTTGAGAAAATCTCTCTACAATCCATCCCTAAAGAAATGGAAGAGCTCATCTTCCTTACACGCAGAAAGCTCAAAATTGCCATGATAATGAAATTTAAAGAGTTGGAAGCAAATGAAGAAAAATAAATGAATGGCTTAAGCAATAAAATTAATAAACAAATTAGAAACTCAAGATTTAAAAAAAAGTAAAGAAAGCAGTTGCAGGAGGTAAAAATAATTGAGGAGCTAAAAAAAAATTCTACAGAAAGCTCTGGACCAAATGGAGGACCTTGAAAAGCATAATACACAAAAGACCCAGGTAGAAATAGGGAAAAAATAATGAAGAATCACTCCTAGACCTATCCAACTCCACCAGGAAAGCTAACACAAAGATAAAGTCTCCCTATTGATCACAAAGCAGTTGAGTGGGTTGATATGTGGGATTACAAGACTCACAAGTCCCTCTAGAGCCTGGCTCCCTCACCCCTGGAATATAGTCTGGAGACACATAATTCTCAGAAAGGGGGTGTAGTATTCTTCCTAAAGCAAATAATGCCTCACAAGAAAATACAGACTCTGATATGTGTAGGACTGTCTTAACAAAGCCTTTTGGGGTTAAACATACCAACCTACAAGCTGACCCATATACATAGTGGGTGCAACTGGCATTTAAGTACAGTTGGCAGTCAAGGACTCGAAGGAAGAGGGGAGAAAGAATACTTGTGAACCCAGAGGGAAAAATAATTTTGGCTAAATGCCAGTTTGGAGCTATGGCTATTGGTAAGGAATTCCGAGTTATCCAGAACAGAGTGCAGAAGAACAGAGATGAAATGTTCCTTAGATGAAGAGGGGAGTGTGGAAACATCAGCTTTATTAGAGAATGACCTCAAATGAAGAAAGATTGGATATATGGAAAAACTAATCACCACCTACTGGTGGGAATATAAAATGTTACAGTCATTTTGGTAAACATTTTGTTAGCATCTTACAAACATACATTTACCAAACTACCTAGTCATCCCACCACCAGGCATTTGCCCCAGAAAGTAATGTCCTCACAAAGATCTGCACAAAAATCTGTTTATAGCAACTTTACTTACAATCATCAAAACCGAGAAAACTCAAATGCCTCTCAACTGGCCAGTGGAATGCTATTCAGCAATAAACATCTGATACATGAAACAATATGGACAAACTATTTTAAACGAAAGGAACACTACTCAAGAAGCGACATACAGTATCATTTCATTTATAGATTATGAAAAAGGCTAAAGGATGGGGGCAGAAAGCAAATTAGTGTTTGCCAGAGGCTGGGTTGGGGCAATGACACTATCTTCTACAAAGGGTGATGAGGGAATTTTGGGATGTGATGGGATTGATTTTTATCTTACTTGGTAGTGGTTACCTGACCTACCTTATCAAAACACACAGAACTGCACAAAGCATGAATTTTACTTAAATAAATCAAAACTTTTAAAAATGAAGGAAGAATGATGATTCTGACTTGAGTGGCAATTGGAGAGTGACACTACTGAAGTTAATATGAAAGCTTGGCTTGGCTGCTGACAAGCCCAAAAGGAAATTCGAGTAAATTTTGCCATAGCATATAAAGTATGAGGGAGCAAAAATAGAGAGTAAGACCACAGTAGTGGAGTTTTGCTGCTGACTGTTATTTCATTGTGCCATTGAATGTAGCAGGTTATCTATTTGCCAGTTGAAGAACATTTGGGTTGTTTCCAGGTTTTGGCAATTGTAGTATAATCTCTATACCCATTCATAAGGCTATTGAAAGACCAGTGCAGAAAAGTCAGGGATCAATATTTCTAAAATGCAAATCTGATCACGTTACTCTCCTGATTGAAATTCTTTCCTGGTTCCTTATTGCCTACAGAAGTGACTCCAGAGCGTGACCATACATTAGAATCACCTAGAGTATACTTTACGATGCTGGAAGCTCGGTCTACTAGGAGATTCTGATTTAATTATTAGATGGTCCTCAAGCATCAGTTTTTAAAAGACTGTTCTTGTGTTTTTATTATTTTTTAGGACAAATCTTTATTTTTATGTAAAAAGAAAAAAACACCCAGCATAACTCACAAAAAATATGGTTCATGGTTCTATGAAAAATATATTGATCACCAGAGAGGGAGGAGGTAGGTGAAGGGCAGGATGGTCACCTGATCACAGGAATGGCATTTATTTGGTGGGGGGTGAAGTGAGGTATATACACACATTGATGTAACATATATCCCCCAATTTAGGAAGTATTAAACATTAATAACACTTCAAGAGGACATTATTGAGATAAAATTTATACACCATCCAATTCATTGTTGAAGTGTACATTTAATGGGCTTTGGTATATCCCATTGCCTTTTTAAAGTGTGGTAAAAATATGTAACATTTATCATATTCAATGGAAAATTCAGTAGCACTAGTTATATGACAATCTTTTACAACGTACATCACAATTTCCTCACTCCTTTTTGATATTAAATATCTAATTCTGCATAACTAAAACTGAGTGCTTAACAAATTCCCAAAGCCTTACACAAGCCTCATTCTATCTTTCCAGATACAATTCTTCATCACTTCCTGCCTTGCATGCACTTGGGGCCCAGATAACTGAATCATATTTAAACTTTTACAAGTCTTTACCATTGCATATTGCTACCTCATCACTTTGAAATACTATTATCACCAATTCTGAGATAACCCTATGCTTTCAAAGTCAGATTCAAGTCAGATTATTTTTATTGCAGTATTTTTTTCTTCCACTGAACTTAGTTGATTGTTCCTTCTATGTGCTATAGTACCCTTTATCAACCAATTATATTGGAGTGCTTAATCATGAAAATTTTGTGTTTTTGTCTCTTCCACTAGAAAGGATTCTCTCTTCCTCTCTTCTCCCAAGTGGAAAACTTGCAATTTAAAAATATAAATCCATGAGGCTTGGAGAATTGCCAAGAAAAGCCAATTGATTCACATCAGACAGAGACATGTGAGAAGTAGCCATTTGTTGGTTTAGAGATTTCAGAGATTTTTTTTTCCCACAGTATAGCCTAGCCTAGCCTGACTGACACATTCATGAAGGATTTGTTCACCATTTGCATCAGTTGTTCTGAGATATAACTAAAGGGGGAATGTGGAACTCTGTATGAAAGAGATTCTAGTTTTGAGGAGACAAGAGCTTGAATTTAGGAAAGATGCAGATGTCAAGGAAAGGCCTTATGCAGAAGTTATTCCATGGGAAGAGTGACAGGTTAAAATAGGGGAAAAGGAAGTAATAGTAAACTGAGCATATCTAGGGGCACAGAAAACAAAAGCTTATTAAAACCTTTGTAATAAGACTGTTTATGACTTCTACAATTACATGTAATGTAACATTTCAAATCCCAAATTAATATTTTCCCCAAATGGTAGTCTTGAAAAGAGAAACCACATAATGTTCCATTTGTTAATTTGATTTTACTAACTAGATACTTTTGAAGAAACTGTTGAATGCACAGGTTTTGTCCATTGTTAGTAAATCAGTAAGTCATCTTGGTTCGACAGTACTCTGAAGGATGAAATGTGCTCTCCTTTATAATTTGCAGCTCTTATTAGTTCTATTTTCTGCCTGAGGTGCAAAAAATGCAAATAAGAGCTGTGTAATTTCTTTATTTTTACATCATCATCACTAGAAAATCCCAAATATCTTGTTTTGACCCTAACAATGTGCTCTAAGTTGCTCAATGCAGAATATTTTGCTGCCCCATCTTCCATTACCATACTAACCAATTAATGTCTCACATTAAAAAACAAAACAAAATGTGCACCTATACTAAAAAAAATGTATAAATCAAACATACCTAAAAAAATGAATTGTTGAAAGGACAAAAATATATGTTAAAAAATCTCCTAGTTTGGAATCTGCTCTAATATAATTTGGTGAGAAAGGAAAAATATATAACCAAGGATGGTAAAGTCTTAGAAATTGTTTAATCTCATTTACAAGCACATGGGGATTCATTATACTCTTCTCTCCACTTATGTATGTGTCTGAAATTGTCAGTAACAAACACCAGTGGGATAATTCACTTACAGAAAAAATATTTTCAAACATAAGCACACATTTAAGGACAAAGCTTAAAGAATTAAGTTCCTTAATCACAGAATTTCATTATATAATTCAAAAATTAATAATGATATTTTGCAGATAATCGGCTTGATTTTTTTCTTTGGCGCTCACTCATGTGTATTTTACAATGGAGGATGACATTAGTGTGATGGTTATTTAACATTCTGATTATTATGTAGTATTTAATAACCCACCTTTCTCATTGTCTTGAAATCTGACTATCCACAGAGTTCATTTATCCTTTAAAGCAATAATAATCTTGTATTACCTTTAAGATTAGAGTCAACATTATTAAATATGGTAATGGTTGTAACTGACTTGTATCTTGGAGAGCCACATTTCCTGATCCTTAATTGTCAACATGGAAGGTTATCATATTAAGGTTTACACATAAACGAGATTCAATTACTGTTTTCCAGAACCCTTGTCTACTGATTGTGGCTTTAAACACGTAACTAGTGATTTCTTTACTCCACTAACAGTATCAATACAGGTGGAGCATATCTTATTTCCTAGACTGAAATATTTAGCATGCTGTAGGTGCAAATGAAATACATAAACTAAGAGGCAAAAGTGAACCTTTCAAATGTTAATGTGATGTTGGCTGTGTCATTATGAGCCTAATGACTTCAAGTGCACACAAGCACACATAGGTGTCATGCTGGGAAGCCAATGATCTAGTTCTCATCTTGACTTCAGGCACAGAGTATCTCATTAAAGCTATAAATTTCGTAAGTCTGTTCCCAAATTTAAAACCCTTAAGGAAAATGGCTTTCATGGTTCAATAGTTTTAAAGAGTTGTTCTTACTTGGCTTTACAACCAGGAAATTAATAGTTTTTCTAAAACAAATCAGGATTATGCCATTGTTGCATGTTTTCATGCTGTTGCCGTTAGCACTTAACTCCTTTCTAGATAACAAAACCATGAACTCCACATTGAAATCACCATGGGGAGACATTTATTACTTGCTATGATTGCCCTGGATAGTATGGGGTGGGGAGGAAATTTGCTCACTCATGGTTATATAAAATTGTTTCTTGAGGTAATGTGAAATGGAATTTCTAATCAACCTTCACTACTTAGAGTGAGTCTTATTTAGTTTCCTATCAGTAAGTGCAAGTTGCTCTAGTCCCATATGGTATTAGTATCCAACTAATAAAAATGCATGCAGGTCTCAGGTACTCAAGGCATTGGGGAAATAGCAAAGCAATTAATGAAATTATTTCTTCTTTCTCAGTGGAATTTAAACTAAATTTTTACATAGTCAGGAGAGATGCACTTTTAGGAAATATTCTCTTTTGTTTTGTATACATTCACTGTAAAGAACAACAGTTTGTTGCATCTGGAAAAAACAAGACAACTACTATAGTAGACACAATGGTATTATACAATACCTCCAATTTCTGTGAAAGTCAAGATGAAACACTAATTTTTTGAATCACAGTACACAGTGTAATGTGACAAATGATTTATGAAAGAATGATCAAGAAGTATTTCTACTTAAAAAGTTACAGGGATGATAACATATATTTGTAAAAGTGTGAACCTACACCCCTAAAACATACACGTTGTAAATCAATGCTACTTCAATGAAAAAACAGAATTAAGAAAAAGGATGCCTCCAGTTTTTGGCTACTATGAAATATGAATTAAGTTGTGAAAAATAATCATGTACAAATCTCTATCTTGTAATTCTTCTTGTGTAAAAACCTATAGTAGCATAGCTGGGTGATAACTAGGAGTTATGTTTAGCCTCACATGGAACTTACTCTTTTCCACTTATGCCAATAATGAGGTGGACAACAATTCCTATAGCTAATAGTCACCCTTTTCCATATCTATTTTACAGAAGGGAGTGAACAAAATGACCATCCTTCAGGGATGCAGGCCATGCATGAACTCAAGACATTTGTGTAAATCCTGAACACTGATTTTGTCACCATAGCTATAGTTAACTGTAGGTCTGCTATCTTAAGCGACATGTTTGGCCACCATTGTTACCTGCAGTTCTGCATTCCTATATTAAATCAGAATTGCCCCGTTAGTCATAGCTAAGACGCAAGGTATTTTTCATTTCGGTCAAGAGCAGAAAGCTTGACCACTATGGGAAGGGTCTACCTCATAAGGTATGACTGGGAATGCCTGGGGGCTGAGGACCAATGTATGACTAGGGACCCCAAAAGCTGGGGTGGAACACCTTGTTGATAAGATTGAAAGCCTGGTTGGGGATCTATGGTTTGATTTTTTTTTTTTTTTTAAGTTTTATTTTTTTATTCATATAAAACTGGGGTACAGGCCAGAGATGCGGGCGGTGAGAGGCTTCACCAGAGACAGAGCAGGGAACAGAACAGGCAGATCAACAAAGTACACTGCTGAGGGGAGCAGCGGGCGGGTCAGGAGAGGTCTGCCACGCCATGTGGTCACCTCTGGGGCAGGTGGGAATCGAACTCATGCGGAAACGGCTTTAGATTCTCAGTGCTGTGCTTTAACCCGCTGCGCCACCAGGGAGGGCCCGTATGGTTTGATCTTAATTACAGGACCAAGTCATGAAGCAGAGTAGTACCCAGAGGGCAGACTCACACCTCCGCATACTATAGACAAAGTACATTTTCTAGTTTTACTCCTCCCCTTTCTTTTTGTCTTTCTTTCCCTTGTAACTGATGCTGTAAAATTACCCTATCAATAAAAAGGCCAGGATCTTGCTCTTCAGCAGCATCCTGTGTTCTACAGCTTGCTTGCTCCATGACTCCCATTTGTCAATGAAGCACTTAACTTACCAATATCAGCAACCTGTCTACAACCTTTCATGTGATAGTCCACTAGTTTTCTATTTCTGCATAAAAGTTAAAAAAATTAGCAGCTTATAACACATTATTTCTGTGTCACGAGTCATAGGTTTGAACATGGCTGAGTTCTTTCTATGAATTCCAGTTGTTTTATAACTTCACCATTTCATAATCAAACCTTAAATTACAGTGCAGTGCTATTTAGAAGAAACGCAATGGGAACCACATATATAATTTCAAATTTCCTAGTAACCACATTAACAACTGAAATTTAATATTTTAATCAAATCTAAAACATTATTTCAGCATAATAAAAATTGGTAAGTGCTTTTTAATACCAAGCCTCTAAAACCTTGTATTTATTTATTTTTTCACTTAGAACATATCTTAAATCAGATTAGTCATATTTCAGGTGCTTAACAGCCATATATGGCAAGTTACTGCCATAATAGATAAGTTACAGATAATCTTTTGAGTATTCAGTGATAATTCACTGTGATTTTAATTTGCATCTTCCTGATCATGAAATGATGGTGAGCATATTTTCATGTTTATTGGCCACTTGTGTGTGTGTGTGTGTATATATATATATATATATATACTTGTGTATATATATATTTTTGTATAATGTCTTTTCCAAAGTCAAGCAACAGGTAAATAGATACACAAATTGTGACAATCATAAAAAGAAAAGGCATTCAGCAACCAAAAACTAATGATTCATGCAATAATCTGAAAGAAGCTCAAAGTATTGTGCTGATGAACAAATTTCACACAAAGTTATAATGATTTAATTTATATCAAATTTTAGAACAGGCAAATTAATTAGAAAGCAAGCAGATTAGTGGATATAGGAATGTATAAGTAATGGAAAAACTGCATGAGAGAATTTTTGGAGTGATTGCTAATGCTTTATATCCACATCAGGGTGATTATGTAGATTATATTTGTCAACAAATTTGTTAAATTACAGTTTATAAGGTTGTGTTTTACTGTATGTGAATTATACTACAATAAAGTTGGTTTAGAGAGAAAAGCAAGCAACAAATGGTAGCTGTTACTCAATTTGAAGGTACAGTACGAAGTAAAACTGTGAGACCTCTTCTTCAAAAGTATTAAGAATTTCATCACATTGACAGAGGGAGTTTGTCTGCTATTGAATCTCCAGTGATAGACCAGTGCTAATCATATAGATCCCGTAAAATTCTGTTGCATGACATTAACAATTTGGGCGATTTAGTGCTTCCAATTTCCTTTGAGAATAGCCTAAAATCTCTTCCTACTTCTGCTGTTCTTCTGTAAACCAGCAGAAGGAACAAACTACTGAAAACCATTCTTAATAAATGATATATCAGGCTGAATAAAAGTTCTTCTATTTTCTTTGAAGATATGGAGAAACACACCAGTAATTAAGAGATTATAAGTAGATTGAGTGGATGGGAAATTATATAGGAAATTTTGCCCTTAGTATTTCATGTTAATTAATGAACATTAAACCTACTATCGGTCAAGAAATGAGCTAAATCATGGTGCTAAAGAGATAAAAAAGGTACACACAATCATGTAATAGTCTTTCCTTTTTAGAAATCACTTTTTGTTCATATCCCAATTATTGTTTGTAAGGACCCAAAATTGCCATAGATATTTCATTGGGTATTTGTTCAAGCTTTAGTGTTTTTCAACACTGTGTATTTATATAACATATATACTATATAAATGACTTTATTCAGATAAAGTGGGGTATTCTGTTACGGTTACCCGAATGAATATAATATTTAATATTTATATTTAATGTAAAAATATCAAAAATACACAATTTGATTCAGATAAATAAACTAAATCATAGCCTCATTATGTGGGCAACCTTGTAGCATTATAACAAAACTTATGTGTGTGTACTTACAGCATGAATGCATGAACCCTAAAGTCTGATTTAGTCACATGGCAAATTTTCCCAAAAGGATTTTTACAGCAATTCTACTTTTTGCTCAGTGTCCTATATAAAGGGGTCTTTTAGGAAAAAAACCAGTACTTTACATGGTTAATGGTATTTCATAGATAAATAATTAAAATGTCTGTAGGGTATATATCACTGTGCATCCTAATTTACTTCAGAAATGACAGTATCAAGGTATGAGATGAGTGCAGACTAATAAAACTGGGGAAAAAAAAGCCAAAAGTTCTTGCAAAATCAGAGAAGCAGTATGATGCTCTTCCTCTAATTCCATTATATCTCAATATAAAAAAAAAAGAAACAATTCTTATGTTTGGAGCAGATGGAATACAGCGATAATTGTTTCACTTATATCACTCAAGCAAAAGTCTTCAAAATGAATTAAAGCATGACTAAGAGAAATAACCAAAGAAAAGGTAGGAAGAAGAGAATGGAATGCTAACAAGGAAGACTGCGGGTTTTGGGGTAAAATAGTGAGTTTAAAGAGGTAAGGTATTAGTAGGCATTACACAAAGCTTAAGTGTGATATTCTGGGGTGAGACTGGTTTGAAGTTTTGTTTTGTCAATTACGAGCTACAAATAATCCTACTTAACTAATTTCCCCTAACTTCACATTTATCATTAGCAAAGTAGGAAAGTAGTAAAACCCTTACATATTATAGGGATGACAGCATAGTGCATACTA
Organism: Condylura cristata; assembly: GCF_000260355.1. NCBI lineage: Eukaryota > Metazoa > Chordata > Mammalia > Eulipotyphla > Talpidae > Condylura > Condylura cristata. The sequence continues at coordinate 15,691,669 of NW_004567106.1, read as the reverse complement.
AGCACTTAGCACAGTACCTGCAACATAATAAAATAAATGCTAGCAAGGCTATCCTCATGTATTATCACTGCAACACAAAATATACAAAGGACACTAATGTAATTGGTGACAGTAAGACAAATTATGTGAAAATATGCATTTAAAAAAAGGCCAAAGTCTATTTCAAAAGTAGTAAAAATGAGAAAAGACCAAATTTTTGTTTTTGCTTACTGCAAACTGTTTACAGCCTCTGATGTGCTTTTCTTTTGCCTAAAGCCTTTGCTCCAAAATTCATCCAGCTATTACAATCTGTGGACTAATTTCCTGATATCTTTGTTACATTATTTCAAGCTATGAGTCAATGAATTTCTATCTGCCTACTTGCAGGTTTTCCCATTTCAGCCCACTGTAATCACAGCTGCCAGCACATCCCAGTGTCATACCTTTACTGAGTCTGTCAGATGCATGTGATAAAACTATGGCTCTGGGTCAAGTATAACAATTCTATTCTTTAAGGGAAGAAGTGGTAAGCTGACATTCTCTTAGAAGCCTTACAAAGCTCTACCTCTCATTTTAAAGAAACTCTGCCTTAAATAATCAAACAAAGACACCTGCCAATAATACTTAGCTCTGCACATAGATTCACTGCTCTTGCTGTAGTTTGGCAAAAGACAACTTGAGAATTAGAATCAGGGAGAATAAAATGACTGGTTACTGAGAATTCTGTTAACTAGTGATCAATAGAAAATCCCAAGCCCAAAAAACAGATTACAACTGCTCTTGAAATATCTGGGCAAGTGTGTAGGGCCCAGGACACAGCAGGTTCTTGGCATATATTTGGCAGTACTTCTGCCACAGGTAACAATAAAATATAATTCCCTTTAGTCTTTACTTGCAATCCTAAAGCACTGTATTATATGATACATACATGGATGAAATAAGGAAATGGTATTTCATCTTCTAGCACTACTGGTTGGTTATAAGTGTTTTCATGTGCAAGCATTTCCTGTTCATTATGGAACTTTGTAGTATTTTATTTATTTTAGCAATTGGAATCCTGTTGAGGTCCTTGAAGAAACAAAAGATGTTAGTAAGGGTGAAAAAAAATTTCAGCATTCTTCCAGATCATCAAATTGTTAACACTTATGTTATAAATAAGAGAAAATCTATCTCTATTCTTAAATTTCAGTTAAGGAGTTGTTTTCTTCTTTTAAAAATATTTTAGGTCTAGTTTATAAAGGTTTAAATTGCTCTAAAACATACAAATTCCAAATGCAAGCCCCTATTTCATTTCCAATGACTTTATTGAGAACATTGTGCAAATTAGATTTTACAATTTAACATTTTACAATTAGAAATTTTATCTGCTACTACATAAGTTGCAAACTTTTCAAAAACACTACAGAAAATCCTTTATTTCTTTGGATTTTTCTGTTCCATGCTGAGCTCCTGAGATAAATTTTTTCTTTCAGCTTCATTTTCATCTTCCTGTGAAATAAATTTTAGAAAACATTAAAATATAAACTTTAGGGCATTTTATCAGCTATATTTAATACATTTTAACTGTTTTCTGAAGAATTATTAACTTTAGTGATTCATGTAATCCTAGGGAAATGGCTAGAAACACATAAGGTAAAATTAGGTAACATTTAAATATTTACAGTGGGTGCTGGTTTATACTGCACATTGATTAAAATTTTCTATGTTTTTAAAAGTAAGTTATTTTACCGATGACCTAAAAATTACTTTTGAAAACGTTTACTGCTAAAAATAGTATCCTTTTTAGGGGGTGAATCAGCTGTTTTTACTATGATATAAAACAATAAATTTAACCTCTGAGACACTTTATGTGCCCATACATGGCATTTTTGTCTCATTTAGCATACTTTCTTGACAGGTCTGCCAATTTTCCAATTACTTCTACCACCATATGTTATCTGAAATCACTCAGCTCTAAAATAAGAAACATGGGCATGTCAGGCTATAGAATACTTACAATATTCTAAAGTTTCGATTCTAAGTGGTGGCCTCATAATTCACAGCAGGTTCCTGTGGAACATGGTGAATAAATGAAGTGACATCATAATGTCTGCTTCCATAGGAATGAAGTACATCTTGTGTTCAATATTAAGTGGTGACCTCGAGAGTATAAATAATGAAAGTCTGGAAAAATATTTCATCTTACAACTTTTAACCCATCTCATCATGTATGTTCCTTCAACAATACCCAAGCATAAAACATACTCTTCTAATATATCTGATATATATCAAGTAAATCATATTTATTAATTGAAGTAAAAAACATTCTCTCTTTAATGAGTTAAAGTATGAAAAGCAACTAAGTATCCCAAGACAATTTAGTAGTATCAGTATCACCAACACATTCCTATTGAACCAAATTCAACACAATAATTTACTTGACTTCACTAAGCAAATGCAAATCAAGTTACTTATGTTTTCAAAAAGACCACACTCCTGCCTGACTTTATGAAAGTGGAGAAAGTATCCCTTTAATGTATTTTGTCCCTAACTTCAAAAGCATCTGAGATTGAGACACTGTAAAAACAGGAGTGTAGAGAATTAATCAATATTAAAATCAAACGGAATCATTATAGATAGGGGGGACAAAAGGGGTGTGATTATGAACATTATTTTGGCAGTGTAATCTTTAATATATTTTTCTAAGCCAACTAGCCACTGTATGTTTCTTTCTAGTTTATCTTTACTGATTAGAGATATTAGCTATTATGTGGAACTGAGTCTTGAGAATTCTTCAGTGAGCAACTTCCACTTTTATACAACAGTTCCATGACACTGCTTTTTAATTACATTTTAATTAAATTTACATTTAATAAAAAGCAAATTTACTCTACACTTTCCACTGTCTTCTTTTTTTTTTTTTAAAGATTTATTTATTCATATAGAAGTGGGGTACAGGCCAGAGATGCGGAGGATGAGAGGCTTCACCAGAGACAGAGCGGGGAGCAGAACAGGCAGATCAACGAAGCACACTGCTGAGGGGAGCAGCGGGCGGGTCAGGAGAGGCCTGCCTCGCCATGTGGACTCCTCAGGGGCAGGCGGGAATCGAACTCATGAGGAAGTGGCTTAAGCTTCGTAGTGTAGCGCTTCAATCCGCTGCGCCACCAGGGAGGGCCCTCCACTGTCTTCTTTAGATGACAATAAGTTAATTCAGCAGATAAGGTGGCAAGAAATTTTTGTTAAGTAACAATTTATATGTTCCTCAGGTAGGGCTTTTTTCTTCTTCATCTTAAATTCCTATTGCCTAACAGAGCACATATAGTCAGAGTTCATTCAAAGTTTTTTTTTAGCTTGTGAAACAGTGGAATACGAAAAATATATATAAAAGAGGGCCCTCCCTGGTGGTGCAAGGGATTAAACACAGCACTATGAAGCTATCCACAGCCACTGCAGCATGAGTTCTATCCCCAGCTAAACAAGTGATCTTTCCTGTATCAGCTGCTGCTCCCCTCAGCAGTTATTTCAGTCTGTCTGTTCAGTGAATTTCATTTGATCCTCATTCTGTCTCTGATGAATCCTCTCACCCCCCACACCTCTGGCCTGTACCCCAGTTCTCATGTGCATAAATAAATCTTTAAAAAATAAAGGAGAGATCAGCCCAAAGTAATGTGAAATTTGAAAAAGCATAACATTAAAGATAAATGGTTAAAAGTAAGGATCAAAAGTAATTTGTAGAAAATGGAGGCTTTACCACGTTGATAGTCTATCAAGTTTTGATACCATCATGACTTATTGGTGTAATAAGTTTGGTTATCAAGTTTTCCCTAGCAACTATTAATGCTATTCAAGTCAAACAGAAATACAAAGGCTTAATAGTGACCTTGAGGATGAAAAATTATTTAATATTTTACTTTCATATTTAAGTAACAGTCTTAATACTAGCTTTTTTTTGGTCTGGAATTTTTCTTGTAAACATAAGTCATGTATGTCTAATTTTCCTCCTGTTCAGAACAGGTGCAAATTCTACATTTTTCAATATGATAAGAACATATCTTAAATATCTTGCCTTTTATGCTTTAAAATCACTTGTATAAGTACAAGATTCACTCTCTTCCTTTGTACAAGAACAGCTATGAATTACATGTAGAAAAAGGTTATGGGGGGAGGAAACAAATTTAATCCTGTTAAGACTATACACATCATAATTACTATTGTATAATATCACTACCAAAACAGCAACACATTTTTTTTTTATTTTATAACAACAGCAACACATTTTATAGTTACAAATAGCCATATTAAAATTAGATGCATTTCCAGAAAGAATCTTAGAGGATTTTCTGGGGAGAATGGGAGAATGCTAATCTGTTTTTTCACTGTAGCTCAATTTATAAAGAACTGGATATGAAGATCAAGATTAAGAAAGCATTAAAATAGTTCAGATAGCAAATCATCAACCGATAATAAATGAAATTATAAATAAAGCAAGCTTTTGTTGAAGTGTTTCTTTACTTCTAGATTTTAAAAGCAAACTTTTTTTTTTTTCTGATAGATGCCAGGATTTGTCACTGTTTGCTGAGATAAGACATCTGTTTTTTTCCCAGTGAAAGAAGACCCCTGCTACATGGATCATTTTCCTAGTGACAGACCTGACAAGTTTGACATTTGTTTCATGAGTGTTCTGAAGAGGCCAAAAAGAAAATGTACCCTTTCGGGTTACTGGAAAGTAGACAGGTTTACTTCTTACTGTTTGGGCTTGTTAACTCATACCCCAGAAAACAAGTAGATAGTAAAGACTTGCAGATCTGCCAGCTATTTCTAGAATTTTAAGAATGCATACTCATATAACAATTATACTAAATTAATCACTGAATGTATCTTCTTAGTTTTTTTGCATTTTTACACCGATAGTATTGCTTTGGTGAAAAGAATGATTACTTTCTAGGCACACATGAACAATGTAATGGAAATCTCATGTTCCAGGTGGCAATCTGAATTATTCTAAGAGAACGAAGTAAAAACATTGTAATTTTAAACTAAGCTACATTTTAGTACTGAATACAACTTGCAAAATTTTGTTTAAATTCTATTTAGCTGGCACCATCAATATGGAATAGAGGTGTTTTTTACTCTTTCTTACTTAAAAATTTGACTTAACACTCTTAAAATGTCAAAGAATTGATACCAATTGATAAAACCTAGCCATTCTGCTTTCCTTTCTGAGAGAAACAATTCCAAAAAGTAAATTATTTTAGTGCTGGAATTTCTACTACTCAGGAAACATTTGAACTCAAATTATAGTCTCTGAGTATAGATGATTATAGATTATAATTTCTTTTATTTTAATTTTTATCATTTAAAAATATATATTTATTTATGAATACAAGAACTGGGATACAGGTCAGAGGTGCAGGTGTGGGGAGAGGGTTCACCAGAGACAGAGCCGGGAGCAAAACTGGCAGATCAACGAAGTACACTGATGAGGGAGTCAGCAGATAAGACAGGAGAGGTCTGCTGAGTCAATGTGGCTCATATCTGGGGCTGGGGATGGAACTTGCACTGAAGAGGCTACAGCTAGCTGCTGTGCAGCATCCTAACCCATTGCCCCACCAGGGAGGGCCCTATAAGTTTTTTTTAAAGGTAGGATTATACAAAGGGATAACCTTCACCTTTGTTCCTATCTTTAAAGGTGATTTTAAGAATACTTAAAAAAAAATACTTTCAAGTAGAGATACTTGTCAAACACCAACTTAACCAGTGATCAAGGTTATTATAACCAGCAGTACATACTAACTTTACTCTTTGGTATTCTGTACTAAGAAAAGCACATCAACTGGTGTGTGTTATCATTCTCAATAATGCATGACCTCAATATAATCATGACAACATTTGATACATAAAAAATAACTGAACAGAAATTGTCAAATGGCAAAATCATGAAAAATAAGACAAAGCTTGGCTATTTGAAAAAAACTAGTGGACATGCTGACCAAATGCAAGGAGACAGATCAATATAAAGAACAAATAATGAGAAATGGACAAAATTTTCATAAGGTCTATGCAGCTATAAAAAGAATTGTCTTGTTATTAATATCCTGATTTTGGTAATTCACTATAGTTACAGAAGATGGTAACATTGCAGGAAGCTGGATGAAGGACAAATGGGGATTATCTGTACTACTTTTGCAACTTTTTGCTAAATGTAAAATTATTCAATATAAGAATATTGAAAAAATTAAAATGAATACTTAATAAAAGTTTTCCAAATTCTAAGCAAGTATTAAAGGCAAAGATTTTGTGTGGAAAAAAAATTCAAGGCCCCTGTAACCCCTACACCAAAATATATAGATAAAATAGTCTATTGTCCATTTAAAATTCCTTCCTAAAAGTATTGCAAATGTTCACAATGGTGTTGCCATTTTTATTTTCTTATCAGTGATTTCATATGTTTTATTCTTTTCTTCTCTGAACATGAATTACTTTCACAATCAGAAAACAAACTTTCATTTGCAAAATCCCTTTATAATCTAGCCATTTCCAAAAATAAGTATAATGATATATTGAATTTGCTATTCACAGCAAAGAAACTGGTATAGCAGTAAAACAAAGTGAGGTGTGGCTAATGTTTAATTTTCTTTAGATTTTAAGTATTCTTTTAACTGATAAGGAAGTTGTTGTAATTGGATGCAGATAAGCAGTGAAAATTATCTATATGCTTTAATAATATTCCTTTATAAAATGTTGGGGGGGGGAAGCAGGTAAATTTAAACTGTTCTATTAATTATGGAACAAGGGCAGAAAATTAACACATAATATATAGTTCTAATATATGGTCAAAACATCTTTCTTTAATCATTTAAAACTTATACCAATTATAACTCTCAACAGCATTTGGGATTGTGCTTTTAATACAGAAAATTTGCTAGTGTTGCACAATGAGGAAAAAAATTTATCTTAATAATTGGAAAAATACTGATGATGATGAAAATATTTTAGGCAAAATGAGCATGCTGCATGTTTCAGACTAAAATTAATTACAGTTTTTAAGACCTCACAAAACCACCATAATTCTTTAAATGGTGCATTTACTTCATAGTAATAAACACTTGGATCATTAAGTAAAGTGCAAAATGTGTGTGATGTGCTACATTTAACAACCTTTGGCCCTTTTTTCTTTACTTCTATATTCAGTTTTCCAAAACACTGAATAAGCAATTGAAGACCACAATTAAATTTCCTGACTTTGCATATTTGAGATTCTTATTTATTTAATACAAAAGACAATCTATTTTACAACTGAATTCCAACTGTAGTGGGCTATGATTGATGTTGAAACGAACTTACAAAACAAGCTTAATTAAATTTACTGTAAAAAACATAAGCTTTTTCCTAAGACAGAAAGTGCATATTTAATTATAAAGTCTAGCACTATAGTCCAAAATTATAGCAGTTATGGAGATTCTTAGTAAACCTAGATCAAATACATATTAAACAGAGCTTATTTTGTAAATGTTTACCTTTTCTCAGTGATTTTTAAAAAAAATGATAATTATCCAAAGTAATCCCTCTTCTTTAAATCACAAAATCATATCTTTTATTAGCAAGTTAGGGAGAGAAAAAGGTAATTACAAATTTCATGTAAGAACATATATGAATAATTCCATTTTACTTGTTGTGTAATCACTTCTCCAATCTAGTCAGCTAGGTTTGCTTTCCTAAATGTTTCTCCCCCTATCACTTTTTATTTCTTTGTAATGGTTTTGACAGCATGGGAATAGGGAAGTTAAAAATAAGATTTTGGATTTCCCCTGTATGACATAAAATCCAGATGAAATTTCTATGCGAAGGACCTAGGAAGAAAAGCTTAAGTATTGGCACAGCCACTTTGGGAATACATATTTATAGTAAAGGAGATGAAAGGCAGTGAGCACTGGACAAAATAAATGAAGGAAATAAAATGAAGGATGAATGTTAAGTGTGAGATGGGGTCAACTCTTAATGAGCAGAAACCTAATTCTATAAGAATAACTTTCATAACATGAGTTTTTAAATATGTAAGATATGTTGCTAATTTACTCTAGGACTTGGATACCAAATACTGTATTATTTTCTTTTTTGGAGAGAAAAGTTTCTTTCTGTAAGGTGAGTATATTTGATAACCTGTGAAGAACTATGGTCTCAAAGATAGAAGATTCTCCTTCTTTAGACTTCTAAATGTAACAGGGGATCTAGGGTTGGAAAAAGGATACTGATAGCAAAATTGGCAAAATCCAAAATAAGGTTTATAGTTTACTTACTATTAAAGCTTAGGTGGAGTAAGTGTTCTATGTTTTTATATAAGATGTACACACAAAAAGGAAAGCAAACAAATTATCTTTGTGAGATGATTAGGCTTCAAGTACTATGAAGTTTCTTGCTAAACTAGCATGCAGACATGATCACAATTATAAAGAATGGGGTCTTGGCATTTCCATGCAGTGATAGCTTATAATATAAGCAATATTTATTACTGCTATTAAAATTCCAGTCATTCAATAATACCTAGTGATAAACAAATAAGGAAGTAGATCAGGCATATAAATATGATAGAGGACAAAGATTGTAATACTCTAGAGTTTGATTAGAATGTCCAAATAATAGTCTTCTTCAAACTCAAATAATAGTATTGTGAAACTTTAAAACTATACTTCTCAATGTAACTTACACTATTCTCCTATTAAACTCAACATCAAACACTATGTCTTTCAGAAATAGTTATTCATAGAAAGTGAATTTTAAAAACATTATTCCCAAGTGAACAGATTTAGCTGCCTCAAATATCAATTTCAAGTTGAATGCTGTTTTCTCTACAGTGAGCTCATTAATCTTCATAGTTTTATTGGAAATTAACAGCTCATTAGATGTCCAAATAACATATTTCCTACAGCACATTAATTTTTCATGGATGAAAAAAAAGTTGATTTTTGCTTCAAGAAAAGTTAAAAATATTAACTCCAGACAAGTAAATTCTCTAACAGTGCTGCTTTATTTCAGTATTCAAAACAACAACATCTCTACATCTTGAACTTATGGATTACTGTCTAGTCACTACTTTGCTTTAAAAAAAAGATTAAATGTTTTGGGCCCTCCCTGGTGGTACAACGGGTTAAAGCACAGCAATATGATGTGGTCTGCAGCTACTGCAGCACAAGTTCTATCCCTGGTCAGGGAGGTCACGTGACCCACACGGAATGTCAGACCTCTGTCATGTCTGCTGCTCCCCACTGAAGTGTGTTTCAGTAGATCTGCCTGTTCTGCTCCCCACTCCATCTCTGGTGAATCCTTTCACTCCCATACCTTTGGCCTGTACCCCAGTTCTTGTATGATAAATTATTGATTCTTTAAAAAAAAAAAAAAGGGGGCCCTCCCTGGTGGCGCAGCGGGTTAGAGCACAGCACTGAAAATCTAAAGCCGCTTCCGCATGAGTTCGATTCCCGCCTGCCCCGGAGGTGACCACATGGTGTGGCAGACCTCTCCTGACCCGCCCGCTGCTCCCCTCAGCAGTGTACTTCGTCGATCTGCCTGTTCTGCTCCCCACTCTGTCTCTGGTGAAGCCTCTCGTCGCCCCTGAGCCTCTGGCCTGTACCCCAGTTCTGTATGCACAAATAAATAAATCTTTAAAAAAAAAAAGGATTAAACATCTTAAAAACTGCTTTAAACAGCTATCATAATGAAACCATCTATTATTTTTAAAAAGTTATTTACTAATGCATACAAAAACTGGGATATAGGCCAGAGGTGCAAGAGGTGAGAGGATTCACCAGAGACAAAGTGGGAACAGAACAGGTTGACTGAAATGCACTGCTGAGGGGAGCAGTAGGTGAGACAGAAGAGGTTCTGCTGCACCACGTGGGTCAATCCCTGGCAGAGAATTGAACTCTTGCTGCAGTGGCTGTGGTTTAACCCCATGTGACATCAGGGAGTCCTATTGGTATACATTTTTTGAAGATATTTACTTTTATTTATTTATGCATACAATAACTGGGGTATAGGCCAGAGGTGCAGAGGGTGAGAAGATTCACTAGAGACAGAGTGGGAAGCAGTGGGCAAGACAGGAGAGGTCTGCAGAAATGTGTGGGTCAGCTCTCTGGCTGGGTTTCAAACTCATGCTGCAGTGGCTGGCGAAAGTTGATAGTGCGGAGACTTTAACCTCTGTGCCTTGCCCCATTGATAACATTCTTAAATGATACAAAAAGAAGGCTATTTAGAAACTACTGAATTACTTATAAAGCTTGCCTGAAAATACATTCACTAATTTTTCTTTATAAACATTAATTATTCTTTATAAGTATAAAGTATTTTTCAATGTGCCACATTCTAGATTATAGGACAGTAGGAAAAATATTACATCTTAAAATGCTCTACTGGAAAAAAGGATATCCAGAGAGATGGATAAGCCATCTATGTATCCTTTCCTGATTTTCAACTATGGGTCAGGTATAGTGCTAGATGCTAAAAACAAAATAAAACTAACAAACTGGGATATGTAAAATAGATACAGTTTCTGCATTATGGAACATATAACCCATGATTTAAACCATTATTTAGTCAACTAACTCCCAACTATGATAATGTTCAATGTTAGAAAAACACAGTGCCTTAAAGACCTAAACATTTCAGGGAAGTCCTTCCATCAGCACCAAAATAACAAATACTTTGAGACTTGAAAGATAAGAACAAGGAGGCCAGGCTATGAATGGGGGGTGAGGGGGTGGATGTAAGGGGAAATAGTAAGATCATTATGTCAGATGAAGTCCAGTGAAAAAGAAAGGAATGGACATGACATGGAAAGGTAGAAAAGACTAGTTCTAGCATTTTCTGACTTTAGCATTACACAGTGAGCCTGGATGGTTACTTTGTTTATTTGTTCTGTTTCTTCTATGTAGTTGCATACAGAGGGAAATTGGGCTTTGTGGTCAGTGGATAGCAAACTTAGATTCGAATCCTAACTGTGTTGCCATATACTATCCAAAGCTAAGCAACTTTGAAAAAAAAAAAAATTTCCCTTCTGACCTCATTTTTCACCTCCTCTATATATTGGTAATACTAATGGTATAAATGAAATAGTATATCCAAGACCTAGTACAGATCCTGGCCCACAGTAAGTACAAAAAGTTTTATTTCTATTTCTTCCCATGCTTAACTTTATAACAGATTTTAATAATCAATGGCTTATCAATATGCAGGAAGGGAGTGAATATCCTCTTAAAAAATAGAGCTTTCTGAATAACCATCATTAGGATATTAAGCAGAACCTAGTTCTATCCATCTCTTTAATTTTGTAACTTTGCAATTTCAACTTGATTTTATTGTCAGCTCAAAGGAAAAAAAAATCAAGTGAATGATCACTCTCAAAGACATTCACTCATAAGTGGTATAATTAAGAAGTGAAATGCTGATAATTTTTCAAAATTGCAAACAAAGGCCTCTGATTAGCAACTTTGAAGTTGACTTCCACATGTACCCTATAGTTTGTATGATACTGCAAATGTAGAGAAATGGAAATTAATGTTTCATTCCCCCTAACTTAATCAACAACCTTATTGATATAGTCCAACTGATATAACATCTTGGAGTCTAGGTACGTCTAATAACAGATATAGTTCCTACACAGTTGGCTTAAGACTAAAACATACTGCTGATTCCACGAAAACAAATCATAATCTTGTAGACAAAAAGCATTTTTTGATTATTGGAAACAGTGAATCTTGGAAATGCAAGAGAAAGTAAAAGTAATTTAACTTACCATCCTAAAGTAATGTTTAAATGTTGTCTTACTGAAACCTGTGTGTGTAACATATATAACATATGTGTACATATAACACATACATGACATATATGTATGTATATGTGTGTGTATACACACACATGCTTAGATGGCCAATATTTTAAGTTGGGGAGATCTTTATAAATATAAGGGAAATATTATTTGTTACTATCAATAATACATTATTTGAGTAAATAGTCCATGCCAAAGTAATAAGGCTTAAATGTAAAGTAAATTCCATTAAAAAAACCTGGTTAAATCTATTAGCTCTTTTCAAAAGTGTTTGACTATCACTGTGAACTGTATTAGAGACATGAATTGATTCCAGGTAAGACATGTAAGGAAGCCTAGAGGGAAACATCTGTGAATATATACCTCTCTCTAAACAAAACAAAACAAACAAAAACATGTCTATACCGGAAATCATATAGAGTTTTGTAAACCATGTTACTACAGTTAAAAAAAAGAATACAGCACAGGGCTCACGTTCATTGTTTTGCCTATATGCAATACTTAAAATATTTAAGTAGCTAGGTTGTATGTGACATACAGCTAAAGAATCCTTATCAACACAACACTGGTATTACCCCCAGTTTTGAGTTTATGCCTTATAATTGCTTTCTTTTCCTTTAATGCTGCCTTTAGAACTCTGTTGCCCTTTTATAATCTTATCAGATTTCAAACTCTACCCATGTCATAACTCTCCAGTTTGTATCTTTAGCCCTAATGGTATAGAAACCACACTTTAAACTCACATATCCAATGTTATTTGAGGTCTCCACTTAACTTTCAATGGGCACCTCAAGTGTCCCGGTACAAAGTCAAATTCTTGATTTCCCTCTCAATGAAAACCTGTATCTCTCTTGTTATGCAATCCACCCAATGCTCAAATACAACCTCATGAGGTCATTCTTTAATTCCGTTCTCTCATACCCCACTGTCAGTTTCTGTTGGATCGATTTCCAAAGGTTTCTGAAATATGTCTAAGTCATTTTCATTGTTATCATCTTAGTCCAAGCCATCCATCCTATTTCTTGCCTGGATTACTCCAATAGCTTCTGAAATAGTCATCTAGCTTCCAGTTTACACTTGTACTTATTCTTCATGTAGCAAAAGTGATCACTGTAAGACACAGATGACATTGCAGCACAGTGCAATAACATCCAAATTCTGCCATTGTCTACAAAGTCCTATATCATCTGGCCACACCCACATTTCTAGCCTTGCTCTGCACAGTTCTCCAACTACCCATTTGAACCAAAGACGTTGGTCTTCTCTATGATTTCATAATAGGTGGTTTTGCTGCTTCTACTGCCTCTGATTTTGGATACCTATTTTTCTTTTCTTTTTTTTTTTTTTAAAGATTTATTTATTTATTCATATAGAACTGGGGTACAGGCCAGAGATGTGGAGGGTGAGAGGATTCACCAGAGACAGAGTGGGGAGCAGAACAGGCAGATCGACGAAGTACACTGCTGAGGGGAGCAGCGGGCGGGTCAGGAGGGGTCTGCCACGCCATGTGGTCACCTCCCATGTGGTCACCTCCGGGGCAGGTGGGAATCAAACTCATGAGGAAGTGGCTTTTAGATTCTCAGTGCGGTGCTTTAACCCGCTGTGCCACCAGGGAGGGCCCTATTTTTCTTTTTATACATTCCCAGTCAATGAAGAATTCCCTGATTTCATGTATGAAACTAGATGAAACTAGTCTTTTCGCCATGACTGACAGATTGTTTCTCAAAACACTTGAGAATGAAATGTCCACTTACCTACTTATTTACATGTAGTCTATCTTCCTTCCCTAGAGTATAAGGTACATGAAAACAGGTTTTCTGTTTTGCTTATTTACCACTGTATCCTTAGAAGCTAGTGCCATTCCTATTATACATCAGTGTATCAATGAGAATTTCCTTTGTATATGAATGAATTCTTTATTAACATAGGTGCGCAGAAATAAATAACATTATTGACATTTTGAGTACTCATTAAACACCAAGTTTTATATGCATTATCTGTAATCTTCAAAAATTATAGGCAAGGTAAGTATTATTATCCTCATTTCCCATGCAGAAAAATTGAGGATTAGAAACTTTAAGGAACCTTCCTTGGTCATAAAAATATTACCAGAGAAGCTGGGATTCAAACTCAGCTGATTCCAAAGATCTCTCTTTCCAATATACCATTAAAAATATTCATGATTGATAAATTTAAAAAGATTTAGACATTTTTCCAAAATCTCTCAATTTTTCCTAATGGATAATGACCACATTAGGCACTCAGTTATAAAAAAAGGTCCTACATATAGCTTGCAAAATTGATGGAAAAGCAATCTTCAAATTCAAAACAGTTCAACAATTCTACTCCCTAAAGATTATTTATAGAAACCTTAATATTAATCAACTGACTTTTCATTTTTTCATGCATTCTGAAAATTTCTTATAATTGTGAAAGCTCATGAAGATACAGACATATCTCAGCACAAAAAAGATATTGGTGATGGTAAAATGTTGTAAGGACATATCTAGCAACATAAAACTGCCATTACTTGGGATGATTGACCTTATTTCTTCAAATAAATTAATATAAAATGAATTTATTATCAAGGCCCATGACTTTCTCAATTTCTGACAGTTAATAATACTAAAGTTTATCTGTAAGAAAGAACAAATAGCCTCTCTTTGTAAGAATAAGAGTAATAAGTTCCAAAAGTAGGTCCAGAAGAGACTTTTGTTGAGACTTCAAACTCAAAAGTCTTAAAAATACATTCTAATATAATACTAAATTGAATATGAAATTCTGACTTAATACAAATGTCAACAAAAAAATAAACTTATAAATTAAAATATATAAAAATGAGAAAACAAAAGCTAATGATTTCAGAGTTACACTATGGTAACCATACTGTTTAATAAAAAATATCAAATGTAAGGGATATACTAATTTTTAAAAACAGGTGTTCAACAGTTACCCAATAAATTTAAATTTGTACTTTCCCACTGTATTAGAAAAGGTGTAAAATTATTTTTAAAAAAATTATTGTTACATATTTTATCGCAGACACAAACTTCATAAATGGGATATAGTCCCTTTATTCCAATTTTCTTTTAAATAGAAAATAAACCATATGCTCTGTATTTCACCAGTTCAAAATGTTTTACTAGTATGTTTAATTTCAAAAGAATGATAAAGCAGGAAAATAACTGAGCATAACTCTCAGTTATGCTCTCCCATTGAATATAGAAGACTAAAATAATATCAGAACTTAGCACACAAGTAATATATCCCATCCTTAATTCATGTTACAAATTTCATATATACCATCAGCATCACAATAAATATGTAATATGATATTTATTTCTGGAAAGCTCTATGAGAAATTTGAAACTATCGTGGTCTTTAGGGAAAAAATGCAAGCTTCTACCATAGAAAAATAGATCAATATTCCTCATTTGAACTTTGATCTACTTAAACATGAATGATACATATGCAAGAATGAGGAGAAAGAAGGAATAGGGAAAGTACATGAAAAAATATCCTTTTCCACTGTATTTTTCATTCAGTAATTATTTTGTGAATACCTCTTAAGAAATATAAATTCAGGAGAAAGAGAACAACAAATAGAACTGATTCTTGTCTCAGGAAGTTTATAGATTTGAAATATAAAAGTTTGTTCAATGTGTATCTCCTACTCTTTTATATCTAGTCAATATACACCCTGTATTTCTTTGGTTTTGTTATAAAACAAAACTTTGGCTTTGTTATAAAATGTTGCAAATATAACAATAATCTTAATGATAGCTTATAATACTTATTTGAAACTCTTTGGATATTCCTTCCCCATTCCATTCCCCTTTCTTTCTTGCTAGATGTGACCAATACACTGACTGGTACTGGGGACATTAATCACTCCTTGGTATGTTTTTGTATTTTAATATTTCAGATAATGGTATCACGCATATCTTTTATAACTTGCAGTTTATTTTTATTTATTTTTTTTAAAGATTTATTTATTTGTACATACAGAACTGGGGTACAGGCCAGAGGCTCAGGGGTGGTGAGAGGCTTCACCAGAGACAGAGCGGGGAGCAGAACAGGCAGATCGACGAAGTACACTGCTGAGGAGAGCAGCAGGCGGGCCAGGAGAGGTCTGCCTCGCCATGTGGTCTCCTCCGGGGCAGGCGGGATTTGAACTCATGCGGAAGTGGCTTTAGCTTCTCAATGCAGTGCTTTAACCCGCTGCGCCACCAGGGAGGGCCACTTGCAGTTTATTTTTAACATTACATTTTACATACTCACCTATGTTATGATTTTCTAATAACAACATGTATGTTTTCACCTTAAAAGCTAGTATCCATTAGAACATCCCAACTAAAGATGAGACTACAAATATACTATTGTTGTTCAGTCTTGCTATGGTGATATCGGTCAACACAATCAGAAAAGAAACAACAAAGTATAAAATTGTGCAAGAGAAGAAAGCTATACCTAACTGTGCACAATTAGAAACATCAAATCAACTAAAAGCTATTACAATCAAAGAGAAAAATCAGTGAAGGCCTCTACTGATAATATGAAGAAAACAAACACCAAAACAATAGACAAGAGAATTCACATTTCATGTCCATATTCTAATCATCTCTCTAAATGGCAATATTTAAGCCATACTCCTTAATATGTGCACTAATACAAATTGATGTATTAGTGATTCACATTCAAGAAGTAAGTTAGATGGAAGGTAAGTTATAGATTTCAATGGTCTTTTCCATATTACTCTTTAATAAGATCCATAAAAGTTTTAAATAGATAACTTGCTTAGAGAATGGAACATTTGAGCTATTCTTTTTACTCTGCAGACAGAGAAGTCATACCTATGAGTACATGACTGACTTTCCCAGAGCACCATAGATTATTAATATAAGAGCTGGAATTAGAGTTTGTGTCTCCCAAATCGCTATCTGAAACTATCTGCCGTGATAAGTCAGTACTGACCAAAATGAATCACTGTAATTATAAATCAAATTTTGACAAAAATAAAGCATGTATAAAAACAAAATATTCAGGTGACATTGTAAATGTGTATACACTTGCATGTGTTTTGTGAAGTGAACTGATCTTATATTGCAAAACAATTGTGAGGCACTCCAAGATATCTACTTGAACACAAAAGACAATACATAATAGGCATTGATGTCAGAAAAACTATTTGAATCTTGCTGTGGTAGTTTAATTATTGTGACCATGGGAATGGCTTCTGACCTCTCAGTTTAAGTTGCTTTTGCTGTAACATGTGAACAATAGAAACTAACTTCAAAGAATGACTTTTGGTATTAAAAATATGATTATAGATGCAAATTCTGCTAAGTCAATGCAACATGGTAGGTTCTCAAAACATCGGTTGTGCCAAGTTGAGCGCAGATGTATGGAAGGAGAAATACTTCCACGTAATACCATAATAAAAATGGTCAGTTTTGCTTTTTTATAACTATAATTTCAGTATTTCACTACATATTATTATTACTTTATCAATTATAATTATGTCATTTTAAGAATTTAACTTGTTATCTAGAAATCTCTCTATTTGTGAACCTACAAATATATGAGTATCTACTATGTGCCAGACTGTTCTAGAACATGAAGAAATGTTGAACAGGAGCATAATCTCATGGATCTTAATTTCTAACATGCAAAGACAGACAATAAATTGCTAACAGATGAATAAGAAAAAAGGAAAGTGTAGAAACATACATTTTCTTTTTTTCTTAAGATTTAAGAAATGGGGTATAGGCCAGAGGAGCAGGGTCCATGAGAGTGGTACATATACACAATGGAATATTACTCAGCAACCAAAAAAGATAAACTCATGCCTTTTGCAGCAACATGGATGGAGCTGGCAGGGATCATACTTAGTGAAATAATTCAGAAAGAAAAAGAAAAATACCAGATGGTTTCATTCATAGCAGGAATATAAAGGATCAGGGAAAAGAAAGAAAGAAAGACAAAGTAAAAAATGAAAAAAAAAAAACAAAAAAACCAACAACTATAAACCAGAGACATTTTATGGGGGTGGAAGGGATATTGGGATCTGAACTCAGGTGGGAAGAGTGCACTGGACTGTGGTGATGGCACACGGGTGAACTGGTGGTGGGACGCCCATGGGATTGCAAATGAGATGAAAAAAATGCACAAAATGAAGAATGACGTTAAAAAAATTTTAAAAAAATAGTAAGAAAAGATGGGATCTTGGACTACTGTATTAGTAATGGCAATGGAAAGAATTAAGACATCAGCCAAAGCAGACTAACAGGTAGGCCTGGGGAATAAACAAAATGAGAATGAGTCCTGCTTTCTTGAACCCCAAAATGGTAGAAGTTGGGAAACACTAAGGGAGAGGTAGGTAAGTCATAATGGACTGTGGTAAGATGAGGACACATGAATTCTATTTTGGCAGTAAAGCTTGAGAGAGTCTTAGCTCCCCAATGGGAATGCCAGCCAAATATTTGGATACATGAATTTAAATCTTGGAAGAAGAGTTTGGTGCTGGTATTGGGTAGATGGAAGAATCCAACACATACATGTTATAAGACTATGCAATTACCTGGGAGAACAATACACAAATAAAGAAGAAAAGGGCCCCAAGGTCCACGTCTTGGTAATACAATTTGGGTAAGAGGTGGAGAATTCTGCTAGAAGAGTGAGAAGGAGCTACCAGTTACATATGGAAAAAATTAGGAGAGTATGGTAGTCACAGAAACTAAGGTAAGAAAATGTTTCAAAAAAAGAGAGAATGGTCAACATTGTCAAATGATGTTGAAAGGGCAGGTAAGATTCCGATAGAGGCATGACTATTGAGTTTGACAAGAAAAAGAATGTAGGTGACTTTAACAAGAGCCATTTCAGGATAACAGAAGGGATTGAGGCCTGGCTGAAACACTTTAAAGAGAGAAAGAGAGAGGACATTTTACACTTCACCCTTCCTCTTAAGTTTCAGGGACATAGATGTAATGACTGTAGTTACAGTAGCCATTTTTCTACAATAATTGAAATATTGCAAAAATCATGGTAAAATTACTCCTCACAAGTTAGAGAAAGACAAACTTTAAAAATCAGCCTGAAAGATGACCATGGATCTTCTCATTCAAAGGGGATGGGGCAGTGGGAGAAGTGGGAAAGTTTTGGGGAAAGCTTAACGGAGCATGGTGGAGTTAAGGACGCACCAGTGGTAGGAGTGATGCATGATTACACCTGAAAGGAGAGATCCTATATTGTCAAAACACTAGCAAAGATGTAAAACAATGGTTTTTTAGTAAAAATTAAAAAAAAGAGTACTCTTCATAGCCTGGGCTGCTAACAATACTATTTTGGGGACTTTTTGTTAAGCATTATATTGTATATTTCTTATAATAATCAAACCTTCCCTGTAGCATAAAAATATCTCCACCTAAAACCAATATAGGATATATTCTCTATTCTGGCTTTTAAAACTTTGGTTTTTAAAAAGACTGAAAATACAATTTTGACTGTAAAACACAAGAACTTAAATCATAAAACATACTGTCATAAGATCATCCAAGATAACATTTTACTATAACAACAGAATTAACATAGTAACAGTAAGTTAAATTTTTTTCTTAATATGAAATATATCTTTATATTTTCCTCCGTTTAGCTTGTAATATAAGCTTAAAAGATGGTAATATATATATAACTCTAAAATACAACAAAAGTAGGAATGGAACAGAGATATTAAATGCAGCATTCTATTACATTAACATACTGTTTTAATGAAACAGGATTATGGTTCTATTACAAATATCTATAATACAATGATAATTTTCACATTCATTAGCATATTCCATGATAGTAGAAAGAAAACGTGATTATTTAAGTAGGTCTACAGTTTGACATAAAATTATAAAATTCTTTGACACAGTGCTACTGTTATTAAATACAGCACTTTATTAGGACAATGTTATTAAAACAAGATAAAGTACTTCCTTAAATTTTATAACAAGTGAAAGAGCAACTTTATATTATAGCAAGAATAATTTGGAAATGCTAAGTTCTGTTTTTTTAATAATATAATAGTTTATTTTTACATCATTTTGTGCCTTTTTCCATCTCAGTTGTAATCCCTGTGGGCTTCCCAGTTAAGTTCTGTTTTTGCTCATAGTGAAGAAACTGCCTAATAGGTATTTGGAGATTTGATCATTTTCAGCATATTTAAGTTTACAGCAGTGATGATGCTATCACAGTGATTTCTAAAGTAACGTGACTTAAAAATCAAAAAAGTTATATTGCTTTTCAGATATGAAGGATATATCCACACAAGAATTACCTTTCATTCTGTATTTTCATTGAAATGACCAATGGAATTTTAAAAACAACAGCAAGTAAATTGCAAGGGATAGAGGGAAGACTACAACATTTTAAGAGAATCAATACTATATGCTGGACCCATTAAACAGGTTAATTCCCTGCTACTGTTTTTTTTAATTATTTAAAAAAAATTTTTACATCTTTTTTCCATTTTTGTTCAATGTATGCTTTTTTTATCTTGGTTATACTCCTCGTGAAATTCCCACCACCAGTTCACCCATGCACCATCACCGTAAGTCCCTTGAGCTCTTCACACCTGTAGAATGTCTCTGCTTTATAGTTGCTTCTTGATTTTGATTTTTACTTTATAATTACTTTTTTTCCTAATCCTTATTTGGATCTTCTACTTTCCCCTGCTAATGGTTTCAATAGTATTTATTGTTCTTTTTTCATATTTTCACTGCCTTTGTGTGTTTATGTGTGTGTGTACACATGTGTATGTACACATTCTCTGAAAAACCATAGGCATCATTTAGAGGACAGAAATTACTGCATCTTGTCATAGACACCATGGTACTTTAAGCTACTACTGGTTTTACAGTTATAAAATGCACAATAAAGATTTGTTAAATAATTCATTAAGAAAAATCTAGAGCATTTTCTCTAAATGCTAATAGTGGCAAACTCTGGGGGTACATCATGATTTTGTTCTTTTCCCATTTTTCTGCATATTCCAAAAAATCTATAATTAACATGTGTTATTTGCATAATAAGAACAAAATAATACATTAAAAATGTATCTCTTAATCTGTCACCTAAATCCTCAATGAATATCATAGATGAGCAGCAAAATAAAAATGCTATAAATAAATCAATGCTGCATAGTTATATACAGACAACATGTATATTAAATGAAATGTGTAAGACGTAAGACACTTTTCCAAAGAGGAAATGCAAATGGCCAACAGGGATATAAAAAAGTGTTCAAAATCCTCATAACCAGGGAAATACAAATCAAAACCACAAGCTATCATCTTACACCAGTAACAATGGCACATATTAAAAAACTAGCAACAAAAAATACTGGCAAGGAAGTGGTGGAAAAGGAACTCTGCTACACTGCTGGTGGAACTACAAACTAGTCCAATTACTTTGGAAAGCTGTGTGGTGGTTCCTCAGACTATTAAAAATGGAGATATATGACTGAGCAATTCCACTATTAGGGATCTACCCAAAGTACACAAAAACACTAAAAGAATACTTGCACCCCCTATGTTTATTGCAGTACTATTTATAAAGATAAAATTTGGAAACAGCCCTAATGTACAAACATAGATGGCTCGATCAAGAAGATGCGGTTTACACACACACAGTGGAATACTTCTCAACAATCAGAAGAGATACATTAATGTCATGCAAGTAAATTAGATGTAACTAGAAGGGATTCTGTTCAGTGAAATAAGAAGAAAAAGAAAAATACTGGATGGTTTCACTTATAGAAGGAATTTAGAGGAACCAAATAAGGCATTAGGGGAAAAAATAACAACAAAAAACATAACAAAACAAATGAATTGGTGTAGATATGCTATAGTGACTACACCTGAGGAAAAAAGCAAACATTATACAAAAATGAACAAGAATGTAATATGTATATATATATAAATTATATAGCAATAAATGAATAAATAAATTATTGTAGGATAACATCTTCAAAAATTATTTAAGGGCATATTGCAAGACTATAGCTCAAGAAGTTGTTTTGTCATTGTTTGAAAAGACAATATGAAGGCAAAGTCAAGAAATGTAAACCTGTATTCCAAAACACACAAAATATTTCTGATAATAACTTGTCTTTTCTACTTCTAATTTTTAAATAATTCAGAATAGGTGGTATATAGATTGTTCCTATCCTATAAAAATGTTTAACTTTACCTAAAAATGAAAAATTGCTAGTACCAAATTATAGCATTATATTTTATATGTGAGAAGAAAATTCTAAATTTTTTTCAAACTGGTAACTCTTATAACATTAGCTAACTAGCCATGAAGTCATAGTTTTGTCACTGTATATTTATAAAGAATAATACTTTGCTTTAGGAGACCATGAACAATGAAAATACTTCACCTGCTAATTTTTGCATTTTAGGAGTCATTGATGATTATGTCTTGTGAATGTGTGTGAAATCAAGCTGCTATTTTTCCTTATCAAATGCAACAGGATATCCTGTAAACTGGATTTGTGGTGATAATAGGTAATTTTAATAAAATACTGTTTTCTTAATTTAATACAGGGAAGGTACTTTTTCAAAAAGGAAAATGATGTGGAATCTTGGTTATAAGGTTGCTACAGAAGTGATTCAGATAGTATTCTCTTTCACACAGTATCAGTATAAGGCCTTTTTGTTTCAACCAATGAATTATGGCTGATAGCTCAAAACTATCTTATCTGTATTTCTTAGAAAAATGAGAAAACATAAATATTTATTCTACATAAACAGGACAAAAGGTGCAGATAAAAATGATCCATTATGGAGCATTGAATAACTGCTATGTGTTTCATTATAAGAACAGAAAAGGGCATCAAGAATTCCCACCAGCTTATATCTGAGGATACCTAATGTATTTAATTTTATGTGTTTGGGATAGTAAGGTTTTTAATTAAAGATTTTGTATTGATAATAAAGTTAACAGTGTTGTCTACAGAAAACTTCAGAAAAAACTAGAATAAAAATTATTTTCACTGAAAAGTACAGCAGCAAGCCAAACCAAAATGTTTAAGAAATCCTAATGTAATAATAACTAGTAAAGTTGCTAAAATAAATCATTCATTTTACTTTGTTATTTCTGATATCTAGATATTTGAAAATGGCCATCGAAGTTCTATAGGCAAAGAATTCTCATATTCTGATAATTTGTGCTATTTTCCTTTTTTTCATGAAGCTTTATTTTGAAATTTGGGAAGATAATATATTAAGAAGGAACTATCAATTAGGAACAGCAACATCAGTGCTAAAGTGATATAACTATAAAAACTTAATAGATTCTACATACAAACAATTTCAAACCAGGTTTACAAAACAAAACACAAGAATACCATTCTCAGAATGCCAGATATTTTACTAATATAATGTCTCTGATTCCCAAGGATGTATCGCTATACAAATTAAACTTCCTTATGAATCATGTCAGTTTATGCTCTGAATTAAACTCACATAATACAATATAATCAAAAAATGAGAAAATATTTTTGTTTTGTCTAAATAAACAATAAATTAATAAAGTTCTATAATATCTGGCAAATGTTTAGGTACTACACCTGATTTAATCACAAATATACATGAATGAGTACTAGACATCAGTACCATAGAGGGGAAAGACTAACAGACTTGAAGACAAAAAGTCAGTTTTTATCTAGGTCCTGCAACTCACATTATGAGTTCCCCACAATTCATTCACAAATCTTCTGGAATTCCAAATTCTTAACTACAGAGATAACCTCGAGGGAAATGTCCAAGAGAACTTAACCAAATGATCTAAAAAGTCAGTTCTAGGTTTACATTTAAAAGCTCTACCTAAATTAGAAATATACTGTTATTAGTGACTAAACTTGAATTCTGTGATATTTATAGTGCTATCAGTACTTATAGAACTTTATAGCATTTTTTAAAATTATAGCAAAGTCAACATTCTACCAAAATAATTTTGACTGGTTCTCAAAATAAAGAAAAAAAAAATGAAGACAGTGGATGTACCACTGTCAATGTTTTGGAAGCACTAAAATGGAAATTATTTATTTTATCTTTAATGAAATGAAATGAAAACCACTTCATTTCTTCTTCCTGTGGACTTGTGCAAATAGAACAGTGAATTAGGCACTGATCAGGTTCATCATCATTGTTACCAGTCAAGTCTCCCCTGTATCAACACTTTTACTTGTTTAGGTAAATCCAAATCAAATATACACTATCTGCCTTGGTTATTATCAATAGTTCAATAGTTCAATATAAAAGTCAATACTGAGGGACGTCTCTGGTGGCATAGAGGTGAGTCAGCACTATCAAGCTATATTGGTAGCCGCTGCAGCATAAGTGTGATCCCTGGGTTAGGGAGGTGTCCCACATAGCTCAGAAGACCTGTTCTCCCACCCCTGCTCCCCTCAGCAGTGTATTTCAGTCAATCTGCCTGTTCTGCTCCCCAATCTGTCTCTGGTGAATCCGTTTATCTCCTGCAAATCTGGTCTACACTGCAGTTCTAGTATGTATAAATAAAAATAAATTTAAAAAAAGTCAATACTGAGCAAGTGAATTAAAACTGAAATATTTAGATGTTAATCATGTAATCCTCTGTCGAAATTATAAAACAGTGTTGTGCAACAAGACCATGTTAATCTATAAATAGTATAAATGAGGGGAAAAGTATATAAACAAATTTATACATTTTAGTATTTTTCTCAAGCAATTTTTGTTTAACATTAACAGTTATATAAAGGGCTCTACGTTGACAGGCACTTCTTACCCTTTAAGTTATGAAAAATTAAACATACAACAAAATAGTGTGGCATGGATAATAGTTACTAAATGTGATATGTTGGCATTTAAGGAGGGTTTAAAATGGGCAAAAAATTGTGCTACGCATTCTAATTTTCATCTTAAGAACATGTCAATAAGGTATTTCTTTTCTAATGAGGACATTAAAACTCAGAGAGGCTAAGGAATTTGCCCAAAGTGCACAGCTACTAAATATAGTCATAAATATTCAAATTCAGGTCTTTCTGACAACCAAATTCATACTCCTCAAAGTCTATTTCACTTAATTTTGATTTTCTAGATATTCCATACAAAAAAAGAGGTTACCTCACAGATATGAAAACAGAAAGCAAGTATTGACTTCTTTGTATTTATATGACAGAGTGACCATATATCAAAGATGTTTGCAGGAATTAAATATTTCTCAATGTCAGTATGCAGTTGGAAACAATTTTAGATAATGCCAAAATTTGCAACTACCACTGTAATGAAATATTTTACTTTGTCATAAAGTACAGAAATATCAATTTTACTATATGAAGCTCTTTCAAATCCTATCATTTGAGCTGCTCTGCTTATCTTCTAGTTTCTTTAAATAGTTCTGTTTAGGATATTCTTGCAGTGCATATATTGTATCGTGTGAAAAAATATACAATTTACAGATTCCTCACTGCTGAACAATTAAAGATATTATCATGAAAACTTGAAAAACCCCTATACAAAGTTTGGAATGCAAACTAAGTATTATTTCCTCCTAAATGATCTATTATTTGCTTCTATAGCTATATTCATATGCCTATACACCTAGCAAGAATATACAGACACACACACACACACGTGTGAAAATATACAATAAATACGCTCTAGTCTAGACAAAAAGTGAGTTTAGGGAGTTCTGAACATTTGTTTTAAAGGTAAAACATAAAATAATAAAATGGGGCACAATACACTTATTAAGAAGGGTAACTTTTATTGTATTAGAGTGTATGAAAGTATGTACAGGGTGTATGTAGAGTAGGACTTTGTAAAAGGCCAGTGTAGGGGTGTGTGTAGGAATATATGTAAGTAAGGGAATGAAAAAGTTGATATACAGAGGTATGTGCAGAGTTATGGATATAAATGTTTGAAGGGGTAGATATGAGACATATTTAGGATGGCATGTATGGAATGTATAAGAAATTATAGGTCCCAGTGAGAAACATTTGAAAATTACTTCACCAGATAATGCACCTGGTAGGTCTCAGGTGATCACTACCACCTGAGAAGAATCCAGAAGTCAGTATTATATGGACTTGCTGGTCACAATAATGTAGTAGTATATTAAATCATGTCCATTCTCCATTGTTTCCTTTTTGTAAATCTGTAAATCCTTTACATGGATTTACATGTAAAAAGGGAAAACATGATTCATTTTTTTACTTGTAAATGCTGACATTCTAAAACCTGGTTTATTCATAATACAGACCATTTTACTATGATAGTTACATGATTTGTATATCAAACTGAGTAAGTATGCTAGAATAAATAAATAAAAATAGCCAACAAAGGCAAAAAGGCTTATACTGATTTTTCAGCCCAAATAAAAATGAAGAGTTCCAACTCCTTTCATCTTACATGTTGAAAAAATTAGTTGTATTTAAAATGGAGACAGAACTATTTGTCAGCAGCACTGCTACCATGATATATATTAGATTTAGCACTGTGGAAATCACAACAGCAGCTAACAGTACCCAGCCTCACGATGACCTTAGTGTATGATGAAAAAATGAAGGACTTCAAAATACAGGAAATGCAAATAGAATTAATTTCACAAAGACAGGAGAAGAAGCCAGGCTTGAAACAGATGGAATATTTGAATTGTTGTGAATGATATGACTTAAGTGAAGAAAAAGTTTACCTATTATTTTTTTCTGTCCTCCTCCTCATCTCTGTTTTTTAATACCATTTGATTTTAATAAGACAGGTCTGAATGGGGCCCTCCCTGGTGGCGCAGCAGGTTAAAGCACTGCACTAAGAAGCTTAAGCCACTTCCTCATGAGTTGAATCCCTGCCTGCCCCGGAGCAGATCCACATGGCGAGGCAGACCTCTCCAGGCCTGCCCGCTGCTCCCCTCAGCAGTGTACTTCGTGGCTCTCCCTGCTCTGCTCCCCACTCTGTCCCTGGTGAATCCTCTCGCCCTCCGCATCTCTGGCCTGTATCCCAGTTCTGTATGAATAAATAAATAAATTAAAAAAAAAAAGACAGGTCTGAATGTATCATAAGTTAATTCTTTATCAGTTTTCATATATCAACCTTTACTGTGGATGGCCAGCTGAAAATTATGCAAACTATAAATTAGCTTTAAACAATCTCTAAATCAGGTTAGAACTGGTTTTCAAATTAACAAGCTTTCAGTACATTATAAGATGTTGTCATTTTATTACCTAAATCAAATCTATGTGGCCTGAGGTAGAAGAAAATGAATGCTGTCTTCATTTGCAATGGGATTATCTCTTACAGCAGGCTCTGGAAATAACTCCAGTAATGAATTAAAAGCTAAAGTCACTTTTAAAATTATCAATGTAGAAAACTGTTGCTCCTTAACGAAGTTGGAGTTTCAGTTTAAAAAAGACATTTCTTTATTGTGAAAAAATATACAAAATTAACACTTGACTAAACTTGAATTCTGTGATATTTATAGTGCTATCAGTGCTTACAGAATTTTATAGTATTGTAAAAAATTATAGCAAAGTCAACAGTCTACCAAAATGATTTTGACTGGTCCTAAAAAAAAAAAAAAAAAAGCCAGGGGATGTACAACTGTCAATGTTTTAGAAGCACTAAAATGGAAATTATTCATCTTATCTTTCATGAAATGAGATGAAAACCACTTCATTTCTTCTTCCTATGGACTTGTGCAAACAGAACAATGAATTAGGTACTGATCAGGTTCATCATCACTGTTACCAGACAGTTAAAAAAAAAGCCCTAATTAGTAGGGTTACTTGTTTATAGTCTCTTTTTAAAATGAGGAAGTGAGGCATAGAGAGACTAAATCACTTGTCTACCTTCACCCAGTTACCTAGAAAATATGATTTTGAGTTTGCATTCTTGAGAGACTACTTGACTAAGAGGACTGGCACACTGGTTACATCTAGAAATGAATTTCTCATGAAATCCTTGTTTGCAGCTGAAGAATTTATGAGGGACACTGATGAGAGAAATAATCAAGCTTAGAAGTCTTATAACAGTATATCAGTAAGTAGTAATGCTGGATTTACACACGGTGAAAAAAAATCTATACATATACCTTAACTCTCCACAAAAATTACCTAAAATGGGTCAGATAGCTATTTAATATGCACAACTATAAAATCTCTACAATATAACAGTGGCAAAAGAATTAGGAAACAATAGGTTTGATGACGGCGTTTGCAAATGTAACAGCAATAGCATAATTCATAAGAGAAAAAAATTAAATTGTACTTCATTAAAATTAAAAAATGCTTGCTCTGCATTTTTAAGAAAATGAAACTGCAACCGATAATCTAGGAGAAAATATTTGTAAAGCCCACATCTGATAAAGGACTGGGATCGGAAACAGAAAAAATTCTTAAAAGTAAATAGTAAGAAAACAAACACCCAATTAATAAATTGACAAAAGATTTAAACATACACTATACCAAAGAAACTATATGGCTGGAAATAAGTATATGAAAAGATAGTCAATATCATTTGACTAGGACATTGTTAAATAAAACAATGTAATACCACACATCAATTAGAATAGCCAAAATTCAAAACACTGATAATATTAAAGGCTAACAAGGATGCTGGAGTTAGAAGAACTCTTAATCATGGCTGCTGGGAATGCAAAGTCCTAGTCACTTTGGAAGGCATCTTTTCACAAAACTAACCATATTCTTATTCTATATATCCCTTACCCTACGATCTTGTTCCTTGGGGTTTCCCAAATGACTTGAAAACCCATTATTTCCACATAAGTATTCATCTATGCATGTTTACGGTGGTTTTATTCATCATTGCCAAAACTTGGAAGCAAACAAGATTACTGAATACATAGTAAAATTGTACACATACTTTTCCTTCCACAATCAGTAAATGGACAAATCAACTGTGATACTTCTAGACATACTGTATAATTCTAACTATGTGACATTCTAGAAAAGGCAAAATTGTAACAACAGTGAAAAGGTCTGTGCTTGCCAGGAGTTTTTAGGAAGAGTATTTGTGATCAAGTGAAACCCAGGGGACTTTTAGAGCAGTGACAGTATTTTGTTTAATACTACAATGTTGGAATTTAGTTTATAATAATGTATTGATATTGATTCATCAATTATAACAAAAACACTATATTAATGGAAAATAATAATATGAATAGTGGCAGGGACAGGAATGAAGGGATATATAAAAATTCTACTTTCCCTCAATTTTTCTATAAAAGTAAATATAATCCATAAAAATCTATTGAAAGAAAAATATTAAACACAAGTAACTATTATTAGTACAATTACTCCCCTTTTAAGCTATTACACAATTTCCTCCAAACTAATTGTACACACACTCCCATTCTATTCAAGGATTTCCCTACACTGCCGCAAATACGAAAAAGGCCTTTGAAGTATGCTAGCATGTGGTAGCCTTAAACTTTCCTGGCTCTTAAAAGTTAGGCTTAATTTTGTAATTTGTTAAATATAAACTGCAGTGATGAATTAACTTCCAGATAAAATTTTAAAAGTGATCTGCAATTAGCCATCTTTTCTACTTTGGACTATACATGTGGAAATCAAACCTCCATCAGTTTGGGTCTCCAAGTAACTATTATGTACAGAGTTGTTTTGCTAGCCTGCTGCTGACAAGTTATTTGCATAAGAAATCAACTGTTAACCCACTAAAAATTTGGGACTGTTTGTGTTTGACATATTACCTATCCTATTCCAATTTACATATTTCTTTCATAATTCCATTCAAATGACATAGTAGCCACAATTTCCTTTTTTTTTTTTTTTTAAAGATTTATTTATTTGTGCAAACAGAACTGGGGTACACAGGCCAGAGGCTCAGGGGCGGTGAGAGGCTTCACCAGAGACAGAGTGGGGAACAGAACAGGCAGATCAACAAAGTACACTGCTGAGGGGAGCAGCAGGTAGATCAGGAGAGGTCTGCCACACCATGTGGTCACCTCCAGGGCAGTGGAATCGAACTCATGCGGAAGCGGCTTTAGATTTTCAGTGCTGTGCTTTAACCCACTGTGCCACCAGGGAGGGCCTCCTTTTAATTTTTAGAGCTGAAAGCAGTGCTCCCAATCTCTTAATTTCCACAGTAGCTTATCTGTGCCTTTTTATTTTTTTAAATTATTTTATTTCTGCATATAGAAACTGAGGTGTAGACCAGAGGTGCTGGAGGGTGGGAAGTTTTACTAGAAGGAGTAAAGAGCAAAACAGGCATATTCACTGAAATACACTGCTGAGAGAACAATGAGTAAGACAGGAGAGGTCGCTATGCCATGTGGTTCACCTCCCTGGCTGTGGTCAAACTCATGTTGCAGTGGCTGTGGATTGCTTCATAGTGCTTGTGACACCAGGAAAACCTAACCTGTGCCTTTTAATAGCATTTAACACTTTAAATCTTGTATTAACACTTCAGATCTTATATAAAATTTATAATCATAGATGTCTTAGGATATATTTTTTAAAGCGTGATTCATGTCTGATTATATCTTAGTATATCTCAAGCACCTAGTAGAGTATGGGAATTCCTTTTGAATATTATACAGGTTGCAAAAACATTGGAAGGTCCATCAACAGAAAGTATGTGTATAGATAAAAGAACTATATTTACTCAAGTTTTACATCACAAAAATATAAAACAGACACTTTCAGATTGGTTTCACACTACGAGAAATCCCAGTGTTGTTCACTCTGGAAGAAAATACTCCTTTATAGCTTAAAACTGTATCTCTATTCCAAAGAAATCTACTAGAAACAGGTATTCTTTATGTTAACAAAAATGTTAAGTGAACTACATAGGAATAGAAACTATTCTAAGAAAGGGTATGACTGTAAACTTGCTGAACAGTATTTTCTTATGTCTCTTACTCAGGTCTTCTTGTATATTTGGATTATGGCTGGTAGAAAGTTTATGTTTTAGGCATTGCTGTTTCAATAGCGTGGGGCATCTAAGGCAAATACAAGAACCTGTTATATTTCCACTGCCATTCAGCAAAATGAAAGTTTTAAAAATAATTTCATAACAATTAATAGGTAACAGGTTAGCAGGAAAGTATTTCCAGTAGCAATTTATAACTTAGAAAATTTATGTATAACATCCAGTACCAGTGTCTTCAAGGACTATGAGGAAAGTTTTTCTGCCATAAGAGAATGGGATCTAGCTTAAAAAAATAACCCATTCACCAAAAAAAGAATATTAATTTCTAAGACATATCTATCAAATGCCAAATAATTAGTTTAGCAAAGAGGTGCAAAATAAATTAATCTAGTCATAAGGGTTACGAGAAACTAGAATTTAGGATATTTAATTTAAAACAAGCAAAACATCTTGATAATATTTATAAGAGAAGGAAGGAAAGGGGTGACGAGAGACAAAAATGTAGGGGGCGTATTACCTGGAATATTAGCCTGAGGTGAGCGCCCGATTACAGATGCCTTGAAACTCAGGGATAAAACCTGAAATCTACCCTATATTATGGGAAATGAATAGCTTCTTCCTAGGGTTTCCTGCATTGAAAGGTTAAGTGAAAACTAATCTGTCAAAAGACTAATTTGGAAAATGTCTGTAGGATGGCTTAATGATAATCAAAAATTACAATTCTGAAAGGAAGGAGACTTTTGGAATTAAAGAACAAAAGGGACTTTTCCCTCTTCAAAACAGGAATTGAGGCAAGGGAATAGACTGAGGTAAGGAAAGTAACAAAGAATTGAGGCAAGGGAATAGAATGAGGTAAGGAAAGTAACAAAAGTTGAAGATGGAGAGAGTAACAAAGTCTTTTCTAAAGCTGAGAGGAGATGAGGATAAGTGTCCTTTTCCCTCTATGAAGTAAGTTATAAACAAGTCATCCGAAAGAATCTGCTGATGCTGGAACTAAAACTGAGACTTGAGATATGTGGCAAAAGATTTGAGATCAATGCTATAAGAAAATCTGGTAAAGGAAGGAATGAAGCCTGGTTTAACTGAAGAGGTATGAATTTGTAATGGACTTAAGTACATAAATTTCTCCAGATTTCTGTCCAGAAATTTCTGTCCAGAAAAGGCAGAATATGAATCTATTGAGTATATGATACATTACATGACACAGGCACATTAAAATATTTGTGGGTAGGTAAAATTTTATATTACCAACATACAGTACAAAGTCTTCCATTGTTAAAGCACTGTAAAAATTCTTCAGAAAATCTTTTCTTCAAAGGCTCACACACAAAAAAATGGTCTTGGTAGTTCATCAAAGAAGTATGGAAACGAGGAAAAGAGAGACTGAAGAATAATTTTACTGGGAGAGGTAGTTTTATAGGAAGTCCCTCATGTTAAAGTGAATTGTGTGTGAGTGTGTGCGCGATGTGTAAAAATCAGTTTGTTCCCGAGGAGTCTGAGTGGACACAGACACTCTGTGGTGATGCATCTCTAACTGGCTGCAGTGAACAGCAATGGTGAAAAGATGCAGTCTGCAGGGGGAATGACTGCTCTTCTGAGCTTGTCAGGGAAAGGGTCTGAAAGTACTTACCTTAGGGTCAAAGAATGACACATGAAAGCAAAAGAAGACTCTGACAGTCTAGAAAGGGGTTCAGACAAAGAGCAGAATCTAGTGGGACAGCATGATGCCACCAAAGGGGAGACAAAAGGAACACAAGTTCTGAAAAGGAACTCATTCATTAGCTCTTAGGAGAAGGCATTTCTCACATCAAGTAAACAGCAGGTAAGAAAGTAGTAGCAATGAGAAATAAGAAAATCTACACAAGGAAGCAGGAACAAGAGTCCAAGTCCAAAATGGTCCCCTTTAATCCTACAGTTTCCCAGTAAGTAGGCCTCAGCTGGTTAGAAGAGAAGCTTTGAACTGGTTGAGAGATTGAAGTCTTATCATTAAATTGACCTATAATTTTTGACATTACAGAAAAAGACTATTTACCTTTCATACCTCAGGGAGGCTGGAAAACACCTAGTCGCTCAGGAGAAAAAAGGATTCAACAGAACTTGTTCAGAGACATTAGGATGAAAGAATCGAGTTACTTTTTATTTGCATCTTGCCTTAAATTCAAGAACAAAATTTACTTGTATCAGACTAAAAGTGAAAAGACTATTCTTTTAAAAATAGAATCTGGGTAGTCCTTAAATCATTTAATATGGAAAACAATTAAAATCACTTTGTCTCCTTTTTATATGCCTTATTTAAAATTAATTTGAAGAGTTCTTATTTAAAGGTGTTAGATTTCAGACTACAATTTGTTTTTCCATAGTGCTATTGTGAATTAAAAAAAAAAAAAGCAACAAACTATATATTAGATCCCATTAACGAGGTTCCTATTTTAGGGAAGTTTTTTAATGAAAACAAATATAAATATATTTCATAAATATATAGTGTTAAGCTTCCAATGTGCTTTCACTAACTGAGGGGAACTGAAAAGGAGGGAAGAAAGAGTAGGACAGAATTGGGGCATTTGGAACAGCTAAACCATGAAGAAAAAAATTGGAAAATTAAGATGGCACTTATCATAGTCTTTCTATAGTAAACAGGTTAAAGTGTGCACACTGTCACCAAATATCATGGGAAAGGGGAAGAAATGTCTAAATTATGTAACACTTTGTCTTCCTGAAAATAGTAAAGAATGTTTTCTCAAAATAGATACAGGAATCCATTTTAAATTGACTTATTCAAGTAATGATTTGTTGGATTTATGTAGAAACTGCTGAATTAAAGTAAGGGAAACAATGGAAAGAGCTAATATTCACTCCTTGCTTTAAGCTACCTATATATCTGTGCTTTGGAAATTTCATGAGTATCTGGTTATTTAAATTTTATTTTAGAAAAAAAATTTACAGACTATCACGTTAGAAGTTGAGAAAACAGGGCCTTTCCTGGTGGCACAGAGGGTTACAGCACAGCACTAAGAAGCTAAAGCCACTGGAGGTGATCTCCAGTGGCTTTAGCTTCAATCTCCAGCCCTGGAGGTGATCCACATGGTACAGCAGACCTCTCTTGACCACCCGCTGCTCCCCTCAGCAGTGTATTGCAGTATATCTGCCTGTTCTGCTCCCCACTCTCTCTGGTGAAGCCTCTCACCATCCCTGCACCTATGTACTGTACCCCAGTTCAACAACAAATCTTAAAAAAAAAAAAAGTTGAGAAAATAAAAGACCCTCAAGAAAACAAAAGTGAAATGACTAAAATTTTTTGATGCAGCTTGAACTTTTCAAAGTGATTCCTAAAATTTTAACCTCTACAAGCACACTTTAAAGAGTTTGCAAACCAGTGAAGCAGATAATCATTTGTAGCCATTATTGAAGGTACATTTAACAAAAAGCCAACTTAACTTCAATGAAGATATAACACTACAACATAAACCCTTAAGAAATCTTCAGAAAAGATATTTAAAAAGATTGTATCTTAGGTGACTAGGCTTTATATTAAACATATGAGTTACAGTCCAGGAGGTAAAAAAGTGACAGGTATATTAAAGCTAAAGCAACTTGTAGAAGTTTGAAATCCCAAAAGAACCTAAATGACTGAGCTAGGTCACAGGTAAAAATACAGTACAATAAAAAGTTAATCCTTATTTGTTAAAATGGAGGGAACCATTTTTTAACTTCTAATAGGTAATAATTTCCTACTCTTGAGTTGACAAATGAAAGAAGTAATAAGCTCAATGAGTCTAGTGTAATTCAGTTAGATTAAATTATTATTTGATCCATTGACACACAGATGCCATTTCTGAATAGGAGGAACTATTGCAGATAAAATCTAGTTTGTATACAAAATGACTACACAAAATTAGAGTAGTCTTTGCAGACAGACTGAATGAATTTCTTTTCACAATACAAGCTTTTACAAGCTTGTATTTACAAGCCACAACTCATGGCCAATATTATGAAGTAATATTTGACTCAATTAAATTATAGTCCTTCATTCCTAATTACAAAACAAACAAAAAAATCACCTATAATCCCTTTTCCTTACCTCTTTCCAGGAACAATGGGTTAGATTCTGGTGAATTTAAAGAAATCACCATATTGGCAAGAGGAAGCTCCCGTATTTCTAATTCTGGTAGAATTTAAAAAATTTTTTTTTTTTAAAGATTTATTTATTTGTGCATACAGAACTGGGGTACAGGCCAGAGGCTCAGGGGCGGCGAGAGGCTTCACCAGAGACAGAGTGGGGAGCAGAACAGGCAGATCTACAAAGTACACTGCTGAGGGGAGCAGCGGGGTGGTCAGGAGAGGTCTGCCACGCCATGTGGTCTCCTCCGGGGCAGGCGGGAATTGAACTCATGCGGAAGCGGCTTCAGATTCTCAGTGCTGTGCTTTAACCCGCTGCACCACCAGGGAGGGCCAGAATTTAAATTTTTAAAAACTGTAAAGAAAGACCCCTCTGCTTGACTATAACATTTTATCAAGTGACTTTTTTCTCAAAAAAAAAAAAAAAAATCCAAACTTCAGGACAGTATGAAGTTGGTGAATTTTTGTAAGAAATTTCTATGTATGGCATCCTATGGAACTTTACTTAATTATATCAATTATAATTTAGTTTCTTATCATGGTATTCTGTAGCATACTATATAGATGATTTATACCCACATGCCATCTAATTAGAAAACAGTTTGGTTTTTCCAGTTTATGTTACCACTTACTATAAAGAAAATGCAAATTAAGACTACAAGAAGATAGCACCTTACACCAGACCTGTATCAAAAAGACCAGAAATAGTAAGTGCTGGAGAGGATGTGGAGAAAAGGGGACCTTCTGTACTGCTGGTGGGAATACAGACTAGTCCAGCATTTATGAAAAGCAGCATGAAGGTGTTTCAAAGCATTAAAATGGATCTGCCATACAATACAGTAACTCAACTCCTATGAATCTACCCGAAAAATTCAAAACCACTAATATGAACGGAAACTTGCACTCCAGTATTTATCACAGTGTTACTTACAATGACCAAATTGTGGAAACATCCTAAATACTGAAAAACAGTTAAGTTGATCGGGAAGATATGGTGTGTGTCTATGCATACACGCACACAATGAAATCAAACAAAGATAAACTCATGTCATTAGCAGCCAACATGGATGGAGCTGGAAAGGATAATGTTTAGTGAAATAAGTCAGAAGGAGAATATAACACTAAGAATCAGTTAAAGAAATCTTAAAGTCTAAATCTTACAAGATGACTATAGTATTTAAGATCCAGAGGGAAGCGGTCTGTGGCAGAAGGGTAAAAAAATAAGAGGGTAGTAAAATGGACTATTGTGGGTGAGATGGTGATGGACATACTATCGTGGCAATACCTAATTGTAGTATACTAATACTACCTCAATTAAAAAAACTGATTAATTTTAAAAATATAAAAGCGAATTAAACAGATCAGTATATATCCCAATTATATTATAAAGAATAACAATGAATAATTTTGCTGAAAAATTGATCCTTGAGAAAATACTTTTTAGGGGTAGATTTGAGAAACCTGGCAAGGACAATTAAGTAAACAATCTCTTTGAGAAGGTAATAATGACAAAAAATAATGAGGTCAGTTCAGGACATAAATTTTCAATTTAAACAAATACATTATAGAGACAATAATTATGGAATTGTTAATGGCTATTACTTTACTGATTTCACAAATCACTGCATAAGTCTCAAAGTACAACATTCAATTAGAAAGCAAGGCCTAGAAGACATTTATGCGAACAATTCTGCTTGCCAGAAAAAAATGCTAGAGTAACTGGCAACAGCCTGAAATTAGTTTTAGATACGATAAATGACCAACTAGAAGTTTGTGGATTTTTTCCATAGCACTAGCAAAGAGGAAATCTGAAATTTAAGTACTTAACTATAGCTATGATGGGGAAGAGCTACATCACAAACTATCACATATTTGTTCTACATAATTCTAATGTAGAATACTATATAAACAAGTTTTTTCTAGACTTTTACATATCTGTATCATAAAAAGGCAAATCAAGAACATTATAGCCTAGTAAAATACATTGTTGCCACACAAATGATAAGTCTGTTGAGCAGTATACATTTTACTTGAAAGTGACTTCTCAGTCAAATGTGCTAAACTCAGAAACTTCAAATTCAACCTAATGTCAGATAAAATCCCAGAGGTCAAATGAATAGTTAAAATATTAAAATGCTATTTTTTATGGCCTAGTTAAATTCTTCAAATATAAAGGAACTTTAAAAGATAATTCATTTTAATTTTATATTTTTCATAAATCTTCATAATACATAAAATTCAGACATTCAATTTCCAATATTGCCAGATTCAATTAAATGTGCTTGTTTAATGTATTGTGGCAAGATACTCCTTGGAGAGATTATTCTGTTCAGTTCTTAAAGAGGCAAAATTCTCAATGACTGTTTTACTTGACAATATTTATAGATGTCATTTTGACACATCAGATATAGAATTCTAGTTACTCAGTGCAGAAAGTTTGGAAAATAAGAATGAAAAAGAAAATCCTATTTTCCTCTATCCACAGACTTCCTAACACAAATGATTCTCAAAAGTACAAGTACCACTTTTATCAGCTAGTAGGGTATGTATTTGTAATTCCAGAAAATCGTCCTTCAGGATTTAGATGTGATTTCAATACATATGAACTCAATTTATTACTGCTCAAAAGGAGCAGTACTCTAGAAAGCTCAAGTAAGAATGAAATAAATGCAGGTCTCTGAGCTAAGACATTTCATCTTGTAGCTATCATAAATGAGCTTTTACATAACAGAGTTTAAACAGGATGAAAAGTCAGAAACATAACTAGCACAATCACTGTAAAATGCATGATATACATTTAAATCCTCAGTACCACTTGTGAAAATAAATGACTTGAAGTACTTTTAAAAGAAATATTTACACATGTCCATTTAACTATGTCTGAAAAAGTTATCTTTATTTTGGTGGTGCTGCTGAAACTACCATAGAGATTTGTTGAGATCTATATCAAGTACACCTTAGACTTATAGGAGTTTATATTCTATACTTTAAATAATAACAACTATTAAGTCTATGCTAATATATATAAGCATTAAAATAATTTTAAAGTATCAGCATGGATTTATTACAAAGTTTTAAAAAAAGTTAATTACCTTCAAAATATTTTTAAGAACTGAAAAATTCATAAAATACAATAAACTATGACTCTTGTTCCTAACTGCTCATTGAAATTACCACAGAAACTTGTAAAAGAAATCACCTTCCCCTTTCTCCCACTCAACAGTTCAGTCAGAAAGTCATTATTGGATATGATAACTGTCCATATGGGGTGGGTGACAGAGAGTGACAAGATTTTAGTTACATATCAAGGAAATAACCATGTAAGATATGTTAAGGACAATGGAAGAAACAGCTTTCTGTTAAGATATTAAAAAGAAGGGAAGGGAGAAAAGTAGATTACTTTTCAGTGTGTATAAAGACACAGAAATATAGCATAAGTGTGTATGTGCATGAATGGAAACACATACATCTAGTCTTTGATTCTGACTACTGAAAGACAGAAGAAACTTTATCCCTGTAACAACGATCATATCTAGTACCTAGATCTTAGTTTCTAAATACCATTACCCACTAAAAGGAACCTTAACTCCTTGGAAAAATGGAGTAGGGTTAGGGAAAGTACAAGTTGAGCATGGAAAACCTTTAGTAAAGAATTACTCAAAGTTTGGTGGGATCAAATCAAAAGACATGGATGCTAACTGAAGTGGAAGAAACTTGTCTATAGTGGTTTTCAGTAGCCAAATTTGGGGCAATCTGAACAAATTATCAAAATAAAGATAATAATAATAATATGATAAAGATAATAATAATATAATAATAATAATAATAATAATAAAGATAATAATAATATGAATGAAACAAAACTTACATAAGGAAATTTACATTTACATAGTCTTAAGGTTCTTGCCCAAAGATTATTTATTAATTAGAATGAGGAAAGGAATATAGAAAACTCATAGATAACTCCTTA
Organism: Condylura cristata; assembly: GCF_000260355.1. Lineage (NCBI taxonomy): Eukaryota > Metazoa > Chordata > Mammalia > Eulipotyphla > Talpidae > Condylura > Condylura cristata. The sequence continues at coordinate 15,652,872 of NW_004567106.1, read as the reverse complement.
GTCATGTAATTAAAGTTAACATCACCATCCATGGTTCAAACTGAAATCAAGTATGGTCTATAGTAAATTAATTTTTTCCACATAATATAATTTTAGGAATATGTTTTTAAACTATGTAATTAAAATAGCATGCTCCTACTTAAAAGTGTATTTTAATAAAATGGAAAATTATTCTTATTATATATAAGTATGGTTCACACTTGGGCAAAAATGCTTGATTATTAAAAAAAAATGGATGTTTTAATAATCATTATACAAATATAAAAACTAATAAATGTGATTATTAAAAAGCTCTTGAAATAATTTTTCTAACTAAGTGCTTTCTGCAATAAACTTTTGCAGTATGTCTTGGAAAGCTGAAGTAAATCATTTTAATTGATGAAGAAAAGAATATTTTTGTTTCCATGATCAGACAGGAATTTTGTACCAGTTATAATTTATTGTACAAGAGCCTTAGCATCACTTTGAAAGATGTCTTGATGTCCAGATTACCATAAATATTCAATTTCTAATTTCTAGGTAAGTAACAATTTGCTTAACCCACAGTAGATTAGAAAGTCTTAGTTGAAGCACGGTAGTTATGCCAAATGAGTCAAGTCATTAGGAATCTTAACTATTCAGTCATATATTTTAAAGAAATACATGATAATCTTAAACTTCAGATTATCATAATTTAAGGTATTAATATTGACATTTAAAAGATACAACTCCAGTAGCTCACTTTGGGGGATAAACTTGTATTACAAATTTCACTCTATCTATTTTGTTAAAATAATTGCCAGAAATAAATTTTCATACATATAAAAACCAGTTTTTTCAAAGAATAGACTTTGCAAAACATTCTCAATATATTTCAAGATGAATTATCTACAAAATAAAATTAGACTTACCACTTATACAAATAATATATATTAATATTGTTGGTTAACATTTAGATACATTAATATATACATACTGACTTGTCAAAAAAATTCTTATGACTCAAGATAGAATTTCCCTGCCAATCTCTAGGTATGGTAAGTTAGCAAAGGTTGACTATTTTGTTGTTGTTGTTACTAGAGCAGTATTTGATATGATACAGTAATATAAAGTATATACAAAGCAGCTAATATATTTCATAGGGAAAAATGTATATAATTTAGTACAGCTGTTTTTAATTTAAACAAAATTATTCTTAAAGAGCATTATAATAAAATGTTGGTCTTTCACCTTCCAATTCTCTTTCAAGTTAGATAATGAGGTGATATGAGAAAGCTATCAAAATGAAAGAAAACACTATTTCTTATAGATTTCCTCCCCCCTCACTATCCCCTTACCTTAGAAGATGAAGAATCACACTCCTGACATATCCATCCATAGCCTGTCTGTTTAGGAGACTTTTTCAAAGGAGGATCCAAACAGCCAAAATGGTAGCATAATCTGCATTCATCACACCTGCAAGGTAAACAAATTTATGGTACACTAAATAATATAAAAATCATCTCTTTCAAAGACAAACCCAAATAATTGTACATTTCAACTTGAATACTTGTAATTCTATCCTTGGCTCACAAGATTACTAAATTCACATTTATGAAAAACAAAATCTAAACCTGAAATAAATGTTTGAGGAAAATCAAAATACAGCAACAATAAAATTAACAAAATTAATGACATTCAGAACACTTTGTTAGAACTGTTAAGAATGTATTAATGTGTTTTGCTGTATATGCTCATAATTTTAAAAAAACACAATTTCAATTTTGAACTTCGAAAATTAATCATTTCTTCATTCATTAATTTAAAAACAAAGCACCTAACATTCAAGATTATGAATTTAGTCCAATACATTGTGATTTAATTTTTTTTTAAGTCTAAAGAACTTTATTAGGTAGAATAACCTGTAATAAATGTTATACATATGTATACCTTATTATTCTCCTTCTCCAAGTTAGACTGTTCTATAATTATAGCACATAATATACAAACACAATCTAGAACAAGTTATATTCTAAGAAATTAATATTTCCATAATAAATTTTCTCAAAATTAACCTGTCATTTCCTCTTAGTACATTTGTTTTCACAAAGTACTTCCTAGTACGTTATAAAGGTTACTAACAAATGTTTTGATAGTGGATTTGCCAAATCTGAGAAAACTATCATACCTATTCTTCGTTTCAGACAATCTCATCCTGCTGACAATGAAGAAAGATATATATTATTTCAGCCTTATGAAAAGGAATGTTGCATCAGTTGGAAAAAACAAGACCAAAATTTAACAATAAATAACAATGATGTAAATATTTTATAGAAAAGATTATATTTATTTCCTTTGAGCTTTAATTAAAAAAAAAAAACTTCTTCAAAATAGCCTGCCAGATTCTTTTTATGTAGTTTCCTTTACTGATTTAAAATCTTAAATGCTGAGAAATCCACAACTAATATACCCAAGGATTTATTAGAAAAAAGGAGCTATTGTCATGAAAACACAAATAAAAACAATTGATTTTAAAAAATCATTACAATAAAAAGGACTATAAATTTATATTCACAGTAAAATTTCATGTCATGCTACAAAAACCACCTCCCAAAGGCCCATTACAGGGATCAAGAAATTTAGATAGCAATTTAACTAAATTCGGGTACAAGGGTACAAGACAGTTAAAAACACAGTCATAAATTTATATATTACTTCCTTCCATTCTATGAGCTAAATAAAAGTTATGCATGTTCCAAAACTTTCTTTCAGATTCAAGATAGACTTGAAAAATTGCTTACTATAACTCTAGCTATGTGAAAAATAAAATCAAGTAGGAATAACAACACTTTATTTATCATGTCAGTATTATAAACTCTCAAAACTTTATTTTAAAGCAACTGAGATGTTCAAGCCTGTTGCTGTGGAATTAAGAAAAAAATAATAGAGAAAAACATAGCTAACTTCAAATATATAGACTAAATGGCAAGCCCACACAATTTTTTGCTCTTTTTTCTCAATTCAACATTTTTTGCCCTTCAGTGGCTAAAATTTCCACTACATTGGACATATAGAATATGAGTTCAGAAACCAATCACTAAATTTACTAAGAATAAGCAAACTGGAAAAAAAAAAGACATTAAAATGAAAACCTCTATTGAATTAATAAGTATATGAACATAAATATGGTTAACTATAATCTTTTTGGCTTAACCAGAATATAAGCATGTCTGAGCTTATGAGAAGACAGATTTCTAGGTAGGTTAAAGGCATATTCCTTTAAGCATGAAGACTGGTACTTTAATCATTTTTGATGGGAAATTAAAAAGAACTACACTGTTTGCTTCATCAAGAAAATACATTAAATATAATTTACTCTATTTTTTGTCATCTCATAGTGATCAGTGTGAATAACTGTGTCTAAAGGACCAAGAGCCATTAGTCTGTGGTTCTATTTGAATACTTGTATTCAACTCTCCCACGTTTTCAAGGTCTTTACTTGCTTGTAATCTATTGTCAGTGAATTTATTAAGCAGCATTTCCCCAATTTTTTATGAGTTCGGAAACCAATCACTAAATTGACTAAGAATAAGCAAACCAAAAAAAAAACTATGAAAATTAAAACTTCTATTGAATTAAGAACATGAACATAAATATGGTTAACTATAATCTTTTTGGCTTAACTTCAGGTTTTCAGGCAATGTTCCATAAAGTTCAGATTGCTCTTAATCTAGGCTCTTAATAAGTGAAGTTATTAATGTTCTAGGTCATATCAAATTAAAGCTTAATTTTACTGCATATTTACCTTGTAACTCTGATAATTATTTCTAGTATATAACAGTCAAATATTACCAGGAATGTGAAGATATATCAGAAATTATTATCTTTTAATTTCACTTATGCAGGTAATTCTTGTTGGTATATCTATAGATTCCCAGCTAACAAATTAAGAATAAGTCTGCTATTTTGATGTAGTTTCAATTTTACCAAATTTCAATTAATTGTAAAACAAGTTATCTTTTGTTTCAAGCATAAATACTAAAGGGGAAAGAAGTTTCATATGCTATATTTGTTACAAAATAATGCTAAAGTATTCACCATTTGGAAATAACCTAAGTCTTACTGATTTTTTCACTAATCATACCTTTCAGAATGATGTAGTCTATATGTGCAGCACTAACATAATTTGTAATGGGTCCCAGAGAAAAAGCAGAATTTACTTAGAATTCTAGAGTGATATGGGAGTTCTCTCAAGATAAAACTGGTGTCACCAACAAACAAAATAAAATACTAAGTAGCAAAAAAAGGTAATACCCTGATGAACTGCCAAATTCCAGTAGAAAACACAAAGGGAAACCAATCTTGAAATAAATAATATACAATAAGTTCTTTCTAAAGTTGTGTATTATTTTTATGCAGCAAAAAAATCTGGTTGTTTCTATAATAAAATATTGAATTAAAAAATATATATAACTTTATGTGCTAGTAACAAAACTATCCCAAATGATAAAAATGAACTTGACAGCATTTGCAAGAATATACCATAGACAAAAATGAGATACTATAAAAACGTTTAAAAATGCTAAAATTCAGAATAATAGTAAGGGATGATCAAAAAAGTAAATTATTGTATGCAAGCACATACGTATATTACATTCATGCACACGTGTGCACAAACACACACACCACTATGAATTTCAGCAAACTGTGCCAGCCAACTTAAAAATCTTTTGCAAAAGCAGTCACTGACCTACAAAAACAGAGGTATAAAAGATAAATAATTTATCAAATAACACCAATGTCCATGTAATGAAACTAAAAGAAACTATTAAATAGGAGGCAATCTTACAATATTAAGAGAATATAAAAATAACATAAAGGAACTGAATTTTTTAAAAAAATACAAATTGGATACTTTATGATGTATCCTTTAAACACCTAATTAATTATTGAACATAATACTATAGGCCATTTTAAATTACAATTTTACACGAGATAAAATGAATCCCATGTGTAAAAGGAAACTGCAAGTTTAATTACATTCTTACTAAATAGTAGCTATTTTGGTTATCAGGTTCATAGTGGACACATATATAAATGATAAAGCAGCTCTCTGTATGTGGTCTTTTACAAACTGACTTATCAAAATGCAGTGACCAAATAAATATAGTTCTATATGTATTTAAAATACTTACTTAGCATATGGTTAAGTATAGCCCCCTAGACAAAGAAGAGGAAGAAAATGATTTATAATAATATGTATAATGATCTATACAATAAGCAGTTAGTAATATATTTACCAATTTTTGAGAATATGCACACAAGTAAAAAGAAACAAACAATATATATCTTCCTATTTCTAAGAGATAGGGTAAAAGCCACTGTTTCAAAAGACTTAGTTCCCTTACTTTACAACTGCTAATTTTAGTAGAAGAATACACTAAATAACTACTTTTTAAAACTAACCAAAATAATCAAGTGCATATTCTATACAAATAAAATACAGTCAAATAATAAGTTAAACTTCAGGGAGAAAGAAAATCAAGACAATGGGACTAGAAAAATGATGCACATTTTCTATGACTAAGTAGATCCATAATCATAGCTATTCATTATATTAATGGGAATTTTCATTTAGCTGCCTTCCAAGTCCAGATAGAGTAAAGCCTTTAAATATACTATATATATGCTCACTTTGAAATGAAAAAAAAAAATACTAATTAATAAGGGAATTGATGGACTGAATTTTCTTTTCATCACTTCTGTGTGAAAATTCTGTGTAAGATTTAAAAAAAGCCTTAAATAGAAACATTACTTAAATAAAAATTTCACTAGCAGTTTAAATAACTACACATATCTATTAACAAGTAATGACAGATTCTTGCACTGAACAGTGCCCATATTTCAATTACTTAATTTAACGTGAATGGAAAATATAGAGCTAAACTACTTTCAAAATACTAGCTTGCACAAAATTTTGCATTCTAACCATATTCAAAAAATATTAAATATTAACTGACTTCCATTCCTTTACATTTTTTAACTTTAGTAGACCTTTCACAATAGCATTTTCTAAACAAAATAATTTAAAAAATGCCTTTTATATTGTATTTCACAAAAATAGGACAAATGGCACATTTTGAACATATTTTCATTAATGCCACTATAAACTTTACAGGCAATAATAAGTGGATGAATGATGACAAAAATATTCTTCATATGTGAAAGTATACTTACTAAAAAATAGTTATCAAAACCCAGATTCATATTTAATAATCACTTAAATGACCTAGGACAGTTAGGTTACAAGATTAGGAGTGAAAAGAAAAAAATAAAAACTGAAACAAAAGAGTTCATATAAAAATATACAAGAAGGCCAAGTACCTATTCTCAGCATGACAAAATGAGATTTCCGTACCTGAAACATGTCTGCTATGTTCTTTAATAAACTGATCTCCATCTGTTCATGCCCTTGGAAACTTTTTCAGCAGAATGACCTGCTGTGCCAAACCCCCACTTAACTTTGTATTTCCCTGTTCATAATTAACTAATTATGTTCTAATCAATAGTGTACATCTTGATTTTACAATGTAAATCAGATAAATGAGATAATGGCTGGGGGTCAATCTCATTTTATTTACAAAACCCAGCATGAGCATCCAATTTCATTACATCTTGTATACCTGAACAGCAGTGACTCTTATCAGCAGGCCTGCAGAAAGTCTTAAGAGTGATGGCTAAGGAAACAGAACTACATTCTTAGGTACGTCCAATTCAGAAATATTTTTTAAATCACAATGCTTAATATTATGTAAGCTTACAAAGGACAGGCTCAAGACATATAGGAAAACAATTCTGTCTTTATGCCATACAACTCTAAAGTTGAGTCTCTTAACTTTCAATTGTGAAAAACAATTTAGAAAAATATTTATGTTAACATTCCACTTTGCTACAGAAAGTCCTTCTGATTTACTGAAAATGGGTTTTCATGAAATAGTCATAAAGTATTTTGACTATAAACTAAATAAAACTGGTTTTGTCAAAAAAAGATATGTTTTAAAAAAGTTGCTTTATTCAGTAGTCAGATGTAAAAACGGGGAAATGAGATGAGTGTGAATAATATTATTTATTGGTCACCAATCTATTTTTAACAGTGTAAAATCAAATAAGCAGTCAAGAAACACATGAATAACAATGATATATAAATATCATTTAACTTAATATGGGTAAGCAAAGGTTAAATTTCGTTTCAATGTTGAAGCATAGCTCTAATTTCAAATCATTTTTACCAAAGAATTGAGTGAACTGTGGACAAAGGCTATGTTGATCAATTCACTTCTATATCCAAAGTACATTGTCACTATAATAGCTATAAAATAAATATTTAACTGAATTTCTAAAAGTAAAGAAATCAAGGTGTATTGCATGTGATGCAAGTGAACTTATCACAGTCTTTTCTCTAAAAACAAAAATTTCTGAAAATGTGATGGACTTTTAAAACAGATTTAAGCCACATTCAATAATGCTAGACATAATACAATGATTTGAAACATTATATATACAAATAGTTCTCCAGGTGGTGTCCCTGGCCAGCAGTATCAGCATCACTTGGGAACTTGTTAGAAATGTGAACCTTCTTCAAGTCTCATCCCAGACCCACTAAATCATAAACTGCAGAGACAACTGGAGGAAAGAGTAAAGTGGGATGGACGAGGACAACCAAGGGAATTGGGCAGCAACCCGTGTTTCAACAAATCCCTCCAGTTATTATGACACACAATCTCTGAAAATCATTGCTATATGCTACTATGTCATTCTTGCATTTTGAAGTCATTTAACTTCCGTTCTAATATTTTAATGTTTTTCTTGTCATGACAAAAAGCCATTATTTAACCATAATGCCACTTTTCTTACAAATGTCTATAAAATATGAACTATTTAGTGCAAATTTTCTTACATATACACTAATATTTCCTTCAAATAGTTCCTGGATTGATTATGGGAAATTATTAATTTTAGCACAAAAAATGAGAGCATTTAGATTTTTAGGAGAAAGTGTACTACTCCCTTTGAAAATTCTTTTACTCCAAATACAGGTTTGTAGAATCAGTGGTCTTTGATTATGCAGTTTACATAGATGATGTATAACAAAGATCCCTAGGGCCAGCACCAAGCATGGAATAGCATACGCACCACTGAAGACTACAAGATGGAGAACGATGATTCTGTAATTTTTAACTAGAATCCAGTTGGGAAGGATTTTGATAGACACCAAAACCTCAAGTCTTAATGATTTCTCAGTTCAAAAATAAAATGGCCAGTATTGATTTCTCATATGTATCAAAGAAGAACTGTGGCCTAATGTGTTAAACATATTCTATTAAGAAAATGGCAACTTGTCATTTTTCCTAAAATTGGCAGGAGTTTAGCAATAGCAACAATAACCAACTTGTTCTTAAGCTTATATAAATATTAAATTTTCTTATTCTTAAAAAAAAGCCTATTAGCTTTGCTACAAGTTATTAATATTTTTCCTCCAGTGTTCTAAGATGTTTCGATAAGTTGACCTCATTTTATACATATTTTTATAAACATGTTATTTTTATTATTAAACATCTTATCCAATAATAAGGTTCCTTATTTAACTATAGATTACTAACATAGCATTTTGTATTTACATTTGCTTTTGATTACAACATTGCCTACTCTATTCCTAAAGTATGAACCACTATTTTATAACCACTATACCTGAAAAGATATCCAAAACCACATTTGTAAATCAATAAATTCCAAGAGACGTGTTAGTAATTTACATGTATATGTGCATTTCAATTTCAACAAAGTCTCTTCTAAATCAGTTCAAGATGGAGTGATGAAATATTCAACATATTGCTGTCGTTGACTTTACAACTGGATCATTAAAACTTGAAGATCAAATATCAATTCTGTATACCTCTGGAAAGATACAGATGCTGATGAAGATCTTTCAGCAGGCAGGTTGTATAGTCAATAAGCTTTGTATCTCCTGCCTTATTTGATAACTCCATATTCAAGATCAAGAAAAATAAAATTATGAACATAGAAAGTTCATATTAAATCAATAGACTAAATAAATGTGGGTATCACTAAAAAAGAAAACCCTAGAGATCAACACAAACATACTCATATATTTATGAGTTCAAAAAGCTTAAGTCATAAAAATTTCATGCTAATATCAGTTCTTTTGCACTAGGACTAGTGAGTCAAAACCAGAATGCTGTATGCTTCACAAGTCTTTTACTTTTGTTAAATATTATAAATAAAAATGTTTGCTAGATGTGTCTATAGTTGTTTCTCAATGCAGCATTTCATTTATGCATACATGTATTAAGTTGGACGTGAGAGAAGAGCCGACTAATGGAATGCATTCCTGTTTGTTACTGGTATTGTCCAACCATAAGAAGGAGAGTAGTACACTGCATTTAAGTCCTACAAGCTTCCATAATTCTTCTGTAAGTCTAAGCATTGAATATCATTTGCCAAAGAAACAAGAAGGAAAGACATTACTTAGTAGGACAATTCTGACAATACATTATCTTGCATTTGCAATAATGCACATATCAAATATTTCTGATTAGTGCAAAAAAAAAAAAGTAGAAGAAAGAAATTCACACAGGCCAATTTACTGCCTTGTCAGTCCAAATAACAAACCAATCAATTATATTCTATCCAAACCTGACAAGCAAAAGCAACTTTTTGCTGTGATAAGCTTATGAAAAGGACAGATAGCTGTTCTCCTTTACTTTATGTACTCTATTGAGAGTGTTATCCACATTTTTAAAATCACACTTATAAAAGGTTTCCGGGATTGCCTCCGAGGATGAGTTGTGGCAGAGTTGGGTCTCATGAAGGGTATCTACACAGTAAAGTGATAAGAAAAGAACATTAACATTTCAAGATCATAGCAGCTCTGTACTATGTTTTATGAAACATACTAAAAAATACCACAGTAGATTTAAAAAAACCTATGATCTGATCCAGAGAGATAGATACCCTAAACCTAAATGCCATGATCTTGTATAGGTTCTTAGTGTTTAAAATAGAACTATTTTATCACCAAAAGCATTGAGTTGTCTTCTCTTACTTTATTATTAATTTTAGTTGTCATACTAAATCTATCTTAAAAACAAAGAAAGAAAATAATACATAAATGAAGGACTTTCATTTACATAGCAAACATATATTTGTTGTATATCTTGGAAAATAAGTAGTTTGCTATTTTTTTAATCAAATAAGACAATTTAATAATGCTTGAAAAGAATGCAGCTGTGCTGAAAATAAGTACATCTAACCAGCATGTTAAAGGGCTGGTTCTACCCTACCATCAGGTCTCAGGGAGGAAATATGCCATTGGTTCTTTTCCCATGTGTATAAACTGTTTTCCCTCTTTTAAAGACTATACTCGAAACGTTTTATTATAATTATGAAAAATATATTTCAGTAAACTATTTTAGTGAATCCTGCCATCCAAAAAAGACAGTAGTCATATCTTAATGTAAGTAAATACCTGGTCACTGATTAGGAAATGCACTAATAACTTCAGCCAAATTTTCGAAACTCATGCATTCATTTCAATTTGTTTCTTCAAACTTCCTATAGTGTTGTATTTATTTCCCTTTTGACACATATTTATTTGGTTCTTTGTGTATTTTCACAGGATAAATTTTAGGAGCTCAGTGATTAAAAGTAGTTTTTTATGTCTATGGTAAAGAAAAAATTGTCATTCCGTTCATCTATTTGCATCTTTGTAGATAAGATGAAACTGTCAAATAGTCACACATCATATTAAAAAGTTCATTCCATATTTAATTGTTAGAGAGATGTGTTTAATGCTTCTAAGTTCTATTGAGAAAAAGAAAGTGAAAAGTGGCACAATCACAGACATAAAGAGCACTATTGAGAATAGTTGTCATGCCAAACTGAATTACCTCCAAAGAAAGCAAAAGCAAAGTTGCACAAGAAATAAAAGGAATATAATGTGAAACATAATTTTTAGAGAATGTACTTATCAACATATGAGAAATAGAAAGGTTGAGGTCCCCTAATGAATACCAGGGAAATACATACACATGGAAAAGCTGAACTCCCAGATGAGCAGTCACACGAACACACTTTTCTCAGTGCTGTAGTCTCTAAATGAAGAGCTTTAAGCACATTCTGAATCAGACATTCTGCGAAGTGTTTTGTATGCAGGTAAAGCACTACTAGATAAGCATAGTGCAAGAGGAAGCAACCACATCATTTATCACAGAAGTACAATTCACTTTCAATTGCATGCACAAATGGTAGGAAATAGTAAGATGGTCCTAAAGGTGCTTGTATTTGAAAGGAATTTGAATAAATCAGGTAACATGAAAATCTGCTTTAAATCCAGTTATATCTAAATTAAACTTTAACTTTGAAGATAATTAAAAGCCACTGCTAATATTCCTCCATCCTACAATTTTATTTAATATTGCAACATTCCTTAAAACAAGAATAAGCAATGTGACATTTCTTGGCTACTAAACATTAGTGATCATTTTGGGATTTATATTTACTCCATTTGTACATAGTTAGCTTCTTATGAATTTATCTAGAAAAAAATGGAATTTACCATTTTCAAACAGCTTCCTTGATGAATGTACCAGTAGTCTGTATCTGATACAGTTGGAACTGACTTCCAAGAGGAATTATCTAATTATCTTGTCCCAAGAAAGACAAATAAGCTAAAGTAGAAGCTGTTTGCCTAATGATTGGAGCTTGAGTTACTATACTCAAGACTACCTGGAATGAAACTTTAATCATTTTCTAGTTCTATGATCTTACACAGGTAATTATTTTTTTCCCTCATCCATAAAATAGGGTTAAAATCATTGTCTCATGGAATTACTATGAGGATTATATGAGATAAAATATGGTATACTGACTGGCCATGATATAAGTATCTTAATCTCAGCAACTACGTGAAGAACATCAGATTTATTAAACACTAAAGAGTATTTACTGGAACAGAAGAAATTAACTTATAATTCAATCTATGTGTTATATTTCAAGATATAATTGAAATCACTTCTATTTCAATGTGTTTAGTGTGTCTGTACCTCAGTTACCTAAAGCGGAGACAGATATATACCATAGGAGTATTGCAGTGAGGAGGGAATATAATCTGGGAGATAGCAAACATCTAACATTACATTATTATAATTCCCACTCCTTAGAATTGGTAATTCATATCTTTCTGGGATTCAATCACAAATGTTAAAAATGAGATTTTTATACATAACCCAGATATCAAAACCTATCATCAACTCTGAAGTTTCTATCAAATTATATTTTCATTAATTTCAACTATAACTTTGTTAATTTATTGTCTGTTTCATATACTGATAGATCACAAAATTAATATAAATTAAACCTTATTGTAAGGGGAACAGATTAAAAAAGATGAATGATTTTGAAAAAAGACCAGAAAACAATATAGCTGGACTTTAATATCAGAAATTAGATTATGCTTGTTTTGTATGACTTCAAGGGTTTAAATGATTGAGAGGTTTATCAGCTAATATGGAGAGTGAGGTTGCCACTGATCATAGCTGCCTCAAAATGTGTGGGTTACCAACACATCTCTATCCCTGGCAGAAAATCTTCTCTGTAATATAGTAATGCTGGACAATTGATTTGAATGTCAGCTGGATGGTCAAATTACAGACTTCAACAGCCTTTCCAGGACTGCATAGGAAGTTTTACTTTGCAACCTCTTTGAGTTACAAAAGTGACCAAATCTGAGGAAAAATGATGTTTTCATGCTTCTATTTTAAAGGTGAGAAAATTATTTTAAAAGGATAACATAATTCAAGACTCCTCATCTAGCCAGTCGTCACACTATAGCTAGCATCCAAACAAATTAAATCATTGAGTAAATGGCAATCCTGTCTCTCTAAATTAACAGTGTTAAACACACTTTAGTGGTAAACAAATTACAATATTAAGCTTTTCTCTGCTTTTAAAATTATGATGTTTACTACTCTAAATCTATGTACTATATAAATACCACACTTCACCATATAACATATATCATGCTCAGGCTTCTGTTTTTCTAAATAAAAATTATTTCTTTAATTCATAGCATGTAACACAGGAAAAAGATATAAATCATACAAAGACACTTAAAGGTATAGGTATAGAGATTTGAAGGTCAAAGAATGCCACACACTAAATTCTGACTGTGTGAGGCAGGTTAGTCATTTTGCACATCTAACAAATTCATTACATCAACTTATTAAGAAAGAAAAAAAATATGTAACAAGCACTTTCTTTTCAATCCAAATTATAAGAATTCCAACATAATAAGAAAAATTCAGAGCAACTTGACTTTATTATTCAAATGTGTCAAAAATTAAGCCCTTCTTTTTAACTGTTATAATCAAAAAGTACTTTTCAAAAAATAACTTTTTAAGTTTCTTCACAAGACTGATTTATTTTCTAAATATTATCTTCTTTAGAACCTCTGCATATTAAACAACATTATTTTAGTTCTAAAATCATTAACTTAAAATGTTGGTCATTTCTTTTTAAGAAGTAAGGTCTAAGACAAAAAAAAAAAAGGCAAATATTCCTGGTTGACAGAAATGGCCAAATGATTTCTAAGGACAGTGATATAAAGCATTTAATTTCAAAGATTAGATTGCTCTATGCTGTAGGAGCATTCTGTTACTATAAAATATTCAATAAATGTTAACCACAGTTCAGAACAATGGTGTTTGAATAATAGTAAAGAACTCAAAATTTCAATGGAGCATGGTGAAGTAGGCCTGATCTGAGTAGCAGACCTATTCAGAGAGACTCAGACAACTGGAGAAATGAAGATATATTAGAGCTACAGAAGCACAGTTATTCATTGACAACATAAGTGAGGAAAGCTAAAGCATAGCATGAGACTTAAAGAGGGCTAATGAGAAAAGTGAAGAACACAGAAAGAAGGTAAAAGAAACACTAAAGCAAGCAAGCAGCACAGAATATGGTAGAGAACCTGCAATAACGAGAAAGGGAGAAAATGGGTATCAAGAAATTTTATGATTAAAAAATGGTCCTCAAATCATTCTAATTATTTTTAGCTTTCAAATAATACAGAACAGCTATATTTTTAAGTATTTTCAACAGAATCATTAAATTTATGTGAATAAAGGTATATTAAAATGCCATAAAATTATGACTTAAGTTTTTACATTTTAATGTTTTATATGTATATTTTATAATAAAAAATAATTTTAAATATATATTGAAGTTTCTACTTACCTGTATTAAATTTTTTACTCATACTTTTAGAATAGTTTCAGATTTGCAAGTATACAGATTTACAATAGAGCTCCCCTTCAACACACATATCTCCCTTTAAATATTTAAGTCTTCATTTCCACAACATGCCATCATTGAGAGTTATGACAGGGAAAAATAAAGATGAAAAATGCCTTAAAGACAGAAGTAGAGAAAGAGACAAGCATGCCAATATTTGGGAGTAGGCACAATTTGTCAATTCTTATTTAGGACAGATACTAAGCAAACTGAATTAGAGATGGGGCGGAGGAACACAAGGAACTTTGAGAATATGAAGGGAAGGGATTCTTTCAGATGAGAATGGAGCTATTCAGACAGTATTCAAATACAGCTAACTAACAACATGGTAAAAACATTGCTCAAGTTTCTCCCCGCCCTAGTTTCTAATTCACCAACAAAATCAACTATGATATTAAATAATAAGGCCTACTACTCTTAATGGTAATTCCAAGTAGTAATTTAGAAAATATGAATTTAGCTATAAACTAATTCAGCTATAAACAGCTAATTTATAAATGCGATAAATTAGACTGGGAGCTAGGACTCTTCTAGCAGTTGCCTTGCATCTACTACTTTAGCTTTCAAGATAAAATATTGTCTGTTCCAAGCATCATAATAATTTCCAAAGCTGCAGTAGCTATAACAAAAAGACCTATATCCCAGAACTTTTGGGGATAGCAGCAAGACACTACCAATGAGTCAATTAGATTCAAATATAAAATCTACTGAGTTCACTGAAATCATCTGAAGATATTTTTTGCCCCAGCAGTACAGTGATGTCAAAATTCCAGAAAATTCTTGAATGAAAATACCAGCAGAAACTGATAAGCCCAAGAAAGAATTTTACCTCAAAGAAAATACCATGTTGACAACAAGGGTTATTTTTTTTATCTTGAGTTATTTTTGAATACTTGCTGAACTCCATAAATCAAACCCAATTATTACAAATTAGAGACCCTGAAACAACAAATCTGAACCCCCATCCTAAATACCTGAAAGGTATTACAAAGCTGCTAGGTCCTGCTCAAGAAGTGGTATCCCATATAAATATCTTTTTATGAACTAGAAAAGAACTCCAATTCCATTTCCACCATATGTTGAGCTGTCAGGTCCCTGTAAGCATTCAAGAACTCTAGATAAAAATGAGTTTAAATAGATTTGATGTTAGTTACTGATGTGGATTAATTATTCAAAATCATCATCATCTTTACAGAAAACATAAATGGCTTTAATCCCAGCTGGATGTTACATGCAAGTACTCATTCATTCATAAAATCAGGTATTTAGAAAGAAAATTAGCACCAAAATGGACTTTGCATTAATGGAAAAACCATATGATTAAGAAAGCCCTTTCTATGTGAGTAGATCCAAAAAAGTTAACAAACTGACCAAGTTATTAACCTTTTCTGAAATTAACAATGCTAAAGGAATTCCAAGTTCTAATTTATTCAAAGCATAGCCAAAAGTTGAGGCTACATATATATAAAGAGATAGCCCCTGAATAAGAAACAATTTGAAATATACCTATTTTTAATTTCATGATGATGAGAGCAAGGTAAAAAAAGAAAAAAACCAAAATGAAAACAAAACACTAGAGACTCAAAATGAGGAGGTTTTGTATCATTCCCTAGAAATTGAGATGATCAGGATACATGAAATTCACGTCACTTAAGGTTATCGTTTCATAGCTGATTATAGGGAATTCTCATCTGAACCCCAGAACATGGTAAATTACATGACATTTTTTACTTCTCTCAATTTGGCATATAATTAATACCATAGGGGAAGGGGGGAAAAAAACATTATTTCATTAAGTGTAACAAATGTCTTAAGAGCATCAGGGACTAGCCAAGGAAAATAAGGCTGATATCTGTTTTCAATTACTTCCAGGATTAAATGGAATGCACCTGACCATCAAAACACAAGGAAATAAACAGTTAAGTAAAAGTTCATATGCGAAACAGAGTTAACCAGAAAATAACCTATTTTATCCTTAGTACTTATTATTCTTTGAGAAACAGCATAGGAATGAGAGGAATGCAGATCCTGGAGAGTACTGCTTACTGGATAAAAAGCTGGGCTCTACCACTTACTAAACTGAGATCTTGCAAAATTATACAATCTTTAAAAACTCCAATTTTCTCATTTTTGTGTGTGAATAAAAACAGTGCCCACTGTATAGATTTTAAGGATTAAATACATGCATAAAACACTTAGAACAATGCTTGCTATCCGATTATGAGAAATTCTTGTGTTAGCCATTATTCAGCTTACTAAAATGTTTATAGAAAAAGACTGAGGAAAGTGAACAGTCCTTTCTTTGTCTATGACTCCCAGGAGTTCTGTATTGTCATTCAGAAAATACGTAACTGGTAATAATTCTTTAAAAGTTAGCAAAAGAAATATGAGACAAAGAAATACTTGGAGCTACATTAAAATATGTAAGGTCCAAAAGCATTTTAAGCAAAGATTAAAAAAAAATCTTTTTTTTCTTATATTTAATTATATATGAAAGAAAATTCGGTAACATGCAGAACTAACCATGTAATAGCGCAAGAAGTGCAAATGAAGTGCTAAAAGCACAGGATAGAAGGTCTTCTAAAACTTGTGAAGTAGTACTGAAGAGAATCAGTGATAAATTAAAGATGTATGAAATAAACTCTAGGGTAATTAATTACTAAAAATATCTTTTTAAAAAGCCTAAATAAAAAAAATGTAAAAATGAATAAAAATATACTCGATACAGAACAAGCAGAAAAGTATAAAGACAAAACAAACATATGAATTAAAAATAAATACATAAATAAACTTTTGGACTATAACACTAACTAGTAGATACCAAAAGAGAAGGGAAAAAAAGGCATAGGTCAATCAGGAAACAGTAAAATATATGGTAAAGGATTTGTACTTTTAGCAGTAAATTTAATGCAGCGTACACATAAGTAACATGCAGAACTAACCATGTAGTAGCACAAGAAGTGCAAATGAAGTGCTCAATGATAAGCATCTAACACTTATATGTTATAAATCAATACTACTTTTTTTAAAAAGAAGAACAAATGGAATCAAAGAAAATACCAAGATGGTAGTTTTAAATACAACCATATCAATAATTATATTAATTCCAAACGATATTTTATTTTATTTATTTATTTGTAAAGATTTGTTTATTTATGTATCCCAGAACTGAGGTACAGGCCAGAGGTACCAGGGTCAAGAGGTGAGCAGATTCACCAGAGACAGAGTGGGGAGCAAACAGGCAGATGGACTGAAATACACCGCTGAGGGGAGCAGAGGGCAGGACAGGAGAGGTCTGCCACACCAAGTGGGTTACCCCCTGGCTGTGGACTGAATTCATGTGGCTATAACTTCATAGTGCTGCGCTTTAACTCGTTGAGCAACAGGGAGGGCCCGGATTTCACTTTTTTTTTTTTTTTTAAGATTTATTTATTTATGAATACAGAACCATGGGGGCAGTAAGAGGCTTTACCCAACAGAGTAGGGAGCAGAAAAGGCCGACTGATGAAGTACACTGCTGAGGGGAGCAGTGGGAGGGTCAGGAGAGGTCAGCTGAGCCATGTGGGTCACCTCTGGGGTGAGGATCAAATTCATGCTTAAGTGGCTTTAGCTTCTTAGTGCTGTGCTTTACTCTGCTGCGCCACAAGGGAGGGCCCCCACATTTAACTTTTTAAGGAAACCATCAAGTATTCAGACAAGGCTCAAAGGAAAACCATAACTAATTATAGAACTAATGGGGAAAATGCTAAAGGAATTGGGTTATTCATTTTTCTTTTTACTAGTTTTCTTTCTCTCATTAAAATACTAAAGAGCAGAATAAAATAATTCTTGGTTAAATAGTCAAGAGGGCGGTATTCTAACCCTAATTTGCACCAACTAAGTGAATTTACTTTAGTGCATGCTCCTCTATAATGGTTTCATTGAATTTTTTTTTAAAGAAAGTCAAAAGAGTAGTTATAGTTGAGATGTGCTCTCAATTTCCCAAATCTGATTTGCCCTCTTATCTAATATTCAATCTCCTATCAGAATTTTAAATTACCTTTCATATTATTTTTTTTGGTTATAAAAGATTTATTCACAGGTCTCCTTAGTGGTGCAGGGATTAAGTCTCAGTGTTATCATGCTATTGCTGCACTGAGCTAGTTTGATCCTCAGCCAGGAAGCTGACCCACAGTTGGCACAACAGACCTCTCTTGTCTTGCCCACTGCTCCCCTCAGCAGTGTATTTCAGTAGTTCCACCTGCTCTGCTCCCCACTCTGTCTCTCTGAATCCTCTCAACCCCTGCACTTTTAACCTTTACCCCAGTTCTTATAAGGATAAATAAATAAAAATAAACCTTAAAAAAATATTTATTCACTATGAAAACACTATAAATATCAGAACAACTTTGAAAGTAAAAAATGTCCTTTAAAAAATTAAGATCAGGGCCCTCTCTGGTGGTGCAGCAGGTTAAAGCACAGCACTAAGCTAAAGCCACTTCAGCATAAGTTTGTTCCTCACCCCAGAGGTGATCCCCACGGTGCAGCAGACATCTCCTAGCCCGCCCACTGCTCCCCTCAGCAGTATACTTTGCCAGTACGCCTGTTCTGCTCCCCACTCTGCTTGTGGCAAATCCTCTCATTGCCCATCACCTCTGGCTGGTACCCTAGTTCTGTATGCATAAATAAATGAATTTTTAAAAATTAAGATATACTAAACAAAATGTAGCATTTTTTAAAAAAAGATTTATTTAGTCATTTATACATAGAACTTGGGTGTAGGCCAGAAGTGAGGTGAGTGAGAGGACTCGCCCGAGACAGAATGGGGAGCAGAAGAGGCATATTTACATATATACTGATAAGGAAATGGTGGGGGAGACAGATGTCTGCTGGCCCTGGGTGGGGATGGAACTCAGCCGGCAATTGTGTTAGCTGGTAGTGCTGATACTTAATCACTATGCTACCAGGGAGACCCCCAAAATGTATTATTTTTAACTTAAACTTACAGGAAACTTTTTCCACATTAAATATTCTTTTAAAATGACTAAATAAGTGGTAGAGAAAGGAAAATTTTGGTGTGCCATAATTCATTTAACAATTGCCCTAATGTAGGCATTTATGTTCTTTCCAAATATTACTCACTATTATAACGAACATCATGAAAAACATTTTCATAAAAATTGTGCTAACACTTGAATACTAGCCTGGAATGATTCTTAAAAGTGCTATTTACGGGACCTCCCTGGTGGCGCAGCCGGTTAAAGCACTGCACTGAGAATCTAAAGCTGCTTCCGCATGAGTTCGATTCCCGCCTGCCCCGGAGGTGACCACATGGCGTGGCAGACCTCTCCTGACCCGCCCGCTGCTCCCCTCAGCAGTGTACTTCATTGATCTGCCTGTTCTGCTCCCAACTCTGCCTCTGGTGAAGCCTCTCACCGCCCCTGAGCCTCTGGCCTGTACCCCAGTTCTGCATGTACAAATAAATAAATCTTAAAAAAAAAAAAAGTGCTATTTACTTTACAAATTATATAATTATGCTTTTGATTCTTACTGTTAAATTACTCTCCATTCTATTTACAATATTTCAATTTTCTACTACCAAGATACATAACTTTCCATGTGTTTATCTTGTTTTCCAAAATAGGAGTGATAAATTTCTTTAAAGATCTTTTAACTTTCCTTCTATCATCTTTGACCAAATCATAATCATCTAACACAGTCTCTTAACAATATCTCCGTCACTGTTGTAGCATTAATATACTTAGAACAGGTCATAATAATTACTAAATGAGGTATATGAGTAAAAGTATAAACCCCAATTTTTTAGCTATTTCCTCTAGACTCAAAATCCAAGCCTGTGCTTTATGATCCTCTAATATTTTTATGCAATAGAGCAAACCTTATGCCAGAAAAAAAAAAAATGTTAAGTCAGTTGTAGATGAAAACATGGGGACATAAATCCATACTACATAGTACTTAAACAGCTATTTGCAAGGAATTAAAGAAAAATAATTGGTGAATTCACTGTAAATAGCTTCCATTTTGAAGCATTTAGGAAAAAAGCAGCAGAGTTAATATCTGCTAGGAACTAAAACTAATCTATCCTTGAGTTTATAAAGAGCAATAAAGATTTTTCTTGAAAAAGTCAGTTAGGTACAAAGAAACTAATGACAATACTCACTAGGAAATTACAAATTAAATTTTCAAGTCCACAAATTGAAATTATACTTTTTATCAAATTTTCTATAACTCTGGGAAGTAGGCAGGAATCAAAACAATGATTAGCACTATCAGATGCATTTAAAAATAAAAAAAACAGGGCTTTCCCTGATGGCGCAACAGGTTAAAATAAAGCACTAGAAAGCTATCAAAACCACTGAAACACAAATTTGATCCCCGGCCAGGGGTGTGACCCACTTGGTGTGGCAGATCTCTCCCAACATACCCACTACTCCCCTCAGGAGTATATTTCAGTTTATCTGACTGTTCTGCTCCCCACTCTATCTCTGGTAAATCCTCTCACCCCTTGTACCTCTGGCCTGTACCCCAGTTCTGTATGCATAAATAAAATAAATTTTAAATAAAAAAAATAAATAAAAATAAAAAAAACAGAAACTAAGAAATAAGTTATGGAAAAAACTAATTTTATATGGGACAACTTGTAACTTCATTCCCAAATGAAATGTATCCTCTTAAACTTGAGATATTGATCTTTTAAAATGCTGAGTCTATTCATACATTGTTTCATTTTAAGACCAATTAGACTGATATATATCCGAAATAACAGTAAAAAGTAGGCCATTGCTTGTACTAATATGGAACATGTAAGATTCTGTAACTAACAAAGCTCTCCTGACACTTATTAATATGTCATTTATGATCAATGGTTACTAAAAAGAAAAAAAGAACATGACAACAATGGAGAAAAATATTAATGTAAATGAACTTTAAAGAACAAATAACATCAGTGGAAGGTATAACAGAACTAAATGGTTCTGCATATAACAGTTAATGTGCAATGTACATGCTACTAAAATATTTTTGTTTATCTTAAAAAAAAAGGCATTCTAATAATAGAATTCAGTGCTTGGTCACTCTTCCCCTATATTCCTAGCTTAACTGGTTTCTTTTTAATGAAAAAAAAAAAGAGAGAGAGAGAGAGTCAGCAAAACGAAATGCCACCATTAAATCATTTTGCAGCATTTTGTGTCAAAAATGTAATGGAAAATGCACATTATCAAGGGAAAGGTTACTGTTCTTCCAGAACATCTTTTATTTGGTTCATGGCTCATTCTTCTACATAACTATGAAGACACTGATGGTGGTTTCTCTCTTGGTTAAATGTGGCAGTTGAAGGATTATGGCATTTTCAGGAAACCACAGTGCAGTGACTTTAGTGGTTATTTGGCTGAAAGTGACTCTGCAATTTAGAGTAATTGCAGTATTTACGTGCAACAGTAAAAGTCCGCTACCAAGATATCTCACAGTGTCAAGTGAATTCTTGGTGCGTATTTTCTTTTTAAATATTTATTTGTTTATGCATACAGAAATGGGGTACAAGGCAGAGGTGCAGGGGCAGTGAGAGGATTCACCAGAGACAGAGTGTGGAGCAGATCAGGCTGATAGATGAAGTACACTGCTGATGGGAAGCAGCAGGCACATCCACGCCATGTGGATCACCTCAGGGGCCAGGGATCGAACTCACACGAAAGCTATCTTGCAGTGCTGTGTCCTTACCCACTGTGTCACCAGGGAGGGCCGGTGTGTATTTTCTTAATAATATACGAGGCTCAGCCATGTACCAGAATTAGGAAAAATTCTAAGTGGGAGGACTGCTACCTATATAGCACTGTATTAGGTTTGTATTCTATTAAGTATGTTGTAAAAGGGACAGCTAATTCAGAAATTTATAATCTTAATTCACTCAATTTAATATAAATGCAACTGTCCTTTAAACAGCTTCAGAAAGAATGAAAATTAATTAAGAATTAAAGGAATAATTCTTTGTGATTTAATTGAAAACAAAGTATATCAAACATGCATATATATATAAAAAATTAGGAATTGTAACACAAAAGTAAATACAAGCACTATAAATACTTAAATAACATGCTATTTTATCCACACATGTATCTTAGCTTATCTAAAAGCTCAATGTATAAATTTTTCATAGAATTAAAAAGAAAACTTTTCAGATTAAAAGAAAACATTTTCTACTATAAACCATTTTTCACAAATCTGTGTCAATCAGTAAAAAACAAAAACCAGCTGACATATATTTCAGTAGAGTATGGCCTATAAAGCATAAAATAGGGGATAAATAATAACACATAATACTGTTGGTAGGAGATTTTTATGGTGTAAATTATTTAGAATTCATTATATCAGAACATCAACTTTCAAATTTATTTTCTGCATGCCTATGTTATTATAAAATCATAGAATGTGAGAATTAAAATTTCAAATCAATCGAATATACTGCTCATTTTATAAAAGAAATAATTGGTTCCCAGAGGAGTTTCCTGAATTCCTCATGATGACATGCCCTTGACTACAGAATTTTAGCTAAAAATTACAGTTTTTTTTTCTTTTTCCAAAAGTTTATTTTTACATCATTTTGCACATTTTTTTTTCACCTCGATTGTAATCCCCGTGGATTTCCCATCACCAAATCACCCGTGTGCCACCACCATAGTCTCGTGCATTCCCCCCCCCACCATTTTTGATCCCATTCCCCACTCCACCCCCACAAAATGTCTCTGGTATATGGTTGTTCATTATTTTTGATATAAAAATTACAATTCTTAATTTTAACTCTGTGCATTATTTTTCCTGATTAGTTACTTAGATTTTCACTTTATTACAGTTCATTTTTTGGGAATACTAAGATAAATTTATTATATATGCAACAAATGTAAAAAAAATACTCTCTTAATTAGCAGGAAATTATCCTATTTTTTTCTAATTAACTTCCTTATTGTTAACAGTATAAAGTAGATGTATCTTGGATGTATTAGTGACACTGCACAATTACAGAATAGTGTAAAAGGCAAAATGGGGTGGAAAAATGAGTTCTGATGGCTTCTTTCTCCTTAATCATAAAATGTAAGTATTTCTGTACAAATGCTATAGTGTTAACTAAAGCACAATGTAATTATATTTGGTTAATATATGTTAAGTACAAAACTCATTTCTAAAATAGTCACATCATTTTGTCTACATATTCAGAGATTTCTTCAATATACAATTATAATAATTTATCTTGTTCTTCAAAATAGGACAGAGGACTACAAAAGCACTTCTAAATAGATAATAATTAAAATTCTAATGACCAAAATGTAGAAGTATAGACAGCATCACAGCTACTGGCATGTATATAGAATTAAATGTATGTATTATAGGGTGAATAATATGTATATATTTTAATATACATCAATTGTAAATACTTATATTTTTAATATGCATATAATTTTACTATATATATATACACACAATGTAAACACCATAAATAAGTGCATACAAAAATACAATGCAACCATATGAAGTCCATATACTCCAATATTCATGTTGCTTGAAATTATCTGTTAAATATGTAATATTGACAAAAAAAAAAAAAACCCACAGGACACATTTCCTCAAAAACTTCAATGCATTAATTTAATCTAATCTAAGTTTTAGGGTTAAAGCAGGAAAAAAGTCAGAACCCACTTTATATGTATTTATACATTTTCTCTGAATACTTAATGTTTTATATAGTTTTTTTTTAAGATTTATTTTTTTATTCATACAGAATTGGGGTACAGGCCAGAGATGTGGAGGGTGATAGGATTCACCATAGACAGAGTGGGGAGCAGAACAGGCAGATTGGCGAAGTACACTGCTGAGGGGAGCAGCGGGCGGGTCAGGAGAAGTCTGCCACGCCATGTGGTCACCTCCGGGGCAGGCGGGAATCGAACTCATGCAGAAGTGGCTTTAGATTCTCGATGCTGTGCTTTAACCCGCTGTGCCACCAGGGAGGGCCATGTTTTATATAGTTTTAATTGCTATTTTCACATGTGTTTTATATAATATGATTACAAGGAAGATATCACTTATATCATTTAGACAAATAGAGCTTACAATGTGTGCAGGGAGTGAAGAAGGGAGGATGGTCCCAGTGGACTAGGGTAGAAGACTACTTAATTGTGGGTGTGGTGTAGCAACATATACCTGAAGAGGTGCAAGACATCTGAATCATAGATGGTATCGTAAACCAATGTTATCTCACCTAAAAACATTATTAAAGACAAGTATCCCAGATCAGTATCTATAAAGATCAGATCTATTACTAATACCAGTCCTCATTTAATATAAAATGTTATCCTAGAAAACTGACTTTAGAATGGAAGCTATCTAAGAGGGAGGAGAATGCGGGCAGCATTCTTGGGAAGAGGGTAAAATAGACTATGGTGAAGAATTATGTATGCTTTGGTATTGGACACAGTATGGTAACACACACTGAAGGATGTGATCCTATACCTCTAAAGGATATGTAGTGTTGTAACCAATGTTGCCTCAATGAAAAAAATATAAATATAAAAATGTTACTTTTGATAGCTAAAAATATTTTTAAATTAAAAAAACAAAACAAAACTGGTTAACCTACACCAAAAAATTGTGTAGCTGGCAGTAAATACTCCAAGACTATACCAAAACAGAAAAATCACAAGAAAATAAATTGAAACAGTAACCAGAAGTTTTCTAAGAATATAAATCCAGGCCCAGATGGATTCACTAGAGACTTCCACCAAACTTTTAAAAATGAACTAACACCTGTCCTACTCAAACGCTTCCAAAAAATAGAGAAAGAGGAAAAGCTTCCAAAAACATTTTCTGAGGCCAATATAACTCTGTCACCAAAGTCTGACAAAGACACCACACACACAAAAAGAAATACAGACCAATTTCTCTGATGCACATAGCTTCAAAAATCTTAGCAAATCAAATCATATAATACATTGAAAGGATGATATATCATGATCAATTGGGATTTAGTTTTAAGGACACAGAAAAATCAAAATAATAAGTAGAAAAAAAATCACAAGCTTACAGCAGTAGATTCAGAGAAGGCATTTGATACAATTCAATATTCATTTATGATAAAAACCTTCAATCAAGAAATATTTAAAGAAATGCTTGCACTCAAAGAAAATACAAATTATTTTAGTTCAATAGAGCTGTAATGTATACAAACCTAGTAATTCATCATTAAAAAATTTAGCAAGCATTTATTATAAGTTAACTATCTGTGCAATAATGTACTAGACATTGCATAAATAAATGGAAAGTTCAGACCCTGTCTTTACCTAGTGGACAAAGTAAGAACAATACATAGACAATTTCCAAGCATGAAGTGGGAGTTTATGTAGTACCAACTCAATCAAAGCAAGCACGAAGAATACTACAGACTCATAAATCAGGAAAGATACATAAAAAAGTCCCCATGTAGCATTGGAAAGAAAAGTACTATTTAGTGGCATCTTGTTTCTACCACTGCAATAAGTAATATCAATTTGGCTTGTGGTCTTAGTTGAGCACCTCAAAACCTGGCAACTCTTGACAAAACTGTTAAAATTATATTCAAAATTTCCATACAGTGACAGTAAAAAAATTGTATTTAGGAATCTGTTTAAGAATAGATATAAATGATCTATCCTGAAAACTATAAAAATATGAGTAAAGAATATCTGCATAAATGGAGATATATCAAGTGCATGGATTAGAAAACAGTAATGTTAACAAGTTAAGTGTTTCCCAAATTGTTCTATGTATTCAGCAGTTAGTGATCTCTGTAAGTTGTGTAATTTTTTTTTTGTTGTGGTTAAATATATGTAACATAAAACCATTTTAACCAGTTCAAGTGTACAGTTTTGAGGCATTCATATATTTATACTATTGTTCAAATATCAGTACTATCCATCTCCAGAACTTCACCTTCCAAGCTGAAATTCTGTACCCATTAAATACTAACTTCCAAGTCCCTTTGCTTTGGGAACAACCAACCTGTGTGTCTCTAAGAATCTGATTAAATGAGCAGTTCCTATTGTGAAACAATACACTTCTCCTTTGTGACTGGCATGGCTTTCTAGGTATAGCATGTGTCACAATTTCCTTCCTTTTTAAAGGCTGAATATCATTTAATGGAATGTATGTATCACCCTTTCGTTATTCATATCCACTGACAGAGAGCAATGTAGCTTCCACGCTTTGGCTATTAACAAAAGTAATAGTATGAAAATGGAGAATCTCAAGTCCTTATTTTCAGTTCTTTTTGGTTTATACACAGAAATGGAGTTGTTGTATCAAATCTGTTTTTAATTTCTTAAGGAACTGTCATACTATTTTCAGTTGGGGATGCAGTACTTTACATTCCCATCAACACAGTACAAGGCTCAAATCTCTTTACATCTGCATTAACAGTTATTTTCACTCTAATTTGTAATGCTAGTCATTCTAATGGGTCAGAATTGTGGCACTGACTTTAATTTCCCTAATTACTTGCAATTTTCAGCAACTTTTCAGGTTTGTCAGTAATGTGCATATATTCCTTGGAGGAAAGATCTATTCAAATCCATTGTTTATTTTTTAATTAAATTTGTTTGTTAATGATGAGCTGTAATTCTTTATATAATCTTGATATCAATCACTTATCAAATATATGATTTGCAAATATTTTCTCCCAGGTTTTCACTGTATTGATTAGCATCCAAGAATAAACAAAAGTTTTTAATTTCTAAATCAGAAGAAAAAAAAATACCAGAAAATATAACTCAAGTGGAATATCAACAAACAAAACAAATAGACAAAACTAAACCAAATCCAACCCTGGAAATCCTACTATAGAACTGAAGCTATCAGAAGCAGAAGCTGGTGAAGGCTAATAATGAGGGAAGGTAGCACAATGGTGTTATGGAGAAGGATTATGAGCGCTGAAGGATTATGAGCGCTTTGATGGTTTTGAAGGGGTATAAACCTGTTTTACCTTTTACAGTGTTGCAAAACAAAATCACTTAGAAAAAAAAAAAAGTAAAATCTAGGGGCCTCTCTGGGGGCACAGGAGTTAAGTCTCAGTGCCATCACCGTGACAGTCCAGGCATGAGTTCCTGAGCTCAATCCCTGGCCTGGGAGCTAACTCAAAAATGGCATAGCAGACCACTGTTTCGCCCACTGCTCCCCTCAGCAGTGTATTTCAGTAGATCTGTCTGTTCTGCTCCTCACTTTGTCTCTTGTGAATCTTCTTACAATCTGGCCTATATTCTAATTTTTCTACACAAAAATAAGTAAATAAAAAAATATTTTAAGTAAAATCTAGATCAGAGACTTAAGCAATTTTTAAATATATATTTTTTTACATCATTTTGTGCCTTTTCCATCTCAATTGTAATCCCTGTGGGCTTCCCATCACCAAATCACCCACATGCTATCACCATAGTCCAGTGCTCTTCCTTCCCCCCACCGTTTTTGATCCCATTCCCCATTCCACCCTTGTAAAATGTCTCTGGTATATAGTTGCTCATTATTATTATTTTTTTCCCCTTGATCCTTTATACTCCTGCAGGGGGTGAAATCATCTGGTATTTTTCCTTTTCTTTCTGGCTTATTTCACTAAGCATGGTCTTTTCCAGCTCCATCCATATTGCTGCAAAAAGCATGTATTTATTTTTTTGCTTAGTAATAATCCATTGTGTATATGTGCCATATCTTTTTAATCCAATCATCTACTTTTGGGAATTTTGGTTGTTTGCATGTCTTTCCAATTGTAAATAAAGCAGCAATAAACATGGGGGTGCAGATGTCTTTTTTTTTTTTTTAAGCTCCATGTTTAAAAGTTTTCCATAGTGGTTGTACTAGTTTGCATTCCCACCAGCAGTGCAAGAGTTCTTTTTTCTCCACATCCTCGCCAACATCTGTTGCTACTAACAACTTAAACAATTTTAAAACTTGATGGAGTTCATTCAATTGAACTAGTTTTTGGTTGTTGTTGCTGCCTGGGCTATTGTAGTTGTCTTACTCAGGATTTCTTTTTTGGAAAGAAACTTTCTGACACACATGAAAATGTAAAGCACCCAGAATAACAGAAGAACTTACCATTAAGGATTAGTAATCAAGACAATTGGTACAATAAGAATAAATATTAGGCTTTATGGAGTAAAATATAAAATCCAGAAGTAGTTCCACATTCAAAAAGTCAGATGGATATGGACGGAGATGAGGAAGCTATGGCTGGCCTGAAGATCAAAAGTCAAGGTGGAGTGAAAGGACAGAAAAATGCAGAATGGACAATGCAATAGAACTTATAGAGTTATGAATGTATAAATGTACTGAAGACTGGATAACTATAGGAACCTTTGAGAAGAATTAGTACTAGCTGCACATTAAGTTAAACAAAACTCAAAGCAATTTCCAAATCCAAGAAAAGTTGTAAAAGAAAGGAAGTATAATAGCTACACCATGTAGCTCAGCTATGAAAACTGCTTACTCAATCACTGATGAAAACCTAGCCACTGATACAGTAAGAAACTGGTAAACTGAGAAGTTAAGGACAGTATGTTTGTAAACTAAAGTCAAATCTGCTTTAAGAAGCACAGAATAGATAACATAAAACATTTTCAATTCAAGGACTAACAATGAGCATGTTCTTTAAAGATGTAGAAATAGAACAAAAGGTTAAAAGATTTCAAAAGGGGGTAAATTTCAGAGGAAAAAGGGTAATCAGGAAATTGTTCTTGTCATTCAAGACTTGTAGTACTTTTTGTTTTTTCACACATAAGTACCAAATTTAATAATATAATATAATAAAGTTTTAATTTTGCCTAAAAAATAAGTCAGTTGGCATCTAACAATATAGTAGTACCAAAGCAACTCAATGTAGAAAGCAAGCATTTTCAATAATGTCAATATAAAAGTTGAAGCTGTAAAGCTTCTACAAGAAAACAAAAGAGGTGATCCTTTATGAGCTAAACTGAGACAAAGAATAGACAGGAAATAAAAACAATAATTATAAAAGAAAAAGCAACAAAATTGAGCTTCTATCAAAATTAGTAAAAATTCTGTTGTTTAAAGGACACTATTAAGAAAATGAACAGGCAAACAATGGGCAAGGAAAATATGTTTATAAAATTGTATTTGCAAAGGGTTTACATTCAGATATATCAAAAACTAGCCACACAGTGTTTTAAGTGGGTAAAGAAATCAGGTCTTAAGGAAGAATATAAGTAGTTAGTAAGCACATGAAAATGTGCTCACCATCATTGTATCAGGTTAGGTTAATACAAATTAAAACCACAGCAGAATTCCCTCAAATATTCCCTAAAATCATGACATAAAACGTTAAACATACCACCTATATGAAATTCTACAAGTAAAACTAATGCAGGGTGGAAAAAAATAAGAAAGTCAGTACTTTGAGGAGGGCTGAGAAATGACACAGTATTTTGGTAGTGATTAAACTGCTCTATATCTAAATAGTAATGGCGGTTATTCAAATATATGCTTTTGTAAAATTTTAACTATTTATTCACTTAATAGTTATGTTAACTGTTATATATAATGTGTAGCATATATTACCAAAAAAAAAAAAAAAGTCTATTAAAAACCATAAGGTTAACAGGTAAATGTATTGCTTTGAAACCAGAAAGTTAAAAGAACTATTGTACAGGGCAATTTATAATTACAATGTAAACTGTACTACTATGACACTGTTTCATCAGTATATGTCATCTCCCTTGTTTCATTACTATATCATTACATCAGAATTTAAAACCTTATAAAACTGAATTGTTGCTCTATGTAGCTTACACAATACAGCTTTTAATTTTAAAACAAAACAAATATATTATGATTACTTTTCTACTTAGTTCTGCAATTTTTTTAAACTTGATTTTTAAATGTTTTATTGTATATATTGTAATGTTTCATTTTTCTAAATGTCTGTTAAACACTGTTTGCACTAACTTATACCTCATAAATTCTAACAGTATTCATATGTTAAATATGGACATAATCTTCAGATAGTCTTCTACTTCTAGTACTTAGTTTACCCAATTAAGTATTGCATTTTAAAGTAGGTGACCAAATTTTCAAAAGCACTTATAAATTACATTTTCAAAGCTATAAGTGACTCCCCAGGGATGTTTCCTTTATTTTTTGTAATTGATGTAACATTGGTTTACATATTTAGCATTTACATTCAGCATACATTGCAGCACACTACCATCTATGCCCACCAGCAAGGCACCCACAGTGCTCACCATAGTCTACTGTGTCTCCCTCCCCACTCTCCTTCCTCTTCTAGTAGCCTCATTTCTTTATTCATATTTCTAGGTATTGTGATACCACCTGGTATTTGTCTTAGTCCTTCTGACTTACATTGCTTATTAGCAAAATTTCTTCCACTTTTGTCCATATTGTAGCAAAGGTCAAGATCATTTTTTATGATAGCTGAGTAGTATTCTTGTGTGTGTGTGTGTGTGTGTGTATGTATATAACTAACATCTTCCTAATTTGTTATGTCTTTAAGTACTTAGGTTGCTTCTATAGTTTGGCTATTGTAAAATGGGCTGCAATAAACATAAGTGTGCATATAACATTTCTAATTATGTTTTTATATTTTTGAGTAGGTAAGTAGGAGTGAAATTGCTGGATCATAAGTATCTGCTTTAAATATTCTGAGAAACCGCCATACTGTTTTACTTAGGACTGCATAAGTAATATTCCCACCACAGCACATGAGAGTTCCTTTTGTCTTTACATGCTCCCCAACACTTGTTTTGATTTTTTTAACGCAGGCCATTCTCACAGTGATCTCTCATCATGGTTTTGATTTTTATTTATGGTAAATAATGAACAACATTTTTTTGTGTTAATATAGATGGCTTCTTCTTTAGTTCTCCTATTTTATTAGACTGTTTTCTTTTTCTTGAGTTCTATGAGGTATTTGTAACTTTGAATATGAGTCCACTATCAGATGTATGGTGTGCAAATATATTCTCCCATTTAGTGGGATAGCTTTTTACTTTAGTGATAAGTTTCCTTTGCTACTCAAAAACTTTTATCCAAGATTACATTTTCTTTTGTTTCTCTTGTTAGAAACAAAGGCATATAGACATCACTGAACCCTCTATAATGATCTGTCTGTTTTTTCTATATAGTTTATGTTTCAGGTCTTACATCAATACTTTTTATAAACATTTTGAGTTGATTTTTGTGTTGGTGTGAAAGTAGTATAGTTTCCATATTTTTCATGGGGCTATTCCAGTTTCCCAAATACCATTTACTGAAGAAGTTTTTGTTTCTTCCCTGTATACTCTTGGTTCCTTGTTACAGATCAACTGTCCATAAGATTTCCAGGTTTATTTCTAGGCTTTCAAATCCATTCTGTTGGCCTATGTGTCTAGTTTTGTCCCCATACCACCCTGCTTTGATTATTATACCTGTGTAGTATAGTTGTCTGGCAGCATAATACTACCATCCCATCCCTCTTTTTTTCAGGGACCTAGGGATTGCTTTGACTGTTCAGGGTCTTTTGTGATTCCATTTTAATTTCAGTAATCTTTTTTCTATTTCTTTAAAGAATGCCCCAAAAACTTTGATTGAAACTACACTGGATCTGTATATTGCTTTGGGTAAAATAGACATTTTAGTAATGATAATTCTTCCAATTCATTAGCAGAGAGTATCTTTTCATTCCTTTGTTTCTTCTTCTTTTTGTTTTTTAATACTATGTTACATTAATACTATCCTACATTTCATTAAATAAGTTCTTCACCTTCTTTGTCTACTCTGATACTTTTTTTTTGATGACATTATAAATGTTGATTGTTTTATTGATTTCTTTTTTTTCTAGTTCATTAAGTGCACATAGGAATACAACAGACTTCTATATATTGAGTTTGTAACCTGCTGTATCCTATACGGATTTATTGTTTCTAATATTTTTGTAGTAGATTTCAGAATTTTCAATGTATGTCACCTGCAAATAGTTATGTTTCATTTTGCTGGTTCCAATTTGGATAGTTTTTAAATTTCTGCTTTAGCTGTGTCTCATAGGTTCTGTAGGTTGTGGTCTCTTTTTCATTTGTCTTGAGATAATTTTTAATTTCTTCTTTGCATATTCATATGAAAATCCTTTCAAAAATACAAAAAATCATCTGCTAAACAAATACAAATTCATAAATATTTTCTCTAAATAGGGATATGAAGATGTAAGTTAAACACCAAAGTGGCAGAAACTGACTTATAATTTTATGAAATTATAATATTACTACTTTACAGAAGTAGTATTGTCTGGCAATCATATTAAAATTTTCTTAAAAAGCAACTGCTTCTCTAACAGTTACTAAACATAATGGTTATTTATTTATTTATAAAGATTTGTTATGCATACAGAATTGGGGTACAAGCCAGAGGTGCAGGGGCAGTGGGAGGCTTCACCAGAGACAGTGGAGAGCAGAACAGGTAGATCTACAAAGTACACTGCTGAGGGGAGCAACTGGCGAGATAGGAGAAGTCTGCCACACCATGTGGATTACCTTCGGACTGGGGAATTGAACTCACACTGAAGCAGGTATGGCTAGCTTGCAGTGCTGCATCCTAACCCGTTGTACCACCAGGGAGGGCCCCATAATATTATTTTAAATAATTTATAAAATAAATATAAAAATTAAGTAAAAGTAAATATGATATGGACAGTTGAAATTTCAAGAAAATAAGAGTTTCAAAGTGTCATAATTCTATTCCTCTAAATAAAGTTGCAAATAATTCCCAATATTTCATCAATTTGGACTTAGAATACCAGAATTTCCTTCCTTTTTGATGTGAGCCCTGTTCAAAGAATAGCAACATTTTCTTCAGATTATAAAGTATGGAAAGCTTCGGACACATCCTCCTGGATTACTTTGTCTTTATTATTATTTAATATAGCTACAGAATAGAGGATTAAAAAGATGTGGTATATATACCGACAATGTAATATTATTCAACTATTAAAAAAAGATATGTATTTGTCGTTTGCAGCAACATGGACACAAATGGATAGGGTTATGCTAACTCAAGTTAAGTCAGAAGGAAAAAAGACAAATGCCAGATGACTTCACTGGTAATGTGAAAAATATAGGGGGGGAAATCACAACAAAGGAACTGACAAATCTAAAACAAAATAAATCCTAGCAAAATGGTTGTAGAATTAAGGCTGCTGGGCAGGGAAAATGGCTGGGGTAGGAACAAAGGTATGACTAGACTCAGGGGCTTGAAGTAAAGACTATAGCTGTTCTGATGGTGGCATGGTGTGGTAATATTCATTTGAAGAATTATAAACTATTCCCCTAAATCATGTATAGTGTTGTAAACCAATGTTACCTCAATTAAGGAAAACATCACAAAAAATAAATAACAAACAAATATTTTTTAAAGTAATTAAAATGGCCTGGCAGAGTCAAGGAACAAATAAATAGCATAAAATAAATAAACCCATAAGATACTGCATGCTATATCTTTTTATTTAAGACCTTGATAATTTTCAAATTCAAAAATTTTTTGTCCAACATAATTTAGAAAAAATTATATACAAAAAACAACATGCACATTTCCTAAAAGGTAAAGAATAAGTATTATCACTATAAATTTGCCAACTGAAACCCTTATTTACTGCCAAACTATGTTATATAGGAAAGAATTTACTACCACTCAGCAATTATTTACAAAATGCACAATGATGCACAAAAAAATTAGCTGAGGGCCCTCCCTGGTGGCGCAGCGGGTTAAAGCACAGCACTGAGAATCTAAAGCCGCTTCCACATGAGTTCGAGTCCCGCCTGCCCCGGAGGTGACCACATGGCGTGGCAGACCTCTCCTGGCCCGCCCGCTGCTCCCCTCAGCAGTGTACTTCGTCGATCTGCCTGCTCTGTACACCACTCTGTCTCTGGTGAAGCCTCTCACCGCCCCTGAGCTTCTGGTCTATACCCCAGTACTGTATGCACAAATAAATAAATCTTTAAAAAAAAAAAAAAAAATTAGCTGAGACAGTGATGCTACTGCCAAGGACCTGAGAAGACCTTAGAGGCAAAGTAATGAATGGAACCTACTATTAAAGTTAACTAATAAATATCGCACAATTTCCCAATGATATTTAAAAAATGTAAACAAACATTAAACATGGAAATAGCAAAAAGGGAACAAAAACTAAAGAGAAGTGTGGTTACAAAATCAAAATCAAAGCTACCAAGCAGTAGGTCTAGTGGGTCATTACATTAGTGCAAGGGAATTTGAGAGAATAAACAAGGCATATTCAATAAAAGGCTATTAATTAAATTATGACCCAAGAAGATTTAAGTTATATCTCTGACCAATCACTGAAAAATATTCAGAGAAAAAAATCTAATTTCAAATATCTTAAAATTGAAGTTAAAAAATGTTTACATATTTTAAGATACAATTTATTTGTAAAAGTATGGACTGAGGAGGGGAACTTGGTCCTAACTATAAAGCAAAAATGATATTGGGGAAATGGTAGATAATTACTTTATAGGACTACCTTTACTTTTTAAATATATGAAGTTCTACATGAAATAAGGTAATGCAAGAGTAAGAGTATCTACTTCAATGAATGTGTGTATGTAAGAGTATGTGTATTTAAGATTTCTTCATGCATACAAAAACTGGGGTGTAGG
This sequence comes from Condylura cristata, assembly GCF_000260355.1. NCBI lineage: Eukaryota > Metazoa > Chordata > Mammalia > Eulipotyphla > Talpidae > Condylura > Condylura cristata. Next base: position 15,617,857 of record NW_004567106.1, on the reverse strand, counting down.
TAAAGGTGTGGGGGTGTGAGAGGATTCACCAGAAAGAGTGAAAGAGTGAGGAGCAGAACAGGGGGGATATACTGAAAATACACTACTGAGGAGAGCAGCAGGAGGGAAAGGAGAAGTCTGCTGTTTCATATGAGTTAGCTCCCCAGCTAAGGATTGTATTCACACCAACAATAGCTTAATTAGTGCTGAGATTTTAAACCTCTGCACTTCCAGGGGCCCATTTATATATAAATATTTTTAACTGAACAATCACTGAACAACTATAAAACATTATGCCATTACTTTATATCCAGTTTATTTTGTTCCAAAAACATTTATAATTATATAACATTTAGCTACCTCTCTTTAAAACTGTTTTTGGAAAAATCTATAACAGTATGTTTTTACAAAAGTAAAACTAAAGAAGAAGACATTGAATATCCACTACTTCTATAGTAACAAAAGTATCTACCTTCCTGAAAGCTTACATATAATCAAAGACACTGGTCTGTCACAATAATATAATTAATTATGAAAAATTTACAACAGAAACTAAGACTAATATTACTAAAAATATTTTGGAAGACCATACATATATTTAAGACAATTAAAGATGATATATTAGAGATGCTCTTATGGTGTTTAAAATAAAAGGCTCAGTTCTTCTTTCAATTACAAGACCAAATAAATAAGCAAAAACACATAGATTCTACATCAAAAAAGGTCTGCATCAATCCACACTACCTTAAAAAACAAAAGAGGGAAGGCAGTTTCAAATAACTTTAAAAAAGATAAATAGCTCTCTTAAGTTTCTACCTATGGTTTCAAATTAATCATGCTGTATGACATTACCTCAACCCCAATGTAATTCCCTTTAATCTAAACTTCTGTCCATTATAAAAAAAGTTTATATATATATATATTTTTTTTTCCCTTTACTTTTGTTGTTATGTTTTCTAATGTACTCCATTATGTTACAACTTATGCGTGGGGTTTCTTTTTATTATTTTTTTAAAATATAAATTATCCATGTGTACCTGCTAACAATGGAATGCTTTACCCTAAATTTAAGCGAGAACTTCAAAAAAACTCTCTCAGCATTCTATATTAACTACTTCAAAATACACTAGCCAAATATGATAGACATTTTTAATTTTGTTGAAACACTATTTCTTCGAAGGAACTTTCACTTTCTTTATTTTCTTCAGTGATACTCTTAAAAAAACTCATAAATTTTAAAGCATAATACCTTTACTTGAAAAATTAAAACATAAAAATTATACTTTTAATCATAAACTACATTAAAAGCAATTATTTAAGACATATTACTGTATTAATTTCTGTCAATCAACTTATTCTTACTAAAATATTTAATTTTGGGGACCTGAGTTAATTTAACAAGGTGTTAACAAAGGCAATTTTTAAAAGAAATCAAGCAAAATTCCCTTGACATACTAAAAGTTTCTTTATGTTGCAGTCCTTTAAAAGGGTAATATCCCCTTTAGATAACTCACCTTTTGTTCACCCACCCACAGCGACTTTGACCCAGCCAGGAAAGGTTTGAGCAATTTTTTAATTTCAGAAAAAGAGGCAAATAGATAAAAATAAGCAGTTTTTGGACACTTAGCAAATACCAGCAATATTCCTGATTATGTTATGTCTGATTAAAAAAAAGTACCAAAACAAAACAAGAATACAAAACAAAAAACAAGAACAAAAAGAATCTAGGCCATCTTTTCATCTTTCTTTATATCGTAAGAGAGAAGCATTTAACACATTTGTTCTGATAAACAGTAAGGAAGTCCTAGTAAAGTGCAGTCAATAAAAAGTATCTGTCTTATCACTACTGCAATGAGCTTCAACTTTTATAATGTTCTAACACTAGGAATTTTATTTTAATGAAAGAAAACATAGTAATCTTCATGCAAAGTACCTGAATTGAAATCTTTTCATACATCATTTACAATACAGAGTATTGTAAATTTCTCAAGAGAAAATTAATTCCCTGTATGCAAAATATAATCACTCTTAATTACATCTAAATTCAAAGGATAATCAGGTTAAGAAGTGAAGGAAATCTGTTTCTTAAGTACTATTTACACTAAATAAGATTTTAAGAAAATCTAAACTTTAATTTTTACCTCATATTATAGCTGTGATAAGAAAATGAGGATGGAAACTTAATCCCTCCTAAAGTTAAAAGGAACCTTAACCCTCTAAAGACAAGGTCAGCATGTAACTTACCTGACAAGATTTTCATTGTCACCAGTTCCCTTACAAGTTGCACACTCAGTTCGTAAATCTTCAGCTTTGGGTTTCTTTTGTAACACAGACTGTCTTTGTCTTCTTTCTCTAGGAACTCTTTCCTGCCATGCAAGGAATAATAAAACAAAATATAAAACAAAATCAAAATATGAGGAAAATAGAAATAATTTTAAGTAAGTTTCTCAGAGCTTAGACTACATAAAAAATGCTTAACTTAGTCCAACCTCATGTTTTTCTTCCTCGGGAATGAAACTTCGTTTTCGTCCTCTGGTTCTCTAAAAAAAAAAAAAATCCACAAAGATATCTAAAATTTAATGAATAATAAAATAAATTTCCTTTGCTAAATGTTACTGTTTTAAGTTAAGTATTTGGAAAATTAGCAATTCTAATTAATGCTGTATCAGTCTATTGTACTGATACAATAAAACAGATTTTTTAATCCTGGTATATTTTTTCACAATATAGAGCTTCTCCCCTCAGGCATAGGCACCATACTCTAAATAACATAAGTATCTGATAAGAAAACAAGTTCTACAACATTTGTTTGAAGGATTTTCTCAATAGTTCAGATATATTAACACAATTATGATTTACACAGCATTCTTAACCTATCACAGTTGAGTTCTATAGCTGAAATGCTAATCTTGGACTCATATAACATTTACTGTATGCCTGAGTCTGTATGCATACATGTTGGTGGAACATAAAGAAATAACCTATTTTTAAGAGTCATAAAAAATTGGAATGAAAAGGTCAGAGATGTTCCCAAACCCTTAAAACAGAATTAACTAAAACATGGCATAAATGGCTAAATTTTAGACTGAGCTAGGTAAAATTTACATCCCAGTTTTCAGAACATATTTACCAGTTGAGACAACATCCACATATTTAAAAGGAAAGCAAGTATAATTGTATTTGCAGTCCACATATTAAAACTCTCCATCTATGTAGAATACTACCTCCGCAGACTGATAATGTCCATATGCAGACACTACAGTTTTGAAGAGAAAGGATGTACCTCATCTACCAATTATATTGTGATTTTTGAAATCAAGGAAAATTCCCAAGTTAAAACAGGTACCAAATAATTATAAAGAGAATTATTGTTTAATTATTATATAAATTATAATTGTATATCATAATTAATATAAATGCTAACTGAAATGCTGAGTTAGTTACATGTTATTTAATACCATGGCTAACTGCAAACTAAATATCTATCCACTTCTTCTTTTACATTGCTGAAAATAAATAAAAAATGATAGATTTTAAAATGGCAAAGTTCAACAGAAGCGTCTATATTCTTAGCAAAATTACTTGCTAAGGACTCCCACAGAGTTCTTTTCCAAATAAGACATAGTAAAGTAAGGATATGCCATTCACTATGGAAATGCTTACCAGGTTTTCTCTTAAGGATCTTTGACAGAGAGTACATAATCTGTTTAGTACCTCAGAAATCATCCCAAGTCTTAAAGTAGATTCAGTAATTACTCTGATATATGAAGACACATACATAATCTTTTCTTCCCAGAACTACAATAATTTCAATAAAATAGTATAAAAACTAACAAAATAAGACATGGACATAGTAATCTTTAGTTGTCTGAATAGAAATGAATCCAAATGTTGCTGTATTTCCACTGAACTAGCATAAAAAATATATATGTGTGTAATGTGTGAATATACATATATAATAAACTTTAAGTTACAATGATATTAATGCTACATATATATATTATGTATATAAAATATATTTCAGATTTTCAAGTGCTCAGGACTTAAAGTCTCCCTATGTTAAAACAGGGTACTATGGGTTTCCCTAGTGGTACTGTAACAATTAGGCACCAGCCAAACATAGGCCTATGGAAGGACAGTTGCCCCAGGCAGGAGCAGATATTCAGGTGCCATAATCTCATGACTTGTTTATCACCACCTGCCCAGGCTGAAAAAGAAGCAAGTTCCAGTTCTGTGTCAAAAATTTCTGCCTGGTTCTTTCTTCCCCACATCTGGGCTTATAAAAAACCCTCTTACCCTTCCTTCAGTGCGATTTCTCTGACCTCAACACTCTCTAGGGTCAGTAAACCTTGCCTGGGAGCACAAATAAACCTATTTTTGGTTTTACTGGCTTTGTTATCTCTTTGCGCCCTCTCTACTGCGTCGAACCTTTCAGTAAAGGGGTTAAGTTACAACACTATGAAGCTAGCTTTGACCACTACAGCATGAGTTCTATCTCCAGCCAAAGAGCTGACCCACATGTCTCACCTGCTACTTCCCTCAGCAGTGTATTTCAGTAGATCTGCTTGTTCTGCTCCCCACTCTGTCTCTGGTGAATCCTCTCACCCCCAGACCTCTGGCCTGTACCCCAGTTCTTGTATGCATAAATAAATCTTAAAAACAAAACAAAACAAGGTACTAGTAGGCATATGTGTGAAACTAGTTTATTTTTTTTTTAAGATTTGTTTTTATTTATGTATGTATTCAAGAATTGGGATATAAGCCAGAGATATGGGGGGTGAGAGGATTCACCAGAGACAGAGTGGGGAGACCAGTTCAATCTATTCAAATATAATGCTAAGGCCTCAGTGGCAAGCTAAGACTTGACTCCTTTGCCACAAGGGAGGCCCTGAAACTAGCTTAAATACAAACACAATGAAAGTAAACTCTAGGGTATATGATCATATCTCAAAGACCACCACTTGAAATAAACTTTTGACTAAGGGTATTGAGTAAGATGGAAAACAGATTTAATCATATGTTTAAATCTATTTCCAATATAATTACCTGTAAATAAAGGTGTAATTCTGAAAAACTTTATAGTCTCAATCAAAACTGTTAAAAAGTATTTTGACTTTTTACTGCATGTACTTTCACAGGAAAGGAAATATATATAAAACAAAATTAAAATGTATGAGACAGGAAAAAAAATCTGACAACTTCAAAGAGTATAGAAGATGATATATGTGTTTAAAAAGCTAAGGAAAGATAGGTAGTCCCCTTGGTCCTTGTACAAAAGATGAAAAGTCACTAGATGGCAAAAAGGGTAAAGAAAATGAACAGCAAATCTGAAAGCTTTCAAGGTACATTAAAGTTATTAGAAAATATGTCAAATAGTACCAACATCAATTTTTACAGTAACTTCAAAAGGGACATGGATAAGCTAATTCATATTTTCTTCAAAAGTAATTTCCTTGCCTAAAAGCAAGTGAAAATTTCCTACATTAAAAAAGTGCAGAGAAAACAAACAAGAAAATGATGCAAAGAAAGTAACAAGGCACTTAAATAGAGGTAATCCAGGCTGCTTTTATAGTAATTCGATGGTTTCAGCAGTGAAATATGATAAATATATTAAGAAAAAGGGACCAGTCTGCTTCCTAACAATGAAGGGCTAGAAATAATTCTTTCAAAGTAAACTAGCTTCAGATGCACAGCTAAAGTAGAAGCTGGAAAGAACTTGTTTGTGAACACTTTCTAAGGACCCACTATGACCCAAAAACTGTGGTAGCAGTGGACATATAGTGGTGAGTAGGACAGCTCCTAACTGGAGTTCAGGTGTATGAGTTTACAGATACCAAACAAATAATTACAAAAGTAATTATTTATAAATATGTAATTGTAACAAAGTTGTAGTAAAAATATTCATATGCTGCTCAGATCTTTCAAAATAGCTAGAATCAAAACTGTTCTTATACATGAGAGTGAGTCAAATTTTTGGTACCATTACAATGCTATATAATTCCAGTTTCATCTTTAAGAAAGATATAGAGAAAAGACCTAACAATTCTTTATTTTTTTTTTTTAATTTGCAAGGAACAGACTTAAGTGTGGCACTGGCAATTCTCAGCCAAATGGAAAGTGTTCAACTGGCAAGAAAGATGCACAAGAGTAAAAAAATCAAGATTGGTAGCCAAACATTAATACTATGATTGAACCCAGATAAAAAGTACTGGAATTGCAGATCAAAGCAGGAGGTACCTAGAAAACAAGGCCGCTAGGTAACTGTAAGAATGATGATGGCTTCTATACTAGAAAATGTAAAGAAGGACCACTTCAAAAGACTTAGATTTTATCATAGTTATTTCAAAGTTATCTTAACATTTTTAAATCATATGATCCTCTCTCTATTCAATGCACAAAGCCCTCCAAGAAATATTGCTGAGTCATTTAGCCTTACATAATCCAAAGAAAAAAATCAGCGTATTGTACTCTTAATTGTTGGTCCCAGTTTTACTTTACATACATAAAGTGTATGTAACAGAACTGCAAAAAAATGAATAATAAGGGCTTTTAATGAAAAGAGTCTGTGTTCATTCAGTAAAGTAACTGTTGTAATAGTCATTACATAACTCTATAAATATACTGGGAACCAATGACTTGTACAAAATTAAATAGATGAACTTTACGGAATGAAAATTACATCTCAATGAAATTGCTATAAAATCTATTAGTCATAATTTAATCAAAATTTAATTTTAAGCTTTGAAAAAGTAATGAACCAATTTTCCATTACTGCTGAAATGATTAAATAATATACTTAAGTTACATCCAAATAAAGTTAAAATGCCATTTTCAAAATTATTTCAACTTCCATCAATGATGAAAAAGTAGACAATACACCTGTAGTACCATATCATCTAATAATACAAAGCATTTAAGAATATATGAATAAACTATTTCCCTCTTGGATCTTTCCAAAAGTGTGAAAGAATGTCCTTCATTTACAACACTTATGACTTCAAGCTTAAGTTAAAAAAGTATCTTCCTCTTTCAGTTTCAAATATTAAAAAAAAAAATGTATAAGTCACTCTATATATCTGTTTCTATTACTGTGATAACAAATTATCACAAATTTAGTAACTTAAACAGTATCTTATAGTTCTGTAGGTCAAAATTTGGACATAGATGTCATTAAAATTTTGCCAAATTAGTAAAGCAAGAGGCTGTTTGCCATCAAGATGTCCAGAAAAAAAAAAAAAAGTAAGAAAGATACCTAAATGTGGTTCCATATTTTTATATTAAATCTTATGCTACAGGCTCCAATTTTTTCACAAGTACCAATCTCACTACTACTATAAAAATTTCAAGTTATATATACCAAGGTTTTGGCTAATGGAAAATGAAGACTTTCTTTGTCAATAAAATACTTTCCCACAATTAACAGTCAACAGTCTTTGTTAATCACTTCACACCTGTCTTTCCTCTTCTATTTTATAATTCCCATGTTAGTCTCTGGAATAATTTAATTGTACCTTTCATATGGACACCATCCTTGTGTTACATTCGACTGTCAGTTTTTTATCACCATTGTTCCTGAGGGTGCAGCCATGTCTTCATTTGGTGCCTTACAGTATTGGTTACTACATCAGGTACTTTTAAGATGTAGTTGATTATTATGCTAAATTGTCTGTGATCAAAGTGACACACACGTCAATTGATTCATACTGAAAATAACCTGAGCACAGTTCAAGAGTGACAAGAAGTCTGAAGCACAGACTAGACTGAATGGAAAGATCTGAATTCCCATGTAACCAATTTAACCAGTGTTTGCCCTAAAGCACTATTCAACTCTAGAATAAATGTAACCAACCACCTTTAAAAAGGATAACTGCCTATAATTGTGACAATTTTGAAAAAACAACACAAACCTGCATTGCCATACATTATAAACAAAGTGATCTTAAAGTGCTGTCTTCCCTTTACTTTCCAGAAACCTTTAAGATTTACCCAGGAGGACAAAATAAATTAACAATTAAATTACCAAGGCAGAGAATTATGTGGCATGCACCAGAAATCACATATACTCTCTAAGTGCTATGAAATAGTTGAAAACCCCCAAAATAGAGAAGATGAAATAAATGAATTATTACATCTCCAAAGATGTGAAAAGGAAATTTAAATCTCAAGATTTTAGTATTACAAAATTGTAAATAGACTATTGATATTAGAGAGTGAATGAATCATAGATCAGTAAAACAGAAACCTTCAAAGTCAATGGAATTACAGAGTTGTTTTGGCCAAAGAAACAACATGGTGGAATGACAAAGATATTATTTGAGGCAAGTAAAAAGGAAGTATTATAGCTAAAATTCATAGTTGAAAGATTAGATACAACATTTTAAGAAGTGCAAACAATAGTTTTTTTTTATTCAATACAGAAATCTAAAGAAACACTGTATGAAATATAGTCATTTTACATTTATAAGTGGGCTAGTTATATAAATTTATTCACAGTACCATAAATAGGCTTTTGTGCAGAAGAAAAACAATTCTCCCAGTATAAAATAAGTGAATCATATTACAAAAATTAAATTCCAGTGCCAAAGATTAAATCCTAAAACAAATGAAAAATATATTAAAAAATGTTCCCTGTTAAAATTAACTATCATGCAGAGCTATTACTTTGTTCCAGAGTGTTTATACATATGAAAATTATTATTTCATAAAGTGACTTGCTATATATATATATATATACATACTGAATGTACAGATCCAAAGCACAGGCTTCATCATTAAAAAAATAAATTACGGCCCTCCCTGGTAGCGCAATGGGTTAGGACACAGCACTACAAACTGGCCGCAGCCACGTCAGTGCAGGTTGATCCCTGACCCCCGAGGTGATCCACATGGTGTGGCAGACCTCTGCTGACCTGCCTGCTGTGCTCCTCCGCAGTGTATTCCGTCCATCTCCCTGTTCTGCCCCCACTGTCTCCTGAATCTTCTCATCACCCCTGCACCTCTGGCCTGTACCCCAGTATGCAAAAATAATTTTTAAAATTAATTAATTATACCAAAGTCAACATTAGAAATGGACACTGGTAATGAATTACATAAGTTATAAAAGTTCTGATGAAAAGAGCTCCTTAATGTTATCAAAATTAAAAGGACTTTTTTCACCAAAGTCTGTAATGAGAAACACCCTGTGATCATTTGTGTAGTTTATCCATAAATACAAAGCAAGGAAGAAGGAAGCAAGCAACTGACTTAACTAAAGCTGACATATTATCTGTCATAAGATACCTTATTTTTTTAAGAGTCTCTACTTCCCCAAAGTGACTTCTTAATTAAATAAAAAAAGGAAAAGAAAAAGGAAAAAGAAGGAGAGGAAAAACCTCTGACTCATGCAAATGAATGGCAAACACTGTGAGTCTGCAGGTGGGTATTCCACAAACCAAGAAGGAATTAAGCCTCTCTCTAAATACTAACAAGGTTGAAAGAAAACAACAACCCAGGTTCACTTTCTTCTATCTACACTAAGGTTATCCTCTTGGGAGTTACAACTCTAAGACATTGTCTATTCTGTCAGTGATTCACTTGACCATTCTATTAAAAATTTACAAGTCTTTCACAATACTCAAGGCTGGGAGATTATACAGATGAAAGGGACAATACCGCAATTCTCAAAGAGGAAAGAGAAAGGGGTAGGGGAGAAGTCTGGAAATGATAGTTTTTGGCACACCTACCATGTGCCACATAAGCACTACATTAGGCACTTTTTAAAATGCACATGGTTATTACACTATATTGTCTGTGGTCAATCTGTATACACTCCCACGATCAACAATACCCCTTATTCACACTAAGACTGGAAATCACATTTAACAAAGAACCAATTCCTCCATGTACAGTTCTATGTTAGAACCACAGATGTGAAACAAGTAAGTGAAGGCCATTGTTTAGGAGGTAAAGGTAGTCAGATGCTTAGCTTTTTCAGATGCTGCATCTTTATAAAACTTTCCATTAGCTACCACTTCACAGACCTCATAAGTGCTCATTTATACACTTAAGAGCACCATTAGTGCTAAGATCTTAAGCAAGTTTCTGACCTAGTGACAGCTCCAACCACCTACTTGATGTTTCAGGATAAACAGTTCATTGACAATTTCTCTGTTGTTCCGCAGAATTCCTCCAACCTGATGACAGCTTTCCTGACATCTGTGCTTTCAGCTATTCCAACAGTCTATAAGCTCCTAATTCTCTGGGATGACTTCATCTAGTCCTGATCGTACTCTTAGTGCTATGGTCACTCACTAGCTGGAAGTGCCAGGAACAATTCCAAGTAATTGTGTGTGGTAAGTCAACATAATGAAGAAGTTAAAAACATAGGCTCAGGAGGCAGTTAATTTTGAACATTGACTCCATCACTTAGAAGATGTATATCTTCTACAAGTTTACCAAAATTCTTTGCCTCTCTTCTTCAACTGTGAAATGATAGTGATGACTATTTCTTATAATACACTTATAGGGTAAATAATACAAAAAAGTTAAGAAAGATTATATAAACATACACTTTTTAATACTTTTCTTTTCTTTAGACTTAAGTCTTTTTATTTGTACCTGGTAACAAAAGAGTATAATGTTTACTAAGATGTTGAAATACTGGAGATGAAATATTGGCAAGCCAGTCTAACAAGATATTACAAAATCTTACCTTTAGAGCAGAAAGTAATATATTAAGAATTTTCTAAAACCAGAGTATTACTCCTTCACTTATTCATTCTGGAATATATGAAGGTTTTTTGAACTATCACCATATGACTTTTCCATATGGCTCAATGGTGATTATCTTTTTTATTATTTTGACAGTTATATCAAAATAGGTATCATATACTCAAAGTTCAAAATATGTATCCTCCTACAGGCAATGGTGGTATAGTGGGGAGCACAGATGGCTTCCAAAATATGTGTCCTCATAATAAAGGTAGCTTCCAGGGGTTCATGAATGGAATTAGAAAGGAGGATGTTGGGAGAGAAAAGCAAGAAATTTTAATTATGTTTTTGAAATCCTTAACAAGGAGGTGATCACACATTGTTTTTAAGTAATTTTAAAATGCATTTCTACATAACATTAAGATGATTAATTTAAAAAAAATGGCTAGGTTAGATGATAATCTAACAAATATAAGAAAGTATTAAAATGTAAACTGCGAGACCCTTCATGTTTGTATTTTCTGAAAGTATAGTAATTTCACCCTTACACTTAGAAATAGTTTTCAAGCCATTATTTTAACACAAATTATTAGTGAGTATTTTTAAAGTAATTTTCTTGTTATTGTAAAAATCATCTTTAAGTAGAAAAAAATATAGGAGAAAAATGTAATGCTCAGATTACTCACCATAAAAAGCTTATATATCTTATTGAATCTACTATCTCAAAATATGTTGTGTTCATTCAGATTTCAATGAATCCTTATTAAGGAACCAACATGAAATAAAATGAAAAATGACTTTCCTCACCATCTAAATAATAAAAATATAGTGCAGTTTGCTGAAGTGTTCTATTTCCTATTGCATTTTCAGATCATGATAAATGGAAACTGCCTGCAAGGGAAAAATGAATGTCCCTCTTCTAACAGCAGCCTTCTTTGGCACAAAGCAGACATCACAGTACTTAGCTAGATATGGCTTCATCTTTCTTACCAGTGTCCACAGTAGGTGAACAAATCAAAAAGACATTTGTAGCTTCATCAAAAAGCTGAGGTGCAGTAGTCATTTTTTTTTTAAGTAGGCTATTTGGAGTGACTAATTAGGAAAGAAAAAAAATGGAAAGAACATTACTATATGCTTCTCTATCTCGATTTCTATACAAAAATATATACTCTTTGTTCCCAGAGCAGGTTTCAAGTGTTCACAACTTGGAGGGGGAAAAAAGAAAACCAACAGCAACAAAATAAATATATACTAATAGTTCACACATACCTATAATGCTAATATACTTATTAATTTGATGCTTCTAATTTTTTCTTTAGCTAGCAATTAACTTAAAGCAAAATAATCTTTAAAGACTGCATTAACTTTTATACTACTACCCTGTGATCAACAGCAGCGAACCCAGTGTTCTTATACAAGCTTGAAATGAAAAACTGTTCACAGTCAATTTAAAGTACAAGGAAAATTTGTAGTGTCAATTCAAATATTTTATGAGAATGAACTCAGTTATGCAAGTAACTAGGTGGCAAGTACCTGGTTTTCCTCAGATAACACTGTACTGCAAAAGGTACATACAAGTTCTGATATCAGATGAGAAGATTCCCAAAGCACTCCCTATTACACAACCTAATAACCAAATGTTTTACAACAATTCCACTTGTACCTCAGCTAAACGATCTATAAACCTCAGATGAGACGTTAAGTTTTTAATTCAGGTTGTCTGCGTATGATTCCTATTCTGTTCATTATCTTTACAATTGTAGGTAAGTTATTCAAACATTTTATGCCTCAATTTCATTTTGAGTAAAACAGAAGTTATACTGAAATACTAACTAGTTTCTTTTCAAAGGTAAGAAATTTATTTATTTCAGTGTCTAGTATTTGATGTGCCATCAACAAATGAAGTATTATTATTAAACCATCTTATAGAAAGGTAAACATTCCCACATCCTCTTATGACTTACCAAACTTGAAAAAAGTAAAGGAAGCAATATAAAATACATAGAGTACTAGTATCCCACTTTGGTCCACTATACTATCAAATCACTTAAGTCCTTCCTATTAAATGCTAGAGTTACAATTTAATATTCCTATTATGACTGCCTCCAACTGGATTATGTGAACAACTGCTAGCAAATGAGCCAGTATGGTAATATATCAACTTGATATCCTTTTGTCACATGGCATGAAGCCACAATACTTTTGTATGTCATATATATACTTTTAGTAAAGTATATAAATGTTCTGTTTTGTAGATTACTATATTTTTTCAGGTAATGGCAGTTAAATTTCATAAAAGTATCATGCTAAACTGTTAGCATGGGTCAAAGATGCTATTAAAAAGAAAATTTCAATTAACTTGAAAGAAGAAATTATAAAGAAGCACAATGGTGTAGAAGTGAAATGATAAAAGAATTTTTTTCTCAAACCCAACCCATTAACAAATACTAAGTGATTCTGAAATAACCTTTTCCAATCTAAGTTATTTATTCCTAATATATCTTTTTAGCATCAATAAACATCAAGTTCTTTTGGTATATTTGTTTTAGCATATAAATCACAGTTTTAGGTAAACTTTGTTATGTATCAAAATGTTCAAATTATGCCATCTTAGAATAAATTATGCAATATTAATGGCTCCCTGGGTCTATATTACAATATGTTCACCATATGGACACATCTGTAGAAAAGATTAGTATCATAAAGTGGGAACCTACTGTAACAAAATAGTTGTATATGAGTAAGTGTTAAGTAGTAGCAATATACCAAAATGTATGCATAGTCCAACCTATGAATCCCTTCCCTTCCTATTACTCCTTCACTACCACCATGAAGTTAATTTTAAACATAAAGATATATAATGGAAAAAGTGAGAAAGTAATAGCAGGGATAAGAAAACTAGTCAACAAAAATGGGAATTCAAATCTATCTGAGCTCTATTTTACATTGTGTTTGAGCACAACTCCATAAACAGTCCTTCAAATGAGATAAAGGACTATATAAAAGAGATAAAAGGGCTATACTGTAGAGGCTGAATTTTTTAAAATAAAATTGTTAAAAAATATCAACTCACATATTCCTCCAAATGGGTTATTAAAACAAGATAATCATTTTTATTAGCATGAAAGAATCTAAAACTAATTTTTCTAAAAGTTGTATTACTGTAACCTAAGGGAACGTAACACATTTAACAAAAATGGATAGAGTTAAAGACCCTAACTTTCATCATTAAAGTTAATGATCTCTTTAACTGTTTAACTGAATAATAGACTATTTTGACTTGAGAAACAGAAGCTGAGTGTGCCATAATTATGTTTAGAGGATAAAAGTTTTTTCAAACTTTTGATAGAATAATATGGCTACTATGAAATAAACTATAATCAATAATAACAGGAAAAATAAAAAACAAAAGCAATAGATTTATTATAAGGAACTTAAGGGTGACATATCCCAAAATATATGTTCTGAAATAACAAGTAGAGGGAGGGTTTCCCTGGAGGCACAGGTGTTAAATCTCAGTGCTCTCAACCCTGCTGCTGGCATTCAATCCCCAGCCAGGGAGCAAACAAACCCATATATAGCACAGCAGACCTCTCCTGTCTCGCCAGCTGCTCCCTTTAGCAGTGTATTTCAGGAGATTCACCTGTCCTGTTCCCCAACTCTCGCTGGTGAATTATTTCACCACCAGTACCTCTGGTCTATACCCTAGTTCTTCTATGCATAAACAATAAAGATCAACTCAAAATGGAGAAAATGAGATAAACATAAGACCCAAAACTATAAAATATATCGAAGAAAATAGAGTTAAAAAACAACATGAAGCACATCTCAGTAATTACTTTAAAGATACATCCCCCCACAGCAAAGAAAGTGAAGGAAAAAGATGAACAGCTGGGACTATATCAAACTAAAAAGCTTCTGTACAGCTAAAGAGACATTAACCAAAACAGAGACACCCTACTGACTGGGAAAACATATTTGTACACAATACTACTGATAAGGGACTGATCATAAATATCTACAAAGAGCTGAAGAGACTCAACAAAAACAAATAAACAGTGGCTTCCCTGGTGGTACAGGCTGCTCCCCTCAGCAGTATTATTTCAGTAGATCCAGCTTTTCTACTCCCTACTCTGTTGTGAGTCTTCTCACCCTCACACTCCTGGCCTACACCGCAGTTTTTGTATGAATAAATAAGTAAAGATAAATCTAAAAAAAAGTAAACAATCCAGTCAAGAAAGTGGGCAAAAAGCTAAAAAGACACTTCTCCAAGTGGCCAACAGATATAAGAAAAAATGTTCAACATCACTTGTAATCAAGCAAATGTAAATTAAACCACAATTAGATAACCTCTTACACCAGCAAGAATAAATAAATCTTAAAAAAAAAAAAAAAACTTAAGGAGCAGAATAGTAGGAACAACAAAAGGGAGCTACAATTCAGCTATTTACTGTGAAAGGTACTTAGTTACATAAATTATTTACAAGATAAATGCCTGGATCCCAATCACTAATTGTGTACTAAGAAAAGAGACTAGAGAGCTTCATCTTTCATCATATCATCTAATCATTTAAAATGTTAGTTCAACTCTAACACAAAAAACAAATTATAAAAATTAAGATAACTATAGAAACATAGTCTAAATTATAAGGTAATGACTAAAATGACTGATCCCTACATCTTTCATTTTTAGATTTCTCACATAAGTATCTGACCACTAGAACATATACACAAAGCTTTTCTAAATTGCTGCATGGGCTGATGGAGGGAAATATAAGAGAAGGAAGAAAACAAAAAGAGTAATATCATAAATGTTTTCTAGTTATTTTCAAGATTTAGTCCTCTTAACACCTAAAACATTTGCTTAGTACAACCTAGTAATTCTAATTTATGTCTAGGATGGGCCCAAAATCTTTATTTTTAACAAACACCCATGGTGATTTTTATGCAGATAACCTATGGTTTCCAGAATACCGTTTCCAAAACAAGTACTCTGTATTAAAAATAAAAATGTGACCTGAAAAAACCTGCTCTTTAATAAAATGAGCCAGGAAAAGGAAAAACAAGCAAAAGTGACCATTTTTCTAAACAGTGTTATTTCTCAAAACTTTGATATGAATATGAATTCTCCAAAGTGAGAAAATAGCCATCCATACTAAAATTACTGACCAATGAATACAAGAAGACTAAAACTTTTACAAAAGAAAACCAGAGACCAAGAACAAGATGAAAGGAATTGGGTTTTATTAGAAAAGTTAAAAGCTTCTTAATACCTCTATCTAGCAAAAGCAGACAGGTAAATTAGAATAAAATGGAAGAATCCTTGAAATTACTAAAGGATTCTCTTTTATCTCAAGTATTACTGAACTAGGGGACATAAATGTATGCAAAATTCTTCTCCATATGATGACTCTAAAGTTAAAAGGTAATAATACCTTCCTTAGGATTGCCTTAAATAATAACAAAAATAGAAAAAAATAATTCACCAGAGGATAATATTTATAGACACAGACATAGGAGTAATACCAGCTTTTCTCAAAGATATTGGAATGGCTGTAGATACTGGCATAAATACTACAGAAAACAAAACAAAACAAAACAAAACAAAACAAAACAAAACAAAACAAAGCTTATTTAGAACAGGAAAATTCTTTCTAGTTCATTTGTAAACAAATATATTTGTGAAAACTAAAAGAAATATTTTAAAATACAATTAAGTTACAGCTAGAACTAGTTCAATTAGACTAAAGTACCTCAAATTAACTATTTCAGTCACCTAAGACAGCAATTTCCAGGTTTGCCTCATCAAACTGAATGAAATAACATAGATAACTTCTTTTAAATAATGTCTATTAAATGGTTACAGCATAGATGGTTACTACAGATTAAAGTAAGTTTTGAAAAAAGTGTTCTTAAAAATAAATAAATAAATAAAACAAAAGATGGCAACTAACTCTAAAATTATCCCTGTGTCTGCTTCAGAGAGAGGATTTTTGATGAATGCTTGCCTGTCCCAAGGTAAGAAAGCAAAAAGGTGGTTCCCCTAAATATTTATAAGCCAGCCCCACGGGTTTTAAGCAGACATTCATACTGCTCATTTAGTCAAAGACAAATATACCATACCTTTAGTTAAAATGGCTTTAAGTTGGTAGAGTTCCCAGGCATGTGGTAATTTAGAAAATTTAGAACAAACAAAATTTAGAAAAGTTAAAAGATTACTTATAATGTAGCTACAAAAGCACATAATGTAGCTACAAAAGCACATAAGCAATTTAGGGGAAAAAATAGACAGTTCCTTTAAATAACATGGGTACATAGTTGTGTTGGGCATATAAATGTTCTGTAGAAGACCTCAAAGAATGTTCAATGAGAAAAAGGCTAACAAACTGATTGAAAAATTGGCAAAATTCTTGCACATACAATTCTTAGAAGAGGAATTACAAGTGTACAAGAATATAGAGATGCTCAAAGTGATTATTATTGAGGGAAATGTAAAATAAATGATAGAGGTACTGGAAAAACATTTAATATTTTTTTTTAAATGAAAATGTTGTATTTATTTAAAAAAAAAAAGCAATTTAAAGCATCACTCTTGCACCCAAATTTAAAAATCTCACCATGCAATATGCAGATAAACTTAATTGTTTTAAGGTAGCAGCTTCCTGGAGCAGCACTGGTTGACAGAGCCACTTTTTTTTTTTTTTTATTAAAAAGTTTATTTTTACATCATTTTGCACATTTTTTTTTCATCTCAATTGTAAAAACATTTAATATTTAACAAAGCAAGTTTAGGAGCATCAGTAAATGATTCCTTGCTACTGAGTGAAAATAGGTTCGAAAAACTTCAGAATTACCTAGCAAAACTTACAATTCATGTATTCTATAACTAAAAAAAAAAAATCCTTAACTTGATATATCCCTTAACTTCTTACCAAGCTGCCGGAGGCATTTACAAGAATATTTAAAACAACGGTTCGTAAAAGAAAAGACAGAAATAACATCACTGCTGACTTACAGGAAAAATAATAAATAAAAAAGTTTTTTTTAAGATTTATGTATTTATGCACATAAGAACTGGTGTTGGGGGTGGGAAGATTCACCAAAGACAAAGTGGGGAGCAGAACAGAAAGATGTTCTGAAATACACTGCCAAGGGGAGCAGCGGATGAGAAAGGAGGGGTCTGCTGCTCCGTGTGTTTTAGGTCCCTGGCCAGGGACTGAACTTGAGTGGAAGTGGCTAGTGATAGCTTGAAGGCACTGTCTCTTTAACCATTGTGCCTGCCACCAGGGTGGACCCAATAACAACATATTCTTTATTAAAACTACACACAGCTGAATTATACCTACAGAGATTAGCACATATGAACGAGATCAATATTATGTTTGTCAAAGTGTCAAATAACAGAAGGAAAAAGTCTGATTGTACTCATACAAAATTCAAAAACTACAAAACTGTGTATTACTGATGAATATCTAATATTTAGAGTTCAGTTAAAAAACAAAAAAGAATGAAAAATACAAAGTTGAGGAAGGTTGATAAATGAGAATGTGATTACTGAGCAATTCACAGAGAACTTCCAAAGTTTTGGCTATGTCTATTGGTGAGACAGGTTGGTGGTTACGAGTGTCCATTATTTACGTATGCTTTTAACTTGAATACATAAACTGCAAATTGTATGGTATATTTCATAATGTAAAATAATAAACCCTCTAAATAACCAATAGCAATACACTTGTTTCCTTTCTTTGGCTCCTTAGTATAATATACACCCTTTTAACGTTCCCCACTTATTAAATTTCAGTCTTGGAATTTTTGTGATGATTGTAGTAAGTAAACAATAAATTACCGTGTTTCTTATTGGAATCTTCTTAGGTTCTGGTGGCATATCCTGTGGAACAAATTTCACTGGCTCCTTAATCTGCCTCCTTGATCGTTTGGTCCCATCTGGTAAGGTTTCCATAGCCATGTCTGCTTCCATGTCACTACTCCCTGCCTGGTCACATTCTGAACACTGCCTACATGAAGAGAAAAATTCAAGTTCAGGCATTTACATTTTTTTGTCTTCCAGCATTAGTTGTGGTTTCTTGTATAAATACAATATCCTGGCATATGTGAATATATAAAAATATACAGAGATGTATATAACTATAGGGTACAAAAAGACATAGAAAGACATATTCCCACAGAAAGAAAACAGATATGATGTATGAATTCCATGTATCTCCGTGTCACAAAAACATATACAATAATTCTGCATATATTTAAATGAACCAATATAAGAAATTCCACTTAAAATGGCATCAGTAAGCATAAAATATTTAGGTGTTAACCAAGTCATTTGTAAAGGACTTATAAAATTAAACTATGAAAATTATTAAAGACATCAATAAATACAAATACATCCCATGTTCTGGAATGGATGATTTAATACCATAAAATTGGCAATAATATCCAACTGTGGTCTACAGATTCAATATATCCTTAGTAAAAGCCAATGACAACTCAAAAATTTTTAAAAGATTTATTTATTTATGCATACAAGAGCTGGGATGCAGGCCAAACATGTGGGGGATGAGAGGATTCACTTGAGACGAAGCAAGGAGCAGAACAGGCAGATTGACTGAAACATACTGCTGAAGGGAACATTGAGAGGTCTGCTCTGCCATGTGGGCCACCTCTGTGGCTGGGGACTACACTTGTGCTGCATTGGCTGAGGGGAGCTTCATAGTGCTGTGTCTTAACCCCTTGCACCACCAGGGAGGGGCCTAAGATTTTTATTTATTTATACATAAAAGAAGTGGGTGTTGGCCAGAGGTTGAGGGGATGAGAGGACTCACCAGAGACAGATTGGGGAGCAGAACAGGCAGATCTACTAACATGGACTTCTGCGGGGAACAGTGACTGAGACAGAAGAGGTTTGCCAAACCATGCAGGTCACCTCCTCCATGGTCGGGATCAAACTCAGGCAGCAGTGGCTGGAGATAACTCAATAATGCGGAGACTTAACCCCCAGCCACCAGGGAGACCCAAAAGCCAATGACTCTTTACAAAAGAAGAAAAATCCATCCTAAAATACCTAAGAGATCTTATACAGTCAAAACAATTTTGAAAAAGAATAACAAAACTGAAGGACGAGTACCTACTGATTATAAAACCTAATGTAAGAAGCTATAGTAATCTAAACAGTGCGGTGCTGGCAAAAAAGATATAAAGAATAAAGCAACTATGGGCCCTCCCTGGTGGCACAGCGAGTTAACGCACTGCACTAAGAAGCTTAAGCCAATTCCGCATGAGTTCAATCCCTGCCTGCCCCGGAGGAGATCCACAAGGCGAGGCAGACCTCCCGCTGCTCCCCTCAGCAGTGTACTTCGAGATCTGCCTGTTCTGCTCCCCACTCTGTCTCTGGTGAATCCTCTCACCCTCCACATCTCTGGCCTGTACCCCAGTTCGGTATGAATAAAAAAAAAAAGAATAGAGCAACTGAACAGAAGGAAACTAGAAATATACTGCCTATATATATACACACACATATATATATATATATATATATATATATATATATATATATACACAGACAAACTAAGTTAATATTAGAGGCCAAAGTAAATTTGGTCACTAAAAAGATAGTAAAACCTTCACTATGCTACACTATTATTCTACTTTTTCTTAAAAATATTACCACCAATGTATAGGATCTTGAGTAGGTTCAGCTCCTTTGGGAGAGCTTTCACTAAGAAATTCTAGGATAGGCATTTTCATCTGAAGTTCTTCAAGAAACTCTTACTGGAAATCAGCAGACAAAGCAGTATTTGAAAAGTTCATAAACTCACTTAAGGAGAGAACATAAAGTATACAGGTCCTGGAAACTACCAAACTGACTTCCAACTTAGAAACCCACCTATGATGCTTATTAACACTGCTGGCATTCTAATATGCTATAACATTTTCTTCTTAGAATTTGGTTTTGAAAGCACATAAATAACAACAACAAAAAAAATTGAAAGGAGTGTACCAGTTTGACTTTCTTAAGACAAATTGATTAAACACTATGAAAACACAGTGCTATTAAAAGGGTGGATATATAATCTCAATAAAATGAACTAAAGTGGTTTTAGGCAATAAAACAAAGTCAGAAAACATGATTAACATATTCAATATGTTGAATAAATAGATATTCTTTCATGACAATCTAAAAATCTAGAGTTCACTGTTTTCTAAAATTAGAAAGGTAATTATAGAAAAAGTATATAAAAATATAAAAAGAATATTCAGATGCATATCAAAGTTTTCCATGTCCTATACTCATCCTATAAGAAACACTTAATAAAATATGAATATCTATCTTCCCTCACTTGGACTAAAATCAACAAAAATCATCATAGACATCCTAAGTTTTTTAGCAAATATCTATAGTGTCTCAACAGGCCTAAGCTAAAGAAAAACTAATTCACAGATGTAAACATATCTAGAATTGTGAAGAACGCTGAACTCAGATATAATTAGCATACCAGAAGTAAAGCCTTTACTGACATTTAAAAATAAAATGTTAAATTACAAATCAAAGTTTGACACTTTGATAAATTTTAAAATAATAATAAACCATTTTAAAAGTTCTTATAATAAAACAAAACATACTAGAAAAAAATTCATGTTTAAAAACTACTGGCAGGATACTAAAATAACTTCAATTAACTTAAAATTCATTTCTAAATAAAGATCGTTTTAGTCACGTAATATTGTAACAAATATTTGTGTATTAAGCATCTCACCATAAAAAAGGAAAATGGGAACTATGTGAGATAATGATTGTGTTGTTTGTGTAATTATTTCACAATGCATATATTTATCATACCATCAAGTTAAACACCTTAAATATATAAATTTGTCATTGTCAATTATAGCTCAATGAATCTAGAAAAATGCTTATTAAAAAATCAATTACAAATGTTTCTCAGTATTATATAGCCCTTTATCTTACTGCTGAAACTAACAACAAACATGCTCTAACATCTAAATTCCTTACCAATAGCTATTTTTGGTCTTTCTTGGCATTCTGGTTAGAGGAGGGTCCAGACATCCAAGATGGTAATGGAGTTTACAGGTATCACACAATAAAAGGAGATGCTGATCATGGCTCTTCTTACAAATTCCACAACTTTGAACAAAAACAACAAATAAAGGATTATAATGTAATTATAATAGTTAATTTATAGCATATTTTTAAATTCTAATTTTCCCCTTGGTTAACACTTCTTTTGTCAAAATAATTTTTTCTAACAAATCTTTCTATAATTTCAATAACTATTAATCTTAAATACATTTCACAATGTATGCAAAGTCTTCATCTAGCATAAATTTAGAGTCAAGCCTTTCAGATAAATGTATATATAAGCTATTTACTTTCAATATCATCTTTATGTTAAAAGTCCATTTAACAGTTGTTCATTTTTTTCTCTAGAAACCTAACAAATAAATTTTTCAATTTTCTGTAACTAGTTACTTTTAACAAAATTATGTGTATTGTCTTGATAATCACAAAGCTTTCAAAGAGCCTACAATGTATAAAATAAACTGCATAAACAAATAGTTCTCTTTTCAAAATCAAATTTGAGCCTTAAAAATATACTAATTTGATACTTATTGCAGAGAGTAGGAGTTTTATTGTTACTATTATTTTGGATTTTTATTTGTTTTTAAGGAATTTAATTTCTTGTGGAAAAAAAAAAACAACAACAAAAGGCAATTCCTGAGAACACAAGCACCATGACATGGAAATGTAGAATATATTTATATTGGGAATGTAAAAAACTGTCAAAATCCTGTATGAATCATCCATGTATAGAAACAATATTTGTATATTTTTTAATACTCCTAGAAACACACACACACACACAGACACAAGTACATCCACACACAAACTAGTAATTGCTTTCAAAGTTTGTTACAGAGTAAAAAAGGAAAATCACTTAAAATATATTCTGAAATATGATGAACTGTAATCAAAACATAATATGTCTGATGGTTACAAATGAGACAACTTTGGAAGAGATGGGCTGAGAATGTGCTAGTCTTCACACTATATAGTAGGACACAAAATGGCATTTCCCACATTTCAAGGAAGTGATTTGGAAGGAGACTTGAACAAAGAATGGAAATTTCAGTGGTTGACACTGTAACTACTGTTGCTATTTCTAAGAAAGGATAAGGTAGGAAAATATTTATGTATTTAAATTGGAATATAGTCATTATATATAGCTTCTTCTAATCTTTTCTCAATATAATGCTACAACAGAAAAAGATCCTAACCAATATAAGCATGAAAAGGAGTCCTGACTATGTAAAATTATTGTAACAGTGAACACAGTACAATACTAAATAAAAAAGTAAAGAACAAAAAACACATCTGGAAATAAAATTATTACAACTAAACATAGAGGGGGGAAAAAATGTAGAAAGTCTCAAATCCAAATCTTATCTTTATTAACTATTAACTCTCTAAAGGAACTAAGAGTCAGACTGTACATGTAATACATGGGAAACACATATTTAAATAAAATATGAACGTCTGGTATAGACATTATTTTCTCAAATACTTGAAGCATCTTGCTATTAAAAAACATTAATTCAAAAATATACAATATTAATCCGTCATAAATTCTTTACTTGCCTATAAAGCACTGTAGGAAGAATAGATGTCTTTTGTGTGCCTCCTTCTTTTTTACTTGGTTTTCTCTCCTTGGGCGCTCGTAAAATTGCTGGTACGTTCAACTTCTATTGGTTTGAACAAATGTAGTTTATATGGTATTAAATAAGAAATATACAGCAACATTTTCCTGTATTTGACACTCAAACTGAATAAATATACTAGGATGTGAGGGGAAAAATCTCTGCTTTACTAGCTATTACATTGGCAAAAAGGATTAAAATTAGTTTTGTGTCACATAAACTTCCATCACAAATCTGTATTTACATATTTTATTCAATTTACAATGGAAACTAAAATATGAAAATTAACCTCATATTTTAGCTTTAAAAAGGGAAGAACAAGGATAAACTCATAAGAAGCTTAAAGAAACAAAATCAGAGTACTCTTAACAAAAAAGAATATTAAGGCCATTTGTTTTCTTCAACATGTAGCTATACTGACATTCCATAGGTTAATTAGAAAAATTATCTTATTGTACCAATGTCTCCACAAAGTGAATGAGATTCTCTTTGGGTTTTTACTAATTTCTAGTATGCTGGTTTCTCAGACATCCGCCATCTATCATAGTCATTTCTCAATGGCGCAGTGGGCTGGCATCAGTTCAACCAACAGCAAAAAAGGTGTCACACAAGCAGTACAAATGAATTATTCTTCAGCTATGTACTTAAATTTGCACAAGGAAATTCGTGAACTTCTGTTAAAATTAATTTAATGAATAAAATGTCCTGCCATGGCAGATAGCGTTTTATACTAAACAGGAGATTCTTATGAGACAAGCTTGCAAACCAATCCAAATACTAGCTTGGCAAATAAACTAATAATAGGTTTACATTCAGCAACTTTTCTAAATATAGAATATAAAACATTATCTTTCAAAAATCCATCAATACCCTAACAATAAGGACAAAAGTCAATTCTCCACAAGCAACTACTTATCCTCACCTTTTAAATTATGTATGTTATTCATTGAAACATAAGACACCTATACCCTGTTCACAAAAGAAACTAGCATGGAACAATACATATCAGTATGTATTACTTCTTTAAATAATATATTTACACAAACTGTAAAGTTGACTCTATGTAAACCTCTGAAAATACTAAGGTGAAAGTAAGTATTCTTTGAAAAGTCTTATTCAAAAATAAAACTACTTTCATAATAAAAGGTAAGTCTCATTCTTAAAAAAAAACTGAAATTATCTGAATGAATTCTTAAGTTTTGAACTATATACACATTATAAAAATAAGCATTCAAATAAATATTTGACAATGACACTTCTTTTAAACACCAAAATCTTTAACAACTGAAAATATTCAGGAATATAGGAATAAACATTCAAACCTTTTCCTAGAACTATGATAATAGTTACTGAAAGAAAAAATTACATTTTAACATAAGTTTCAAAAACCATCTCTAACACAGCTTGAAATCAGACTTGAAAATAAACCGCTTTTAATTGTCCTTAAATTTTTATAACCAAAAAATAAAAAGAGACAGGAAATTAATTAAAGCTTAAGAAAAAGACTGTGGCAGGAATCTAAAACTGCTCAACTAGAAGAAAGAAAAATGTGTTACAAGTAACGCATGATTCAAATCTTAGCTTTCTCACAAATGACAGTAATCAGAGCAAATTAAAATTTTGCAAAGAACTGTTTTACTTTACATAAAACAAACAAATTACGCCAGAGGATGTCAGTAGGCAGCTCCCAAAGCTCTAAAATATACTTCAGGAAGAAATCATTATTCCAGAGAATTAGCTGTCACTAATAAAACTGAATTGTTCAGTCAGCGGAATTACCCTGTATTAGAGATCTGGTCTTTGAAAATCATAAAGAGGTCAAGAAGAGGAGATAGCAATTGGAAGGAAACTAACCTGCCCTGTAATTCTGCCCAGTAAGGCCCATATTCCTTGGCCCTCACTTCGAAGTTTTCCATTCAGGTTTTGCAGTTCTTCTAAAGATTCACAGAGCTACAACGTAAATAATTCAAATTAGGAAACCATTAAAATATGCAATAAAATATATGAAAAT
The DNA here is from genome assembly GCF_000260355.1 of Condylura cristata. Classification (NCBI taxonomy): domain Eukaryota; kingdom Metazoa; phylum Chordata; class Mammalia; order Eulipotyphla; family Talpidae; genus Condylura; species Condylura cristata. The sequence goes on along the minus strand of NW_004567106.1, from coordinate 15,592,452 downwards.
TTAAGTAAATCATCAATAGTGTCAAAGATAACTATATTTATACTCCATGTTGTAACAATGGAATCTCCATAAAAAAGGGGTGGTTCCAGCTTTCCCACCCCATCTAGTGAAGAGTAAAGCACACTAACAAAAGAAACTGAAGACCTGGAGGAAAACTCAGGAGGCACATGGACAGACATGCGAAGGTCACTTGCTTTTGGACTTGCACAGGGACTAGGAGAACATGGAAGGAGATATATGGAGTCAAGACAAGTACAGAATCTTGGAAGACACGTGGATGACATGTGGAAGGGGAGGCGGCCAATAACAGCAGCCGTTACCTTGATTTCTACTCTGATTTTGCTCCTTTCACCCCCTAAGCCTTTCTGCTCCTTTCCTACATCTTAGATTTGTGGCAAACTTTTGGGCCTCAGCAAGCCCACTTTGGGCAAATCCTGTTAGGATAGGCATTTACTCATAAGGGAATGGGTAACTATGGCTGATGCCATGAAAAAGCTGGATAGCAATAATAAACAAATACAGTAAGTTTGAGACTACAAAATCAATATATGAAAATCTGTTGCATTTCTATACGAAAACAACAAACTAGTAGAAGAATAAATTATGAAAACAATAACCTTTTTATCATATGAAATTAATACCCAGGAATAAATGTAAGGAAGTAAAGGCCCTATACACTGAATTATATGGCATTGATGAAAGAACTTGAAGAAGACACAAAGTAATAGAAAGATATTAATACATATTCATGGATCAGGAGGATCAGTATTGTCAAAATGGCCTTTATATATAGGGAAATATATAGATTCAATTAAGATACCAATGGCAATCCTCACTGAAATAGAATTAAAATTGTTAAGTTTACATGAAATAAAAAAATAACAAATAGCTAAAATAATCGTGAGAAAAAAAGAACAAAATGGGGAGATCATGCTCCCTAACTTCAAATTATACTACGATGCTATAGCAATCAAAACACTATGGTACTAGAGTAAACAGACATTTACATCAATGGAATAGAACTGAGATCCCCAAAATAAAACTATACATAGACAGACAACTAATTAAGATGGAGACAAGATCATACAATGGATAAGGTTTCTTCAATAAGTGGGGTGGGGTCTCCTTAATAAGCAAGAAAACTAGACATTCATATGCAAAATAATTAATATACAGTCACATGAATATTCATATGTCTTGAAATCATAAAATACAGAGAGAAAAATATACACGATAGCTCTTTGATAGTCTTAGTGATCATTATAAATTCACCTCCCATAACAAGAAAAACAAGAGGATATAAACAGAAGTATATCAAATTAAAAAGCTCCACAAAGGAAAATATCTGTTAAAACAAAATGAGAGTCCACTGGGGGAAAAAAGAAATCTTGCAAATGACTTATCAGACAAGCGATTAATATACAGAATACATTAATAACTGACATAATCCAACATTAAAAAATATATAGCCCAAATTAAAAAATGTACAGAGTGGGGCCCTCCCTGGTGGCGCAGCGGGTTAAAGCACTGCACTGAGAAGCTAAGGCCACCTCCGCATGAGTTCGATTCCCGCCTGCCCCGGAGGCGACCACATGGTGTGGCAGACCTCTCCTGGCCTACCCGCTGCTCCCCTCAGCAGTGTACTTCCTCGATCTGCCTGTTCTGCTCCCCACTCTGTCTCTGGTGAATCCTCTCACCCTCCGCATCTCTGGCCTGTACCCCAGTTCTGTACGAATAAATAAAAATCTTAAAAAAAAAAAAAAATGTACAGAGGATTCAAATAGGTATCTCACCAAAAAAGACAGAGATGGCCAACATAGTTATGTAAAGATGGTCTACATCATTTATTACTAAGGAAATGCAAAACAAAAATACAATGTGATTTCATCACACTGTTTAGAATGTCTAGTCTCAAAAAATTAGGAAACAAAAGGAACTGATAAAATTATGTAGAAAAAGGAGCCCTCTTGCATTATTGATAGAAATGCAAAACTGGTGTATAGCCTATACAGAAAACAGTGTGGGAATTCCTCAAAAAACTAAAAACAGAACTTCCATATGAGCCTGCAACTCTTCTTATAAGTATTTTCCCAAAGAATATAAAAATATTTTACTAAAAAAATGCCCCTATGCTCACTGCAGCACTCACTATAACAGCCAAAATATAAAAACAAAACAAGTGCCCAACAACACATAACTGGATAAAGATTTAGTGTTTATGTGTGTGTGTGTGTTCAGCCATAAAAAAAGATGAAATGTTGTTTTTTCCTACACAGGTGGACATTTAGGTGGTTATGCTAAATAAAATAAGTAGGAGGAGTATAATAAATAACCACAGTTTACTCATCTGTGGAATATAAAGCAAGCAGACAAACAAAGCAAAAATAAGCAAGCCAACCCGTAGATACTGAAAACAAAATGGTAGTGGTGGGAAATCAAATTGGAAGAATTTGGTTGGTGGTGGATGATGACTCAACATTTGGTTGTAGGAATGCTGCCATACATATCATGACTGAGATAAGAACCTGAAACCAGTAGTGTTCTGTAAACTAATATTATCTAAATTAAAAAATTAAAAATAAAAAAACGTGTGCCTCATTGTTGCAATAATGAAGACAGTACAGATAGGATTTGTAAGGAATGGCATAAAAAGATTCATGAAAATTTCTAAATGAAGTATTTATTAGAAATGCTATAAAATAAAAAAAAATCAATTAAAATTTGTTGGGGTTTTTGTGTACAACTTACCTTATTATATTCCACATGAAGCTTTTCCTGTTCATTTTCTAACTTATCCTTTATATTCTTTTGTTCAGCCATATTTTCCTGAATTTGAATCATGCGCATATTTCTCTCTATTTAAATTAAATATCCAGTTTTACTTAGGTAGAAAGTAAAAGATGATACATAAAATACACAATGGAAGAAGCTAGCCATAAGAAGCTAGCCATAATCACATGATAAAACTACATTGTTTAAAATATCTTTATAATTATAAATACATGAAGCTGGCATTTTATAATTCACAATCTACTAAGAAAATAAAGATGCTTTTAATTGACAAATGTAACATAGCTCATACATTTTTAAAATGGACTGTATGATCATATACTTTCATTTGCAAATTCTCATACATGAAAATGCACATTTATCAGTGTCTATACTGACCAAAATAGTAATTCACAAAATCAGCAGTAAGAGCTGGTTGCTTATGCTTTCGCCTTCCATCCACACTAGAACTAGTATCTGAATTGTCCACTGGGAAGATGTCTGTACTGATCCCCATTAGTTCTGCTTTCCGCATCAGTTTGCGAATGGCTGAAGCACTACTAGTGAGTGGTCTGGGCAATTTTTCCCTTGGAACCCAGGCCTGAGGTCTGGTGGATCGAGCTAGTTCTGCTTTGGCACGATATTGCTGAAGACGGGCATTGATCCTTGCCTATAAAACAAATGTATACAAATCTTTAAAGATATTATAGTGGAAGATCCTCCTTGGGCTTTTTACTTTGATACTTACAGAAAGAAAAGATGACCAGAATCAACTACATGAACGTAAATTAAACTATACATTCTTAATGTATACTATATAATTCTTGGGTTACAATAAATTAAGTCTACTCCTAGTAACAACTGCCCTAATTTATGATTGGACTGTGAAAAGCTATTTTGACTAAACTGCAGTTTCTCTTGCTAATAATAGCTATAGTCTCCATAAATTTCCTTAAAGTACTTTTAAGTCTATTTTGAATGAAGGACAAACTGACCAACTCCTTTGCATAAATGAACATTAAAACAGACTGAAAAAACACATGGTCAACATCAATAATTTGTCTAAGCCACATTTCAAAATGCACTTGGAAACATGCTTTGTAAGTGACTGCTCCATTGACTAGATGAGAAGCAATGTATTAAACCACAAACTATACTCTTTATTTACCTTAACAACAATCCATCTCCTACAGATCTAAACCAAATTTTATAATATATAGTTTGCATGTCACTGGCAAACAAATGGGGTCTGAAATTCATAACTTTGAAAGAAAACACATAAGTTTTAGCATGAATCCCATACCTGTGCTTCAGGTGATAGTTGCTTCTCTCTCTCTTGTAAAGACATTTTACAGTAGGACTGTAGAGCCAAGTAGTTCTTTCTCTTCCACTTTCTGTCTAACCTATCTGCATGTTGTTTACAATAAGCAAAAAATGGATCCGCTATATCCTGTATCAAAAAATAGGGGGAAAGTGAACATTTTTACTCCAATCATAAAAAAACCTAACACAGGGCCCTTCCTGGTGGTGCAAGAGGTTAGGACACAACACTGCAAGCTAGCTACAGCCGCTTCAGTCCAAGTTCAATTCCCTGCCTGGGAGGTGGTCCATATGGCACAGCAGACCTCTCCTGTCTCGCCCGTTGCTCCCCTCCACAATGTACTTTGTTAGTCTGTCTACTCTGCTCCCACTCAATCTCTGGTGAATCTTCTCACTGCTCTGCACCTCTGGCCTGTACCCCAGTTCTGTATGCATAAATAAATAAATCTTAAAAAAAAAACTAAGACAAGTGATATTATTTCCTTTGTGAAGAATCTACTATAGCAATGGTCATATCGAAAATAAATTACAGAAGTAGTTTTTATAGTGATAAAGATTGCTGCTTTAGAAACTTAATCCTGTATTTCAACCTTAAGTTAAAATTTTTTTTTCCTTTAAAGGAAAAAAATACTTGGGGATTTAAAAATCTGAAATTAAATCTAATGAACTACATTTAATTACATATGTACTTAGAAAACCATCAACATTTTAAATACACGGAATTTTAATAATCTTACCTAGAAACTCAATAAATAGAAAAGTTGTGCACACATAGATTAGTACTGCAAAACAACATATCCAGAAAATAAAGGAACAGCCAACACAGATGAGTGTGATATTTCTAGCAGGATAGCAATGAATAGATTATACCCAGGATGAAAATGAATTAACAAAACCAAGCATTGTCAGTAAAAATGCTTGAGGTGTTCCCCTTAACTCTTTGTAAGAACCCTCTAGCTTGAAAGCAGAGCTCTCTCAAAGGCATCTTCCTGGTAATAGCCCAGTGAAAATATTTTTTATTCATAAAGAGTAGAGCACAAAAAGGTTATTTACTTTATCACAACAGAAATAATATATAAATATGTAACTGAAGAGAATAATCTGCAATAACCAGCAAAATGACAGAGTTCTTACATTAGGTTGGTCCCAAGGAGAAATCAAGGTAAAGCTATCCATCTAAGTTACATTTTATCTAAGTTATATTAAAAGAGTGTCTAAGTGAGGTGGGATTTTAGAACCCAAAGAGAAATGACACTTAAAGAAAGAGAGAAAGATAGAAAATAGAAAGAGAAATATAAAATACAAGTAAAATCTGCAATGTTACTTCAATTAAAAAAATAACACGACCTTAACATAAATACTGCATAAGATACAATTCAGTGATAGATGTCATGGTGTATCATCATGGGTAAAATCAGGGAATACAGAAAAACAAGGTCCTGGACACAAATATTGGTTCTACCACTCACTGGTTTTTCAGTTTCAAATGAAGATTTTAAACATCTGTTAACTCATTAATAAACTGGACTTAATAATAACTATTTCATATGACTATAAAAATAAAAATCTAGGTAAAAATTACATGAGCACATACACACAGCTGCATTTTTCATGAAATGTGCTAAATCTCAGTGACAAGATAGTAAGTGATAATAAAGATTATACTGAATGTCAGTCAAAATGACCAAATTTATAAAATTATTCTATCATTTTAAAATAAGCAAATATAAAATATAAGCTTACACAGGTGAGGTAAGCATTAAGGCAGAGATTTTGACTTAGAAAAAAGCCAGTAATTTCTGGTCTAGCCTAAAAGATACCTGAAAGGGAATTAAAAAAAAAAAAATCAAGTAAATTTTTTGTTGTAATTAATTTGTATTTAGAGGCTACTATGTATGATCAAGGGATTAACTTATATACCAAGCAAATGTTAACTGTGGCAGAAACCACTAATAATCTTCCACCACTATTCTCCTCTTCTTCCTCATACTACTTGGAAACCTCTTGAGGTTTTAGAGCATACATGAGCTACCCTGTAAACATTGTGCTCCAAACTCCCTGCGGGTAAATAAAGCCACATGAGAAATTCTAAACAATGATGTATGTAAAATTTTGAGACCAAACCCTTGAAAAGAAACCAATTACTCTTAACTTCTTTCTCCTTCCAATAGGGTGAAACCCAGTCAAGCTGGTGGCAAATTATCTCTAACCATGTGAGAAAGCAAAACAGATAAAGGGAAGATTGTTCTCAACAGAACAAATTACGAATGCACTTGGGTGGCCTTCCTGGTGGCCAGTTCTATCAAGCTATCACCAGTCACTGGGGATTGAATTTAATTCCTAGGCAGGGGGCTGACCTACCTAGCACAGAAGACCTCTCCTGTCTCACTGCTGCTCAACTGTGTATTTCAGTAAATCCGTCTCTTCAGTTTCCCACTCTATCTCCAGTGAACCCTCTCACTTCCTGTACCACTAGCATATACCCCAGTTCTTCTAATCATAAATAAATAAAACAAATCTTTAAAAAAAAAGAAAAGGAAAAAAAAATGTACTGGTCCTGAAATCAAATTCCCCTGAATATTAAATCTCTGTGAAATCTTACAGTGACAATTTTTAGGTCACTGGTTGACTGGGAATATCCTGTCAATCTGTGTAGAAAAATGGAATGAAGATCTTATACCCAATGGAAAGGGAGTAAGTTTTATCAACACCACCATGTGCCAGACACAAGTGACTATTTTATATATTACCTTATTTATCCTTTATACTACTACAAGAGGTGGGATCTATTATTTTTTTTAACAATAGTTTATTTTTACATCAGTTTGTGCCTTTTTCCATCTCAGTTGTAATCCCATTGGGGGATCTATTATTTTAATGACAATTTTGTGCATAGAAACTAGAAAGGCAGATGTTAAATTGCTGACTCAAGAATCATGTCAAGAAATATCTGTCTTTTTCAGTCACTGATTGACTGTCATTAGAGTCACCTATAAAGGCTTCTAAATAGAGGCCAACATCCAACTCTGAAGCTTATGACTAGTTATGAGTAAGGCAAGGACTATAAATGTAAAGTGAAAGGTCTGAGAGATATTGGGAAAAAAGTAAGACAAAAGTAAATGATGGTGTTAGGGAGAAGTGGATAATAGTAGGAAACTGTCAGAACTGTAGGAAATGCAGCATATTGAACTATCCCATCTATAGATATTTAAAGTCAAGAATTTCTTTCCTAACAAATATGCTCATCAAAGAAAATCTATCGTTAGGTCAAATTTAACCTGAGGGCCCCTAGATTGCATAGTTTGGTCTATACAGCTGCCAGAATAATACTGACACAGCAGATCAAAGGAGTATAAACTGATAGTAGAGACTATAGGTATTTCGGGGGAGGGAGATACCATGTTCTCTGCCTCCACTTACATGTAGTCACCTTGGACCTGCTACTGACAAAAAGGGGACAGAGCTGAGCAACATGTCTACATCAGACAGAAGGCAGGTGGGCTCTAGGAAGGCAAGTGGAGAAGGAAGAACTCTTATTCCTAGGACCTGACGTGTACCCTAGACTGCTAGGAATGAGTCATGGAAGCAGAAACACAGAGGAGAAACATGTAGAGGTTGACAATGGCAGCCACATATCTTTATTTTGTACTCTGATTTTGTTTCTTCTGTCCCAGATTTACGAGGTCCCTTGAGCCCCCATCCCATGGTTCCCTGCCAGAGGCACCTTAGACTTTGGTCTGAGCCTGTTTGGCTGGGGATTTACCGACAGGAGATGGGTAACTTTGAGTGCTTCATTTGGATAATTTTTCCTTCTCTTCTCACTATACATACACTAGTTTTATTAAAGTTCTTTCATATTAAAAGCATATTTTTGTCTTTGTGTGCACTGACAATCAGATCCCTTTAGTGCAAACAAATTTGGAGGGAAAGGGGGTGGAGGTTCCCAGGACAAATGGTTATGCACTAACACAGCACGACTTATAAACTGAGAAGCAACCAGCACTTGTAAAAATAAATATTTTTAACAGAGATATTTCGATATTTTTGCAATAATAAAATTTTAATGTTTATTTAAGAGAGAACAGCTTATCACATTTATTTTCTCAATTATAAAAAAATCAATGCTCTTCTCCACTCCATCTCAGTTACCACACTGCTGTGAGTTTACCTAAACTCTGTATTCTTTCAACAATTCAATGCCTAAAATATCCTTCTCCAATATTACCTTTTATTTTTCCTGGTAACTCCTTCTATGACTCAAATGAGTGTTTAACACAATTTGGACCTCCAATTCACTGACTTTCTATTTTCTGATTACCTGTACCCCCTTTTTACCTAATTATTCTATGATATATTAGTGATACCCTTTGCACAGAGCATCAACTGTCTTGCTGTTCTCTTTCTCATCTATCTTCTCTTGCTAAAACTTGAAACAATAATAAATCCAAATATTTCCCTACTTTGGGCTGTCTTCTGAGCCGCTAATAATATTTCCAACTTACTCTCCATTTTTGTAGGTAATTGTTGAATAACTTCATCTCTCCTTCACACCTTCAATATTGCCTCGCTATTCCTGCCCAGGATTTGCTGGCCTTATTTAATTCTTATTTTCTTGGAGAGGGTGGGGTAGGGAAGGAGAAGTAACAAAACAGGAATTTCCAAATCCTACAATCAATATATACATCAACCTATCTGCACCCCAGCTAAGTCTGTTTCATTTCTATCTAAATTTTGTTTCTATTGGGGCCTCTCTGGAGGGGCAAGAATTAAAGACAGCACAATAAAACTATGACCAGCCACTGCAACATGAGTTCAATCCCTGCATGGCTTGGCAGACCTCGCCTATCTCGCTTGCTGTTCCCCTTAGCACTTTGGTAGATCTGCCTGTTCTGCTCCCCACTTTGTCTCTGGTGAATCACCTCACCTCTATCATCTCTGTGTTACACCCAAGTTCTTACACCGAGTTCTATGCACAAATAAGTCTTTTTTAAAAAGTTTGTTTCTAGCTATCTCTTTCACTGCGTTGAATCCCACCCTCTCTTTTCTTCAACAATACTATCTTTCTTCTGTATTTGTGCTCTACTTGATCACTCCTTATAGCTTAGTGTATACTAAACATATGGTTGAATCTCTTTATAAAAATGTTTTAAAGATCTTTGTTCAGTTCTCATATATTGTTACACTTCTAAATTCTGCTTAAATAGAAAAAAAATCTGAAGGCTTAACCATATTAACTTTTCTTACCGCAATAGCTATACCTTCAATTACCTTCAATTCTACTCCATTCCCAAGTTTTCATAACTACTACAAGCCACTACAAGAGAAAAGTTACCTTCATTTTGCCAAATCCAGTGGTCATTTCTCAACCTTAATCTTATTTGATACAAATGCTTTTTTTTTTTTTAATCACCAAGGATAATACTATCTTAGTTAGCTTTTACCTCACCAATCTCTCCTTGGTAGATTCCTCTTTATCTTCCCAGGCTTGAGTACACAAATAGCCCACAGCAGTCATCAGATCTCTTTTTACCTCTACTTACCCTTACACGCTAGGCAATTCCATCTATTTATCTCAGTGTATTAGTAAGTACTATGTATACCATGATAGCTCCTAAATTTATATCTTTACATCTTGATTATTTCCTTATCTACCTGATGTTCAACTACCTACTGATGTCTCCTCTTCAATGTCTAAAAGGCATCTTGAACTCAACATGTCCAAAATAGAATTCAATTTCTTTTTCTCCTACAATTACTGTGCTCATCCCAGTATCTTTTCCATCTCAGTAAACTGTCACTCCATTCTACCAGAGGCGTAGGCCAAAAGAAATTAATTTTTGATCCCTCTCTATTATACTTTACAAATAGGCTATCTACAAATACCTACAAACCGTCATTTTTCATTATTTCCATACCCAAACCTACTTCAGTAAGAGTTCCAACTGGACTTGCTATTTACATACTTGCTTTTCCACAGGTTTACTTGACACAATAATCAGAATGGTCCTTTTAAAACATTAGGTGGCTTATGTCCTCTAAGCAAAAGTCCTATGACTTTCCATCTCACTTAAAGTAGAAATCCAAAGTTCTATGGCCTTGCAGATCCTACATGACATAGTCCCTGGCTTTATGACCACTATGACATCCATTCTACCTCTTACCAATGCGAGTTCCTAACTTTGTATCAGTCATACCATCCTCCTTGCTGTTTCTCAAAACAAGCATGCTCCTACCCCAGAGTTCCTCCTCCTTATAATGTTCTTTGAATAAGCACTTACTCTTCCACCATTTTCCTTAGGTATTTTCATGAAATGTCACCTTAAGAACCTTCTCCGAGGTCTCCACATAAAAAGCATTACCTCATTTCCCTGTCAAAGAAGGGAATCTGAGAAAGGTGGCATTCTTATACTTCCCTTCCTTTTACATCTTGTATTCCAATACCTGATTCTTCTTTTCCTTACTTTAATGCCTGTTATAAACATCATTTTATTTGGTCTAAATATATGGGTATGCTACTATGAATGAAATTTAAACTGCCAATTTATTAGGCCAGTTGTGGCTAATTTCCCTAGTCATTGCCTCCCAACATAATTCTTATTATGTTACTAACTTATTTTAGTACTGATAGTGTCAATAATGATTTCGATTTAATAAATTACATGACTAAAATATCTACCAGTGAATATGAGATAAATTTTCTTTCTATAAAATGAGAACCTTTTTCCTCACCTTTTGTTTTGAGTTCTATAATATCAGAACATAGTGCTTAGAGTTATTTCTGTAATGTTGAGACTATGAGACAATAATCTTAAGGGAAAAAAATGAAAGAAAAACATAAAAGCATATAATATTAGCGAAACAGGAGAATAAAGTAGTATGAATCACTGAGCTGCTGAAACAGCTTAGAATTATTTATGTTTATATTCCTGTAATATGAGATAATTAAAATATTACCACTTAGGTCATTACAGGTAAGTACTCTATTACTTGCTGCCAAAAGCCTAGATGAACAACTGTCTTAAAGGCCCCATGTACCTAGGTAGTAGACTCCAAGTGTAGCTCTGAAATTTCCAGATAATTATAGAAGTTAATATATCAAATGAGATAACTGATAATATCTAGAAGGTGTAGTGTTAAATCAGCAAGCCCACAGCTATACATAGTATTAAGAACTGAGAAAAATAATACTATGTAACTTACTGAAAAATGTGCTTATAAACATTTCTAATTATTACAAAAGAAAAAATCAATTAGGCTTTCAACAAGAGGAACATTTTAAAATGCTGCGGTAGCAATGAACATCATCTTACAGAAACCAAAGACCTAAATGTATAAATAGTTGCTCCAATATTAGAAGAAAGTGTGCTAAAGGTATATCCCTAGGCAGTTACTTTAAACAGAAAAATCAAAACTGGAATAAGTGAGAAATTAAACATGTAAAAAATTACAACACAAAAATGATAATTTGAAAATTAACTTTTCAGGATTTCTTTTCTTAAATCTTCTCCCCCCCAAAAAAAGGGCCTTAAATAGCAAATCAACAAAAAGTTGACTGATAGAAGAGACTGTTCCTCCAGTAATGAATTCACCAAGAGTCCATTCTTATGAATCCTGGCTTTCCCAACAACATAAGGGCATCAATCCAATAGTTAAAATCAATTTGAAGCCTTGAAATTTAACCATCATTCATTTAAGTCCATTAAAGCAAAGGTGTGGAAAAAAATAGTAAAATCGTTGTTTCAGCTGTATGATGTGGAACATAAATAAACCTTTGCTGTAGTTCAGCTATAGTATTTTTTAAAGATTTATTTATTTATTCACACAAGAACTGGGGTACAGATCAGAGGTATGGGGTGAGAGGATTCACCAGGACAGACAAGAGAACTGACTGAAACACAGTGTTGTGAAGAGCAGTGGGTGAAACAGAAGAGGTCTACTTGCACTATATGGGTCACCTCCCTACCCTGGGATTGAACTTGTGCTACAGTGGCTGTGGATTGCTTCATAGTGCTGTACTTTAACCCCTTTCACCAAAGGGAGTCCCCTCAATAACAGTAACATTAATATATATTATAACATGACTTTAATTCTAAATAACCTAGAATTTTCATAAAGTGAATTTAAAAAATATCAAATGGATTCTCACCAATGAGATAAAGTGTCATGTCAGAAAGTATAAAACATCATGAAAAATACAGTTAGTTGTATGAGATATTTGGATGAAACTGAGGTGCACATTCTCTTTTTCAACTTGTATTGTCTATCTGATAAACAGCCATCAAGAAGATATTCATAATAAACCAGTCAATACAAAAGGAAAAAAAAATTCTATAGTCATTATAAAACTGAAGTAGAAGAAACACAAAAAGTAGGTCTACTTTAAGATGACTGGATTAGAAAGATGTGGTACATATATACAATGGAATATCACTCAGCAACCAAAAAAGAGAAACACATGTCTTTTGCAGCAACTTGGATGGAGCTGGAAAAGATCATGCTTAGTGAGATAAGCCAGAAAGAGAAAGAAAAATACCGGATGGTTTCACTCATAGCAGGAGTATAATGGACCAGGCGAGAAAATAACAAAAATAATGAACAACCATATACCAGAGACATTTTGTGGGGGTGGAGTGGGGAATGGGATCAAAAACGGGGGGGGAGAAGGGAGGGAAATGCACGGGACTATAGTGGTGGCACAGGGATGATTTGGTGATGGGAAACCTGCGGGGATTACAATTGAGATGAAAAAAAAATGTGCAAAATGATGTAAAAATAAACTTTGTAATAATAATAAAAAAAGTGGGTCTACTTTAAAATTAAAAAAAAAATTAAATTAGGGCCCTCCCTGGTGGTGCAGCAGGTTAAAGTGCAGCATTAAGCTAAGAAGTTAAAGACACTTCCGCATGAGTTCGATCCCCGCCTGCCGGGGAGGTGATCCACATGGTGCGGCAGAGCTTTCTTGACCTGCCCGCTGCTCCCCTTAGCAATATACTTCAACTATCTGCCTGTTCTGCTCTCCACTCTGTCTCTGGTGAATCCTCTTACTGCCCCTGCAGCTCTGGCCTGTAGCATAAATAAATAAATCTTTAAAAAAAAAATTAAATTACACAAAAATCAACTCGAAGTGCATTAAAGACCTAGACATAAGAACGGAAACCATAAAATACCTAGAAGCAAAGATGGGTCAAACACTACACGACATACAC
>NW_004567106.1:15504513-15578197 GCF_000260355.1 Condylura cristata | reverse complement strand
GGGTGACTTGGTGATGGGAAACCCGCGGGGATTACAATTGAGATGGAAAAAAAAAATGTACAAAATGATGTAAAAATAAACTTTTGTAATAATAAAAAAATTAAATTAAATATACTATTACATTATATAACTCTTAATCTACAAAAGTTTAACCATGAGAAATAGCCAAGAATTCATTTTAACAGAATGATTACTATCAAGGGTAAATCAATTATTATAATCCATATAATACTTAGGTTTTAAAATACTGTTCAGAAATCTTTATAGTTTTCCAATTCTGTAAGTGTTTATAACAGGAAACAGGAAACATATGTAATGTGCTTCAACCAATTTCCCCCAAAAGAGTACACCTAGCAAGGTAGTTAATGGGGAGAAAAGTCACATTTTCTTATTTCAGCATCCTGAATTCCTGGAGGCAACAAAGCAAATAAAAACCTCAAATTGTTTCTGCATCCTGATTACTTTTACCATTCCCTGTAAATATCTTCAGATTAGTACACAGATACATATCTAGAGACCACAGGTAGTAACCTAGTCATATAGTATAATATTGTGTTTAATTTCATTTCCACTTTAATGTCTTAGCAGAGAGAGGTACCACTCTCTTAGGTCACAGAGAGTGCATGACAATCCATTTCCCATTACCCATACATTTTCATTACTTAACTTGCTACCATCAAAACTGAAACTGGATAGTGCGATACAAAGATAAACAAACTGCTGCCTCCAGATTAAAAAAAACTACTATGTAAGAAAAACATCTTAATAAGTTCTAAAAGAAATAGCTACAAAGGAATTTTCCTGATGGTATAGCTCAAAGTTCTCTAGTTGGAGATTAATAACCTTAACCTATAGTTTGCCTGATATAGGTATTTAAATACCTGGAATTTAACTGGTCTGAATTTCATTGGCATTTCCATTAGAACTTCTACATGCCATTCTGGATTGTAACCAAGACTAATTTTGGTTTGGATAATAATATCCAAATGACACTTTCTGTAATTACATCTCTGTATCTTCCAATAATTGTGAAAATGTTCAGTGTTGTAATCTAGTATCATTCAGCATAGTACAATCAATTATCAGAGACTCACACAAAAACAGATAGTTGTATATATCCAAAATATAACTGCTACAGGCCTATTTTTTTTTATTTATTTTTTTAAAGATTTATTTATTTGTGCATACAAAACTGGGGTACAGGCCAGAGGCTCAGGGGCGGCGAAAGACTTCACCAGAGAGAGTTGGGAGAAGAACAGGCAGATCTACGAAGTACACTGCTGAGAGGAGCAGTGGGCGGGTCAGGAGAGGTCTGCCACGCCATGTGGTCGCCTCCGGGGCAGGCGGGAATGGTGGCTTTAGCTTCTTAGTGCAGTGCTTTAACCCGCTGCGCCACCAGGGAGGGCCCTAGGCCTATTTATTTATTAAAAAAAATCCCTCAAATTTGTTCAACAATAGTTCATCAGATTATCTTCTTTATTTCCTGCCTATGAAATAAATGGGATAAAAGTCCAATATAATACACATTTTAATATGAACAAAAAAAACTGACCCAATAAATAGAACATGACAAGAAGAGGTATAGGTAATAACACACATCCATTATAAATATGTAGTAAGAATTACCAAACAAAGCCAATTCCCTGCCTACATAAAAACTTACAATAGAATCAATGTGGTCCCAGGGCTCCTTTAACATTTTGAAAAAATTAGTGAAGAACCCAATATAGCTAGATGCCACTCAGAAATTAAAGTTGAGGAATTTTAAAAACTTCCATTTATTTACTTTAAAATACCAATAAACCAGAACACATTAGATAACCTTTATTGAAAAACACTGTTGATGTACATACAAAAACTTAGTGACAGCCGAGGCACTGACTTAACATTTCTACAAATCTCTTTAATTTCTAGAAAGCTGAAAAAAGAAAAACTGGGTTCTCTGAACCATGTCCACAGTCAGTATGTGATATAATCTATGTAAAATAAAATCTTGAAATCTCTACTACTTGTGAGATGAAAAAAAATGTATGTCATTTTCATATGATGAAGATGATTTTAACCTCATAAACTCCATAAAAGGCTATTAAGAAGTTTCCAAAATATACTTTGAAGAAAACTAATTGTTTAATCTACGTCAATAAACCTGGAAGGAAAAATACAGGAGTAAAAATAATTGTAAAGATAAAAAAATCCAGATACTGAAGACAAGGTGATGACTTGGGAAGAAATAGAGTAAGGTTACCCAAATACAAATTCAGATTACATTTAAAATATGCTGACATCTTAATGTTTTAAAATACCTTGGATTATGTTTCATGTATGTGACAGGTCTTACTATAAAAATTTTAACATGTTTTCAAATCTTTGAATAGCTTTTAGACTGAAAAAATCAACGCATATTGTTTACACGTGTAAACACATTTCAGATTAGAGATCCAAGTAAAAACTTTAAGAACAAACTTCTAAATTCCTTTTATGATACATACTTGCTGCAATTCACACAGAACCATGAGAAGTCTTTGGAACTTCATCAACTGTATAAATAAGCCTACCTCTTCTGCTGCTGCTTCTGAAAGCAGACCTTCCTTCTGGGCGCAGGTCACATGGAAATAAGCTCTGCACATCCCTGCATCACAGCTAATGCAAACTCCAGTTCTAGCAAAACGAGGGTCTTCACAGAAACTGCACTCCTACAATGGACAGCAAGAAAACTGAAGAGTAAAGACATTTCCAGAACAAGAAATACTGCATTCTCATATAAAGCATTTAACAAGTACAAATAGTTAACCTATAGTATGTTAGTATAAACAAATGACAGACAAACTAAGAGTTTATATGAAAAAAAATATTGTTTCAATAAACTGAAATTCCACTGATAGAATGAAAATAATAATTAATATTACTACTTAAGTTGTTATTATATGCCAGGTATTATTCTAGTCATTTTCCACGTATTTATATTCTACACAGTATGTATAAGAAGTACTACAACTGTTTCCATTTTACATATGAGAAAATTGAAGACCGGTTAAGAAATAGGCTCAAAATAACACCAAAAAATAACTAGGAGTCAGTCTTCAAACTAGGGGAAGTAATCTTAATTTAAACTTTTTGCTCTTAACCTTTTGTCTACACTTACTTAAATAATACATCTCTTGGAGGGGAAAAAAAAGGAAATAAATAGTATGTCAGAAAATCCATCAAAACAATTAAGTTTTGCAACAAAAGACACCATGCAGTTTTAAAGTATATTTAAAAGAATGAAAAGCAAACAATCAATTTGATGACATTAGTAATAATATACAACTTGATCAATTATTTACATGCTTCCATCTAGAAAGGAAAAAAGATATAAAATTTAAGTATAAACTGTTGAAATTACTCCAAACTGCCCCACAAATTTTATCAATCCTTTTACCTACCTTAACCATAGAGAAAAAAAAATCTCATCTCAAAATATAAACTACACTGATAAAAGAAGAAAAAGCTGCTACCATGTAAAAGATGACCAGTAGATAATTAAAAGGAAAACTGTTTAGCAAATGTATTGTAAGTAAATTAAGCATGAGGGAACTTATAAAGAGGGAAACAAAAAGTTTCAGTAGACAGTAACATATTGTTTTAATACTATAACAGTGACTTCCTACTGATTAGGTAACACCAGACTGATACATCAGCAATGAATGAAAACAGAAAGAAACGGGACTCTGAGTACAGATATGAAAATACTCCCACAGCCTTAGAATCGACTGCTTCATTCAGAGTCTTTCTCCAGTAACAGTAGCTATATATGATATAAAATAATCAACTTTTTAGGATAATTTCCTGAGTAATTTTCTGTAATATGATGAAATTGAGTAAGGGATTTCAACTAGACAAGGCAAAAATTTCCTAACAATAGTCTTATAAAACAATAAAAAAATTTAACAAATATACAGAACCTCCCTCACTGTCAGAATTATGTAAAATGTTAGAATACTGAGCAACTGGAAAAATGGAAAAAGTAGTCAGAAGCAGAGAACAGGCAAAAAATGTATTCTCTAAGAGCTGTCCTAATTATAATTCATAATGCTGTTTGATTTTGCAGATAAACTGGTGAGTACATAATTTTCTACTCCCATTTCCCAATACTTTAAAACAAAAGCAAAGGATAATAAAAAAAAATTAGCTAACAATTACACATTTAATAACTTTTCAGTCTAAAGGTCACTGTAGGCTTCAGTTACATGTAGTAATATCCGATTAGTTTTGCTTTACTTTATGGTAATAATATGTGCCTAATGAAAATGATTTTTAGTTTCCTTCTAGGTTCTATTTATTTATTTATTTAAAGATTTATTTTTCTATACATATATAACTGGAGTACAAAGCCAGAGGTGCAGGGGGGTAAGAAGGTTCACCAGAGACAGAGTGGGGAGCAGAGCAGATCTACTGAAATACACTGCTGAGAGGAGCAGCAGGCAGGTCAGTAGAGGTCTGCCACAACATGTGGGTCACCCACCCTGGCTGGGAATTGAACTTGTACTGCAGTGGCTGGGATAACTTCATAGTGCTGTGCTTTTACTCACTATGCCCCCAGGGAGGACTCCTTTTTAGGATATATGCTTGTGAATTAGGAAGCTGCTATGAAAAAGTAGAACTTCCACTTTCCAGTAATAGTGAGTCAGATAATTTGTATTAATGTCACCAGAAAATATGGACAATTTTTTTTTTAACTATTCTTCAATGGCATCAGAGAGGTAACAGGATAGTCTAGAATTATTTGAGGGCCAGAAAAGTAAGTAAGTGCTTGGGACAGATTTCCCCCTTTGGGATTTAGCTAGTTCTAGAGAGAGAAGCTACATATAGTTCAACAGAAAATACCCAAACTAAAGCGTAAGTGTACTTAAAGTGAGGGTGGAGAGTGAGATAAGGGGCTAGTGGTTAGAGTTCAAGAAGGATATTCCAGGTATAAGAGGAGAAATGATCAAATTTCTGAATTTTCCGGATCAGAATTTTCCAACATTCTACGAGTACTCTACCCCACATTTAATATGTTACTTGTGCTATTTAAAAGTAATCCTTCTCAATTTCCCAGTAGTCAATAATGCAGAGAAAATCTACCAGTGCCTAATTTGTTCTAACATTCCAGAGACGTTTATATAGTAATATACCTAAGTTTAATAAGTGAGCATTTTATTATCTATAATCCCAAAGCTCAATCATATGAAGCATTTTATGTAAGAATTATTTGCTAGGCAAATCATATAATCATAAATATATAACCAATCTTTGAAATATGAGTAAAACAATGAGTGTTTCTTGAACTCTTTTTATAATTTGATAAATTCCACTTGAAAAGCAAAGCCAGAAAATAGGTTTGCATTTGACCCAACTAGAAAAATACAATGATTTGGTCTGAGAACTCATTAAGCGCAAGGCTATGTTAAAAATACATGAAATAAATATATATATTTTACTGATTTTGTGTATAAATCACTATCAATGCTAAGTGCTTTAGCTATAA
This sequence comes from Condylura cristata, assembly GCF_000260355.1. Taxonomy (NCBI): domain Eukaryota; kingdom Metazoa; phylum Chordata; class Mammalia; order Eulipotyphla; family Talpidae; genus Condylura; species Condylura cristata. The sequence continues at coordinate 15,572,688 of NW_004567106.1, read as the reverse complement.
GAAGCATAATTATTAGTAAATATTTCTGTAGTCAGCAATAATATTGAAAAATTACGTAAACTAACAAGTAAAAACTTTTTCTTTTAAACAAACAAAAATATTTGTCCTACCTTGGCACCATATTTGGAATAGTTCATTTCTGTTAGTGTTACTGGTCGTAATTTGTCAATATCTCCAAACGCTACTCCAGGAACATAGAGGGCACAAACAATGTGAACCCATCTATAAAGAAAACATAGAATTTTGCTTTCAAACTCTTTCTGCATAGAAAATAAAATATACACCACCTCAAATAACTATTGAAAGAATTCTATTACCAGAGCTCAGTCTCAAAACACTCTAGAATCTGAAACACCTATAAAATATCATAATGAAAGAGGAAATACAGTAAGCACTATTTTCCAAGAGCACAGCCAAAGTTGAGGAACTAACAACAATAATTGCCTTTTAGTTAAAATTCACCTGTCATTTGCACTTACCTGGTATTCTCAAATAGCTGCACAAAATCAAACAAAATATTATTTTCATATGCATGGCAAGGAATTCACTTCAATATTTTAAGCACTTTGAGAATTAAGGATCCCAATTTTAAAAATGTAAAGTTACTACATATTATAGGTGAAATTATTCTTTATTATTACTTTTTTTATAAAAACTGTTGGATAACCCTTAAGGATATATATATATATCAGTTTTCCCAGAATAAAACTGATTCTAGAGGACTATATCGAACTGTTATAATAAATAAGGAAATCATATTTCATTCAACTCATTTGTTTGCCATACAACCTATGTTCAAAAGCTTAAAATGCCCAACGTATAAATATTTTTTAAAGTCTGAATGATGTTGCAACACTATACAAAGAATACTCAAACTGTCCATAGACTAAAAGGAATAAAATAGCAGAACTTGAATTTAACTGCATTTTGAAAAACTGCTCTGAACCATTTTATTGTTTGCTTACAACCAAACAAAACATGATCACGGAATCTGAAATTTAAAAAATGAAGAGAGAGGATAAAAATAGGATGGCTGATCTGCCTTAACCTTATGAATACATTAACAACAAATTCTGCTTTATCACAGTTTAAAAGGCTATGATTGCTATATGGTTCTGTTTTATGGTGCACTATGAATTTTAAAAACTAAGAATCATTTTATAGATTTACTAAGAAAACAGATACAAATCCTTAAAAATGATTTTTATAAGGGAGAAAATCCAAGGTTTTGAGATGTTCTTGATAAAATGTTTTAATCCAACCTTCCCAAAGCATCCTGTTGAGTTCAATATAAAGATACACATCTTCAACAAGCAGCTGCTTTCTCAATTTAATTTACACAGGATTTTCGTGCTCCACTGGTGTATTAAATGCTGCTGTACTCTGTAGGAGTTTATCTTTGATAAACTCAACAGCTGGCTGCTTGCTTCATAGTGACCTTCTTAAAATGTTTTAGTACAAGTCACACAAGTTCTGCAGATTTAAACTGGCATTTCCGTGTTACTGTCATAGTGTATCATTTTCCCAAACCACTCATGAGAGGATGCCAACCAGAATCTTTATTAAAATACATATCAAGCAGTTGAGACAATTTGGTCTTTTGATACCTATTATAAATAGTTTTTTGTGTTTCTAGTTGCTCATACGTGATAACCTTATGATTAAGATAAATCAAGAAATCAGAAAAGAACAATATTCCTTGTTACTTGACCACCCATTTTGCTCGAGCTGATGACAGATGGGGACTGAAGAAAGGAGCAGAAAACGCACACATAAATTCACCAAAAAACAGTTACAATTGTCATTCTAGCATAATAACTATTGGGAGAATCTTTTAAATTCACACAGTTTAACAAACGCAATCGAAAGATACTTCCCTAGGTAGAAATACAGGCTCATTTCAGAATGGGAATCAAATTTGATTTTGATATGCCATGTATTTGTAGTGGCTTTACAATATATAAGACAAACTTCTAAGTATGTTTTCATTCCTTGATTTATTCATTAAGCTACTAATTGATTACTAGAAACCGAGCACCACGCAGGTAGTTTGCAAACTATGATATATGTGAAGAGCTTTCAGCACAGTGTCTGGCAAGCTATCCTCCTGTTACTAGTTTTATAAGACTACTTAATACAGAATAAAATTCTCTCCCTACGAAATGAAATAAAAAATTAAGTCACATACTTTCTGTGTAAAAATTTTGGCTCCTCTCAGAAACTGAGGGAAATAAATGTCCAACAATCACTGTGACAGAAGTCCATTTCAAAGTCTTTTCCATACATTGTTTTTTCCCCCGTTCCCCATTTGAAACTAGAATGTTAAATGGCAATCCAAGTCTTCTTGAGCTTTGTTGTTATTAACTTTGAATCAAACTAGTACTATAACTTTCCAACACTATTAAAACCTGTAATTTCCTTTACAGACTGCAGAAAAGTGTGGACCTTAACACAAGTAAAATGTTAAAACAGTATAAAAGAACTTTTGCTAGGCCACACCATCAAGGAAAATTACAACATATGTGTCAGAGGAGTCAACATAAATATCTCTTAGTAAACTTAAATGGTTAGAGGTCCCCCTTCTCTTCATACAGAAACAACTCTACAGGTTATTTTGTGGACTATCAAATCATGGAGAGAGCTACTTTTAGTTTTCCAACAGAATTCTCAAGCTATTAACAAGAAGAAGGTAAAATAAATTCTCTTTCCTAAAAAGGTCTATGTTTCCCAAAGTTGCCTAGCTTACCAACACAATTCATCACCATAATTTCAATACTCAGGACAGAAGTTACCAGAAAGAATTTATGCAGCTGGTATTCCATGATTATGTTAAGTAAGTAGAATAGTACTGGTAATAAGAAAGTGGTAGTATGTCCGGGACCCAGACCAGGACTTTGCCTCCTATGCACAAAACAACACTTGATTGGAACTTAGAGTAAACATCCTGGTTGAGAATGCAGCACACCGGAAGGAATCCCTTCCCCCACTCCTTCCTTTCCCGCTCAGCAAGCTCTGGCGCCAAAGAGACAAAGAGATGACGATGGATCCCTCCCCTCAAACCCACTGGCCTTTAAGACCATCAGACCACCCCCAGCCCGTACCTTCTGTGCCGCCCTCAAGTATATATATATATATGTCTGTTGTAAGAATAAAGAACTCTCGCACGTGTCTCTGTCTTTGTCTTCTTCCTCGGGCTGTCCCTGGGGCTCTACCCGCTTGCCATGCGGGTCAAGGCCCGCCACAAGGTCAAGGCTCTGCCTTCTCCTCTCGTGGACCCTGGGACCCCAATCCTCGGCCTTGCTGGTCAAGGCCCCCCGCAGTAGTAGTAGCTGCAGCAAAATTTATTTACCGGACTTAGTACGTTTCAAAAATTGTACTAACTGGGCCCTCCCTGGTGGCGAAGCAGGTTAAAACACAGCACTAAGAAACTATAGCTACTTCAGCATGAGTTCCATCCCTGACCACCCCAGAGGTGATACACATAGCACGGCGGACCTCTCCTGATCCGCCGGCTGCTCCCTTCAGCAGTGTACTTTGTCCATCTGCCTGTTCTGCTCCCTGCTCTGTCTCTGGTGAATCCTCTCGCTGCCCCTGCACCTCTGGCCAATTCTGTATGCATAAATAAATAAATCTTTAAAAAAAATTGTACTGAGTCACTCATAATTCCTCTCAAAGTACTTAGAAAACTGAGACATAGAAAGGTTACATCATTTGTCTAAAATCCCAGTTAATAAAGAGAGACTAGAATCCAAGAGTAGGTAGTCCAACTTGACAGTGCACCTTTAACGCTTTCCTCAAATTCCTAATTAATTCTAGGTTAAAGTTAGTTCAAACATAAAATAATACCCAAATCTATGATACAGAAACAGATTCATGTTAGTATATCAAATTATTTGAAATAATTATACAAGTTAATCATTTCATTTAGGGGGATGAGGAAGAAGATGTATGATTTGTAATCACTTTTTCTAGATATCAAAACACTAAGCGACTATGCTATCCCAACAATTTTGTAGGACATTTCTCAAAAGATGATCTATCAGTCTTTTGACTGATGAGGCAAAAATAAGAAAAATTTCTTTTTACTTTAAAATTTATTAAGTTTTATTTTGGGATAAACATATTCTGCCCTATTCTATGTGAAAATATGAGAAATGATAATACAACTTTGTATAGGTTGTTTTCTTGTTCTTATTAAGACATTAAACTTTTTAAATTGGGCATTCCCTCTCATACTGAGTTGTAGGTTGGGCTCCTGAACATGTAAAATGATTAGTAACTACTGTATTTCAGTTACCAGTCCAAGTAGTCTGCTAACAAGTCATGAATGATGTGAATTGTGCAAATTTGATAATATAGATGCAAATGTAATGAAAACAGATCTCTGTGACAATTCCCAATTGTCTCTCAGCTTCAAATTCACCCTTTAATATCTGCTCTGTAATAATGAATAATATCCCTTCAGCATTTCTCCTTAGCAGGTTATTTAGAGGTCTTGGGAGTGGTAGATAGTACTGTAGGAAGAAAGGGCCTCTCAGCAGGATAAAGGAGTGCTCTGCCCGGGCCACCGGCACTCCCACAGTACACACATAGGCCTAGACTGGAGAGGACATAGACCCCCTTACAAGAGCTTCCCTCTGCTGCTTATGCCCACTCATCTCCTTCTCAAGAAATGTAGACCAAGTCCAGCCCAGAAATCTTCTATGATATCCAGAATACTGCAACTACATCTTCTCTAAAAAGATATAAAACTCAATCTGAAGGATTGAGTTTTGGTCACTCCCCTGGTACTCTCTCTACCCTAGGATATTCTTTAGAGTTCCTTAATATCTTATGGTTACTCTTTATCAAAGCTTTACAATTCTTCACATTAAATCTCCCCTTTTAAAAATCATGTATGGATTCTGTCTCTTTAAACTCTTTTAAGTAGATAGATTTGTGTTCAAATTAGACTGATCTCCAGTTTGATAAAATTAAATGGCTTAATGATCTAAGCCTCAGGTACTATTCCTATAAAATGGGAACCTTTATTACCTCTCTCGTGATAGGACCATAAGGGGGGAGAATGGATTAAAGGCAAATGCAAATATTCAATAAATGGTCTTTTCTCCTCCTCACCCAGTTCTATTACCTACTGTCCAGTTACTCGATGCTGCAAAGACACACAAGGAAGCAATCATAAATATGAAATTCAGAAAATTATAGATAGAAGAATAGTTAGAAGCAGACATATTATAAAGGCGGCATCTTAACACAAAAAAATTATATCAACCTTCCAGCATCTGTTTCCTTGAAAATTCCATCTTGATTGGGACATAGTTCACAGCTAGGGGAGACACCACATTTACAGGCATCACAAAACCAAGGTTCAGTGGAGTTTTCAGAAGCTGAACTCATAATAGAGTCACTTTCTCCATCAACCCCATAGCAGCCTAAAGAGGAAAAAAAAAATTGATGTTATTTTTTAAATTCATGTTTTTAAAATCGCAAAGGAAGGGAAGTATTCTGAAAAAAAGTGGTTTATAAGAATAATATTAAAACAGAAGTACAGCTTATTAAATGACTTTTTCATGTCTATACACAATGAAATTAGTGACTTTCTTAAATCAGTTTAGACTTACTGGAAAAGCATTACAGGAAAGGGAAAAAAATATAGTTTCATTTTTTTAATTAAAAATACAAAAATTTGGGGGGGGAAGGGAGGGAAATGCATGGGACTATGGTGGTGGCACACGGGTGATTTGGTGATGGGAAACCCGTGGGGATTACAATCGAGATGGAAAAAAAAATGTGCAAAATGATGTAAAAATAAACTTTTGTAATAATTGAAAAAAAATACAAAAGTTTTCATTTAAAAAGAAAGCAAATTAAGTCTAAGAACTATTGATTAGGAATACTTATTGAACTCACTTTGTGCTAGACACATATATATGTAAAATCATGTTCATGCAAAACAAACATTAAAAACTTAAAAAAAAAACAAAACTGTGATCTAATTTTGGAGGCAGATTAGAACAAAGTCATACAACCAAATGCAAGTAAGTGTAAGTAAACAGAATGCACAGAAACACACATAAATTGTCTTAAGAATATTCAAATAGTGTAGACTAGGGTTAGACCAGGTGAATCCAATTCACAACTGAGCCACAGCTATATGCGGTATTGGATCTTTTAAAAGAAATTTAACTCTGTCATTTATTAAGCTTTACCTATAATTGACATGAATAAAAACAAGTGATTACTTTGTCTTCTCATTCACTAATAACTCAGTACTCTGAGGAGTTAAATTATTTAAGCAGATAACATCTAAATATACTCAGTGTATTGAATCAAGAAGGTAAATTAACAATTCCTTATCTTTTGGAGTAGAACATATTATATTTCAAACACATTCCAATTATCAAAAACAGAAATTTCCTTAATAACTCAAACAAGCATATGTGGAATTACAAATAGTGTTGAAAGTTACTTGGGCTTCAAGATCTCGCAAGAATTCTTATAAAACTCAATTATCTTCCTTGATTTTGAGATAAAAGAGTGTTTAGCTTTTCCTCTGTGGCTGCCTGAAGAGCCACTGCCATCATGAATGACACAACACAGTAACTATCTGGACTAGCAAATTCATGGCCAACCGACTGCTTCAGCAGAAACAAATGGTCACTGATGTTCGTCCTGGAAAGGCTACAATACCTAAGACTGAAATTCGGGAAAAACTAGCAAAAATGTACAAGACCACCCCGATGTCATCTTTGTGTTTGGATTCAGAACCTATTTTGGAGGTGGCAAGACAACTGGCTTTGGCATGATTTATGATTCCTTGGATTATGCAAAGAAAAATGAAAAATGAAAAATGAACCCAAACATGGACTTGCAAGACATGGCCTATATGAGAAGAAAAAAGACTCAAGAAAACAGGGAAAGGAATGCAAGAACAGAATGAAGAAATTCAGGGGGACTGCACAGGCCAGTGCTGTGCTGACAAAAGTGAGCTCGAGATTGGACAACAGAAGGAGTCAAGATTCTGTAGTGACTTTATCTGTATCTGTGGTGACTGTGCAGATTTTTCATGAGAGGATTAATAAATCAAACTTTTCATGTGTCAAAAAAAAAAAAGTATATAGTTATCCCACCAGAAATTTAGGCAGGAATTATTGACAATAAACATCTTGGTAAGACCAGTTTCTAATCATTAAAATCCCTGAAACTCAAATTTGCCTATGAAAAGGTTCCTAGTCCCTGAAAAACCAATCAAACACACTACAAAATGATGTCACATCAATCATGAATAATTCTTTCTCAGTAAAAAGATAAAAAGAAGAATGTATTGGTATCAACAAAGCACTGATAGACAAGGGATCTGTCAAAGAACTGAAAAGTTGAAAGATAATTTCACCCACGCTAAAAAAAAGGACGAACTATTGGTTAACAATTACAAACATTTCTCTGATGACTATAATAATCATTACTAAGTAGTTTTCTTTTTCCTAATGTTGCTGAACACACACCAACTTCAGAACATATAATTTCTCTTCTTCTAGAAAGGAAGACACTTTCCTCATGATAAAACACCCTTTAGAAAAATGATTTAACCATATATATATATATATAGTAACAAAATAGATTAAAACTTAATTCTAGTCCAGACGTTGCCCCTGTCACCTTTATCTGAGCATTTTCTCTGTTCTCTGTAGCAATTTATTACCTCTCAAGATGGGTTACTTCCACAGATAGTTAAGTATCAACGATATCAACTTGTCTTGTTCTATAGGGTAATTTTAGTACAAAATTGGGAAGGAAACCCATTGTAACCTCTAGAGAAACTGAACACATTAGAAAAACCACTATGAGAAACATAGATAAAGACAATCATCTCTCAAAAAGTTTTACCACATAATAAGTTTATATGCATTCACAAGATGAATATAATGTTATCTAAACCCTTATACACTAAGCAGAAAACAGGAGCCTAAATTGGAGAGTGACATCTTCTAACCACCAAGGATACCCAAATTAAAATAAATATATAAATAAATATACTGAGTCACATCATCCAGAAAGAAAAAGAGCCATAAGCAACAGGTAGACAACTTTAAAGTTCCTAACATAAATCTACTGTATGTTATTAACAGATCAACAATGATGTGAAAGCATTTTATTTATACAATGTTAACACTCAATACCTATAACCAATAGTCTACTAGGCAGAAAAATAAAAACCGGATTGCAAATATGACTTACATAAGAAGTTTCAAGCAAATCCCATAATTATTGTCATCCTTATACTACTGAAAGTTATTATTAAAATGAATCCTAAAATAATCTAAAAAAAATCAGATAAGAGAGTGCCGGAGAAAACATTTTAGAGGTGAACAGAACACAATATAAGCAAAGATATTAATATTCATGGCTTTTCTAATATTGTTAAATTGTGGTTGGTAAATATCATCTTCATCATCTCTACTTAGGTAGACATTTTTGACATGAAAAGAAATTCAGTCTTCTTCTTTGAAACAGCTTTAAGTCACCAAAAAAGAAAACTTTTCAGTGAAGGCAACAGTAAGCAAGATACTGAATAAAAGAAAAACAAAAAGTCAATCTGTCTTCTCAAAGGATTATGCAATGCAAGAAAAAAAGTATATTTTTTAACAAAATAATGTTCCTTTGAAGCAAATTCTTTCATCTATAGTCATACAAAGTAAGCAATTACCCTGACAATAAAATATCTGAGGGTCTATCCATTTTATTTATTTCATTCACCAAAATCAAGGTAAATCACAGCAGTTAACCTTTTTAAAATAAAGCAAAATTCCATTCTCTTTTTTAAAAAGAATATACAACATAAAAATAAAAATTTGCACAGAGATTAAAACACCTACAAACAACTTCAAAAATGATTTCTTGAAAAAAAAAACTATGATTTTTAAGGGCCCCTCATAGCAAACTCTTGCTTTGTAAACCAGAAGACTGGTATCATGTAAGTTCCAATAACAACCAGCAAACATATAAATATTTTTTTTCAGCTTCACTGCCCATGAAAAATGACCTACACTATAACTTTACAGAATTCTTTACTTACCCCTTTCACCTGGAACTTTTCCTGTATTTCTCTGACATTCTTCTTGGGTTTACTGAGCTCTAGATCAAAGTTTCAGAACTTGATATTTACTACAATCCATTTTTAACTAATAACTAATGACATTTCAAAATCTTTTTCCTTCTTCCATAAAAAACAGAATTTAAACTATCATAAAACAATTTTCATTCTCTTCTACCTAAGAGGCGAAAAGTACTTCCACACAATGATTATGAAAAAAATCAGTTTTTCATAATGGTAAACATATAAAATAAAAATATTACGACATAAAATCCAACTCTCATGAGTTCTGGATGTTTTCAAGTAGATAAACATAGAAATATATTTTAGAGGCATCTAATTAGTATTAACCTCTGAGTAACAAATGCATCATATACATTATCAATTTTTAGAAAAATTTGGGGTTAAAGCCACAGTACTACCAAGCCCTCACCAGCCACTGTGGCATGAGTTCCATCCCTGGCCAGGTTGCTGACCCAAATGGCAGAGCAGTTTGTCTCCTGGTCTCCTGTCTCACCCGCTGCTCCCCTCATCGGTGTATTTCAGTAGATCTGCCTATTCTGCTCCCTGCTCTGTCTCTGGTGAATCCTTTCACCCACTGCCCCTCTGGCCTACAGCCCAGTTTTTGTCTGCATAAATAAATAAATCTTGAAAAAATAATAATAAAAAAGTGCTTTCAATTGTTTTGAAATATACACAGGCATGAGTACTCCAAACTAGTCTTCTACTTTCTAACTACCTGACTCTGGAAAAATTACATCTCTAGTGTAGAGCTACCTCATCAACAATATGTATTTCATTCTAATTACTTCTCAACACAGAAAAGAAAAAAAAAAAAACAGGAACACAAAAGTTATTCTTTAAAATTTTAAACAACCTTTTTGAACTTTATATACTATCACTAGACCTCTGATTACAAAATTCACTAAATAACAAGGTTTTAAAGAGTATCAAGAGTATTACTGTTCATGAGAAAGGAACTTAAAGTATACATGACACCTGTCACAAATACATCCTAAATCATAAAAGTCAATGTGCTCCACAGGTGATTTGGTGATGGGAAGCCCACGGGGATTAAAACTGAGATGGAAAAAGACACAAAATGATATAAAAATAAACTATTATTAAAAAATATTAATAACACATAAAACAAACGAAGTCATAAAATGCCCACTGGTTTATAAAGTCCAAATCATTATAACTTGAGCATAACTTCATAATCTAGCCAACACTCATGAGGCATGTTTTTGCATACTAAGAAATAAAAACTAAAAAGGGTTAGGTGAGTAGCAAACTGAAAAATGAATAACTATGTGGGAGAAACAACTCTGAATAGGCCTTTCTTACTTAACGTACTGCAACTAAACCCAAGGGTTACTAAGTGATACTCTGTCATGTACTATGACCTATCTGACATTGTTCTACAAACAGTGCAGAATACATCACAGAACTGACATCAAGTGAGGGGTACCCACCTATAAAAAGATCTTGCCACAAAGGTGTTTATATAAATGACAAGTTCTAACCCATAAATTTCAAAAGAGAGATATATTTATAGTCAGATGAAGTGAGTACTATGAAAAGTAGACAGCTATACTTTGCATAAATACCAACAGTACTATTTTTAAGCAAAATCTTAAATTAAAATCTGTCCTAATTGTGATTATTTACAACAACCATACATTTTTAAAACAGAAGAAAAAGAATGAAAAGGCAAAGAAATCTGCCAAAACACCAAGGCTGTTAGAATATCTGGACTGACAAAAGTATTTTTCTTCTCTCAGTTCTACATTTTCCACATTTTATTTATTATTCATGTACTATATTAAAATGAACAAATAGATTTTTCTTCAGGAAAATTCCCTTTCAAGTAAAAATTCATTTTGCAATGGAAAAATTCATAAAGATCCACTGATGTGATGATGATACAAAAACTAAGCATTCTAAACAATGAAAAACACATTAAAAGGTAGGTGGACAGGGTGGGAAAAATCCAAAACAAGAATAGTAAAGTAATAAATTTAAAAAAAAACTATGAAAAAGTTTAACAAATAACAGAAAATAAAACGTGAATGATCATAAGACATATTTTACCAAAGAGTCTCTAAAAGATTAAAAGAATAATTATAATATGCAGTATTGTGGACCCTCCTGGTCATGCAACAGGTTAAAGCATGGCAGTTTGAAGCTATTGCAGCCACTGCAGCATGAGTTCAATCCCTGGCCAGGGAGGTAACCCACATGGTGTAGCAGACCTTTCCTAACCCACATGCTGCTTTCTTTCCCTAGACAGTGTATTTTAATCCATTTGCCTGTTCTGCTCTCCATAAGTCCTCTCACCCCCTACACCTCTTGGACTGTACCCCAATTCTGTATGCATAAATAAATCAAACTTTAAAAAAATACATGTAGTGTTGTGGAGTAGTTTGTACACTATTGGTAAAAACATATAAAAGTACAGTCATTTTGAAGGCAATCTGGCAGTTTTCTGAAAACTTAAATGCCTTATCTTTTGATTTAGCAAACTCACTTCTAGGAATCTATCCCATAAAAATCATTACAGGAATATACATCATTATAAAAGTGAAAAAATGACAAATAAAAGGAAAATATATACATTATGGTTGCGATATTCTATAGCTAACTAAAAGAACTAATATATCCCATGAAAAGAATCTCAAGATTAACAAAGGAGTAAAATAAAGCAAGCTCTGAGGTGGGAAGGGAGCAAGAAAGTATTCATTCCATTTATTTAAAGAGGGGTGGAAAGAGAGTGTGTGCATTCATAGTGTGCAGACACACGTGTATAGAAAAGCCTGCCGAAAGGAGCTCGCACTGGTCAAACACAATTTATGCATAAGAGTATCAGGTGAGATTAGCTAATAAATGAAGTGAAAATGAATGAATTATAAAAGCTTCATTTTTCAGTCACCTCTGTAATAATTATTCTGGCAATGATGTTAAAACTACTAATTTCTGTTAGAAAACAGAATATGAACAAAATCTCAAAGTTATTAACCTATGGATTCCTTACCTCAAAAAAGTCAAGGAAATACAGTATGGGGGAAGATACAAGAATATTTTTAATAACAGCTAATATTATGGTCAACAGAAGGGGCTCATGCATTTACAGTCCTTTGTGTCTCTTAATGGTGGGAGAAGCCCCTGCGATTCTGTTAACACTTAACCTTGTTGCGTTAAATCTAATCTCCAGTTAAGTTTCCATATCTGTTACTATAGAAGTTAGTAAGAACAGAATATTGACTGTGTTACTGAGAAACATTGTTAATGGTAAAAATGATCCAACAGACTGCTTATGAGCTGAGAGAAACTAAAAATGCCTGGAGATGCTTTTATTAGAGTTCCCTGAGTACAGAAAATAATAACGGGGCTGTCCCTTTCTGTCACTGTTATGTCATATAGTGGATATGCTGATTCCAGTGCAGATGAAGTTCCTGTGTCATAATGATTCCTGAGCTGTCACTTTGGAATGCAGGGCGTGTCTAATGAAGACAGTGCCCTGCTATAGGGACTACTATAAAATCTCTTAGAAAACTGGAAAGAGGTCCTCCCTGGTGATGCCACAAGTTAAAGCACAGCACTACGAAGCACTCTGAAGCTATCCACGGTCACTGCAGCATGAGTTTAATCCTAGGTCAGGGAGGTGACCCACAGAGCATAGCAGACCTCTCCTGACCTACCCTTGTTCCCCTCAGCAGTGTATCTCAGCACATCTGCTCCCTATTCTGTCTCTGGTGAATCCTCTCACAGCTGCCCCCACCCTACACCTCTGGCCTGTACCCAGTTCTGTATTCATAAATTTAAAAAATCTTTAAAAAAAGAAAGAAAAAAAATCAGAAGGAAGGAATGAGGTTGCCATATTGGCAAGCTTGGTTTTTTGTTTTTTTTTTTTCTTCTCCTTTTATCTTTCTGAATAAGCAAAAGCTAAATGCTACCTATGGTAGTCTTGAAAATATTAAAGTTCAGATACCCTGATAAACATTATAATGCTATTCCCATATATTATCAGTGGAGCTAATAGTTTAGTGAGCATAACAAACATGGTGGAATATTGGTAAAATATAACTGGGTGGTCCCCAGGAAAAGGGGAGGTTCCAGTTTCCCTGCCCCACCCAAAGAAGGGTGAAGCTGTGCAGGGAGAAGACTGGAGAGAAGGAAGCAAGATGGAGAGACAGAGGAAACCTGAGGCCTGTGGGGAGGTAAACAATGGCAGCTTATATCTTGACTTTGAGTTTGCTCTTTCCCTCCCAGACTTGTCTTGCTATTTCTGATCCTTTATATGGGGTTTTGCTGGAAGGTGCCTTAGACTTGTGGCAGGCTTTCTGGGACTTCTTTAGGCAAATTTGCGCGGACATTTACCCATGGGTGTTTGATTATAATCTTTGTCTTTTCTGCATTGTTTACTAATAGTATTAAAGTTCCTTTCCATTTAAATAGGGAAACTGTTTTATCTCTATGTGGCAGATGGCAGAACCTATTTTAGAGTGGGAAGGTTTGGGGTTCTGAGGTGCAACTCTCCCTGCTCTGTAACAAAAAACACAAATTTTGATTAAGAAGGTCAGGGACCTGACTTGTGATTCTGCATTTCCAACAAGCTTCCAGGTCATACAGATATTATTGTTTAATGTTATTGATTTATAGATTATTCTTTGAGCAACAAAGCTCCAAAAAAACCCTATGGAAATAACTCAACATTTTAAAAGTTAAATGAAAAATTTCTTAAAACCTTATTCACTTAAAAAAACACACACACCTTATTCATTTTAGCAGCAGTAGTATTTAAGTTATATAGTGGAAAAATAAAGTAGAAATAAAGAAATAATAAAGCTCCTATGAGGACTGTCACTACTTCTGAGATTCCATTATAAAGGAGGGGAAGATAATTAAAAATTAAAAAGGAATGAGAATATCATGCACCTAAGAAGAGATGAAAAATAAAATCCATATTATTGGACAGATCACATATCGTATTTTACTTTTTCAACTCAGATCTAAATAACATGTGTTGGTAGCTTATGTTAGCAATGTCATTAAGTATGACTTCAGTGACTAAACAAGGACTCCAATATATTAAATACACATCACACTGCACATAATTATTATATTATATTGAGAATTATCACTATTACTTTTAGTCAGAAGTATAATTCAATCACTTAATCAAACAGAGCTTTTTTTTGTTTGTTTCCTTTTTCTATTAGTAAGATTCAACTGATGTAAATCCAACTGGTGGAAGACCAAACTTCTTCATAGTTCTACTAATCAATATAATGTCTTGCTGACACCATTTAAGTATATTAAAAATAAAACTAAAGTGCAGTCAGAAATATATCCATATTAAAATAGAACGCTTCTCAAACATACTAGTCAGTAACACATAGCAAAGGAACATTTCAGACTAGTAGTTACATAAAAATGACCTATGAGAAATTATACTGGAAAAGAGTCAAAATCCATCTTTGCTATATTACTTACAACATCCTGTAATAATTTTATTAGAACACTGTATGAGTCATTTATAACATTTATGAAAAGTGCATTAATGTTTAATAAAAATTTCCCTCCCCCAAAACCAAAATAGATCATTTTAAATCTCCCCAAATTTAACACTACACAACATACCTCTCAGTAACATCTTTAAAGATATAGCACCCAATGCAATGATAGTGAAGAAAAGGATAAACAGCTAGACTATATCAAGTTAAAGAGCTTCTGTACAGCAAAAGAAACATTACAAAAAACAGACATCCCACTAATTGTGAAAAAATTTTCTCATAAGCTCAAAATGTACTTGTAATATAAAATCTCCTAGTTTTTAAATGTGACCAATTTAATTTTTTTAAAGATTTATTTATTTATGCATACAAGAACTGGGATACAGTATGGCCAGAGGTATAAGAGGTGAGAGGGTTCACCAGAGACAGAGTGGGAACAGAACAGGCAGACTGATGAAATACACTGCTGATGGGAGCAGCGGGTGTGTCAGGAGAGGTCTGCCACGCCATATGGGTCACCTCCCTGGCTGGGGATTGAACTCATGCTGCAATGACTGCGATAGCTTCATAGTGCCGTGCTTTAACCTGCTGTACCACCAGGAAGGGCCCTCAATTTAATTTCTTAAAACTATTTGTGAGCTGACCTTTTAAAAATGGCATCTTTGGTCAAAGCCATGACCTATGAAGCATAGACAGTACCCTTAGTATAAGAAGTCACCAACACTAACAGAATTTTTCAATCCTAAATCACTCATCAGCAATGATATTCATGCACCTGAGCAGCAATAACGTATCTGTGAATAAGAGTAGTCATTGACCAAAAAAAAATCAACATAACTGCTACTTTTGATGATCTCTATTATGCACATACTCCACAGACAGAGTGGGGAACAGAACAGGTAGATTTACTGAAATATACTCTGCTGATGGGAGTAGCAGGCGAGGCAGGAGAGGTCTGCTGTGCCATGTGGATCACCTCCCCACCCAGGGATCAAACTCAGACCATTGCAGTGAGAGCACTAGGACTTACCCCAAGGCCACCAGGGAGGCCCTGCTTCCTATTTCATTATGAAAATAAACATTCAAAGAATAATTTCATATGTTCCAATCACTGCATCTAAAAACTACTACTATTCCAAACATCCTCTTTTCCTTCGGTGATATTGGCCATTTTTCTTTTTATTTAATCTCTCCACTTGCTACTGGATGCTATTCCTTTAACCTTAACCTCTGTACTCAAAACTTATGCTTCAGCAATTGTTCCCCTTGCTATTCTTACATCAATTGTTAACTCTCCCTTTCTACTGTTCACTTCCACCAGTACACTAACATGTACATAATCTCTGCATGATGATAAGCAATTTCTAGAATGACTCCCTAGTGATCAGTACTTCCTGGTACTAATACTCTTCAAATAGCCCCTCCATTATTGAAACAGGGTTGTTATGTGTGTATAATGGAATAAGGCAGTGACAGGACATACTTCAAAACTAGGCTATAACACTAATTCTTTCATATAACTGTCTTTCTGCAAGTCTAAAGCCAGATTTTCTACCATGAGTATACCATGAGTCTATAGCAAGGTTCCACTGTCAGACTGAGATCTCTGGCCAACATTCACAAAAGAACTAAGCCTGCAATAGGGATGTGAGCATACTTGTAAGCAGATACTACAATCCCTGTCAAATCTTGAAATGACTGCAGGGCAGACCAACAATTTTAACCACAACGTTCTGCAAGCTCTAATTCCTATAAGCTAAAGTCCCTTCTCATTCCTTTACTTAAAAACTCTTTAGGAATTACATTTAATCACTATCCTTTCCCTCTTGATTTTTGATTCTCACTTGAACACTCTAGAATAAAAAAAAAAAACAATGACCCTCATATATTACTAATTTTAATAATTATAACAAGTATATTGTTTTTGTACTATTGAGTAATATTTAATTCTATAGAAAAATTGTAATAGATAAAACATATGTATAGGGTAAACAGAATGGGACAAAAGAACCAAGAGATACTTAATACTTTGAGTCACTTAGTTACTATATCTCAGGAGACAGTGAAAAGGTCAGGATACACATGAGTGAAAAATATAATATCCTAAATTCTTAATTTGGTCACCCATCAGTGACATTTATTCTGGCTACACGTTGTCAACAGTCTAAGAAACAAAAATAGAACCCATAGCTATTCCACAGATTAACTGGAGAGCTAAAGCTATGGCCAAGCACATCTGTCCCAGGACACCTTCCATGTAGGTTCCAGTTCTCATAACCATATAAGCAAAACTGATAAGCAGGAAGGACTATAAACACTGTATAACCCAGAATTCAGGCACTGTGGTCACTCTACCCAACTTGTACCCTATCTAAGAGTGTTAATGAACCCTGTTATTTATCTCCCTTGCTTCTCTCCAGGGATTTTACATCTATGTAATTTTAAGAGACCATGTGCTATAAGGCTTTTGCCAGTGAGCCTTTTTTCTAAATCTCTGAGATGGGTTGGCTGGCAGTAGACCTGGAGTCTACCACAGCTTTAGGGACTCTGACTCTAAAGACAGTATTTAACAAGATTACTTAACTTTCCTTTTTAAAACATTTTGCTTACTTAGCCTCTGGGTCATCCACTACCTACTATTCTCCTAGCTCACTGGTCAAGTGTTCTCCATCTCCTTTACACCACATGGATATATAACCAGTTTCAGCTTTAAATAACATCTGCAGGCTTATGAGTTGCACGTTTCTACATCAGTCTAAACTACAGACAATTTAAAATAAAAGGTTTCTATCTACTTCTAAACTTACTCCTCCCTTGTATCACTGCAATGATATCCTAGATGGACTCCCTGATATCTAGCCACTGTAGCCTACTCCCAACCACAATATAATTGCTGTGTCTTTATTTTATTTGTATTTTTTTAGTAACTGCTGTGTCTTTCAGGACCCAAACAAAGCACATAATCTGAATCTAATCATGAGAAAATAAAAGAAAAAGACAGTATTAGGTACATTAAGTAGAAGACTCAACCTATATTCTTCAAAAAAGTCAATGGCATGAAATACTGGCATGAAGAAACCTTCCAGATTAAAGCTAAATAAGAGATATTAGAAATGAATAGAATGTATGCCTCTTGATTTCATTTTGCTGGAATTGACATTATCGGGACAGTTGCCATACTAGATACAGTCTGCATATTAGATAAAAGGGACATTATGTCTACAATTTTTTCTTGTAGAAGTCAGAAAAAAATGAGAGACATAATGCAGCAAAATGTTACCATTTGGGAGATTTACATGAAAGGTATATGGAAAATCTTTATATTATAATAAATTTTCTATTAAATCAGAAATATAAATTTTATGTAAAAACAACTTTAAGTTAAAAAAACAAAAAATAAAAAGTATGAAATTCTAATCAGGAAAAATTTTCAGTAATATATTGAACTTGAATGGCAAATTTCAGATTTTAAAAGATGATCTCTACAAATTCTCCTTTTAGGTTCAATATAAAAAGTTATTACAATGAAAGAATAAAATGTATAGTAACAGTAGACTTAACATATAACTCTTTTAATATATATATTTTAATTAGAATAACATACTAGACTTACTTCTATTTCTAAATTTCATTTAAAAACTAAGTATCACTAAAGTAAAATATCAGAGCAAAACATACTGTAATTTCATACAATAAAATTTCTAGCTTATTTTAGAACATTATCATGCTATAAAGATTCAGAAAACCTATTTCAACTAAAGCACTACAAAACACTGAAGAAAAAAGTAGAATAAAATAGTACTAAAGTAAAAGAACTGATTTTATTTATTTAAATGCCCTATCAAGTAGTCATTTCTAAATATGAAAGAAAAGAAATTACCTTCATGAACTGTAATGCCACAATTGTCACATTGAATTATTTCATCAGCATCCTCGCTATTATCTCCAAGGCAAACACAGCAAATCAGAATATGGTCCATTTTTTGAGAACTCCAATTTTGACTCTTCTCAAGAATCAGCGAGTCCTAATATTAAAATATATCAGAAAATCATGTATTTAAATTAAAAGGTAATCATATAAAGTTCTCATTTTCAACTTATTATGTATTGCCACATTCTCCATTCTTTCAGCAAATTTAAAGCATGCTACATTTGCAAAGAATACCTCTTTGTCAAAGGGCCCTGAATACCCTTTCCGTATTGTTTTTCACTTCTGCAATTCCCATACTCTCTTTTTTTCTAAGAAATGAAAAATCAAGTATACAACTTTAAAAACCTTTCACTTATTTTGCCATTCTGGATTATAATCTGACCCCTTAAACTAGAAAAAAGGAAAAGTTAACATATAATTATTAACCCTGAATATAAGTTTAAAAAGCCTAACAGTTCCTTTTTTAGAAGTTTATAACCTTACCTAGAGGAAGATAGACATATATTAAACAGGAATAAATCAATTCAAGATAACATAGAAGCCTATCTGTATGTGATGGCACAATCAGACTTTATACTCCTTAACTGCAGAGAAATTCAGAAGTTTCAGGTTCATCAAACTACTGGATGATAGATCCACGAAAGTGTGCATAGGCACATCTGTATGCACAAGTATGGAACCCTGATGCATATAGTCTAAGAAAGGATCTAGGTCTACATGTTGCTAGAGGATTAAGAATACTAGGTTTAGTGAACAAGTATCTAGTATAAACTGGTAATAAAGACAGTTATTCATAATATAAAAGGAAAAATGTATTAGTAGACAAATATAAAATTCAAAGAGGGAAAGAGTTTGCTGTTTTTGATTAAATTCTTCTGCATTCTGGATTTAAACTTTAAATAAAAACAATCATTCTTATATTTAACAGATTGGGTCTAGCATTACATACAATAAAAGATGAACTTAAGTTCGTATTTTCATTTAGAAACCTAGTATATTCAAAACCAAAACTAATTAGTTCTATTACTACCCATTCAATATGTACCATTTCATACTTTTATATCCTTTTAGACTCAACTAATATCCAAAGGTAATATTTAGAGCCATCGCTTAAATAGCAATTCAAAAATGATACTTGAATGTCACATTACTGTCTTTCGATATATTTTCTGAATACTTCTAAATTTGCAACTGATGTATGAAGCAAGACAGAAGAGAATGCAAACCTCAATACAGAACAATGCCATTTCTCTTGAGAACGCTAATACTTTAAAGTTTCACATTTGCAGCTTTGTTATAAAACCAAGCAAAGTAGTTTGTGAGTTTGACATGGTTAGCAAATAAAGGTTAAGGCTTCCTAAAAAGAAAACTCATGTATTCTAGTATTTTGATACAGTAAGCAAAATAAAAAATCTGCTGCAACTTTCAACCCATTGGCTATTCTTTTACACCTAAGAACATTTGAAAAAGTCAAATGTTTTGGGGCTTCATTCTCAGCTCTCATTCAATAGCTATTGAACATCAAACCTACAGCTTTCTCAACTATCAAATACAGATAATAAAAATAACATGAATCTTATAAGGTGCATTGTGAGAATTAACAACATATAATGTGAATGTTCCCGATATAGTAAGTCTTCTGTAAATGCTCATTCCCTTTTTCCTTTCCTCTGCATTTCTTCTAAGTGATTCAAGAAGAGAAATGAACTAACCATTTTACTAAGGAATCTTCCTCTAAACTCCAAAAGGAAAGTTGTAAGTCTCAATAGCTCTGCTTCAATGCCAAGTCCAATAATGTACATTGCCATTTAAGTCCAAAGTAAACTTTTTCTTATGACATCTAGGTTAAAAAATCAGATTAGGAAAGACCTAGCAAACAACCAGAGTTTAATGACTGAAAGGCTACTTGTGCTACAGTTCTGTCTTACTGTTCTATTCTTTTGATCCCCTTTACCTGAGACTCCTATACAAGTATAATGCGAAGAAAAAATAGAGGGAACAAATGCCCTAATCAAGTGGGTGATAGATAATACTTTAATGTGGAAATCTAAATCATACATTCTCTTAAAAAAGCATGATTTAGGCCCTCCCTGGTGGCGCAGCGGGTTAAAGCACAGCACTGAGAATCTGAAGCCACTTCCGCATGAGTTCGATTCCCGCCTGCCGCCTGCCCGGAGGAGACCACATGGCGAGCCAGACCTCTCCTGACCCGCCCGCTGCTTCCCTCAGCAGTGTACTTCGTAGATCTGCCTGTTCTGCTCCCCACTCTGTCTCTGGTGAAGCTTCTCACCGCCCCTGAGCCTCTGGCCTGTACCCCAGTTCTGTATGCAAAAATAAATAAATCTTTAAAAAAAAAAAAAAGCATGATTTAGGGCCCTCCCTGGTGGTGCAGCAGGTTAAAGCACAGCACTAAGAAGCTAAAGCCAGAGTTTGATCCCTGCCCGGGAGGTGATCCACATGGCACAGCAGACCTCTCCTGACCCACCCGCTGCTCTCCTCAGCAATGTACTTCATCAGTCGGCCTGTCCTGCTCCCCACTGGCTCTGGTGAATCCTCTAACCGCTCCTGCACCTCTTGCCTATACCCCAGTTCTGTATGCATATATAAATAAATCTTTAAAAAAAATGATTTAGGTTTACTTCAATGGAGCAATAGTAAGTGCAGACACACTTAGGTAAAAGTGCCAATTTCTAGTAGCATATTTCTGAAGATGTAGACCATCTTTCAAGGTCTGAAGATAACAATTAAGCTAGAGTTGTTGTTGTTGTTTTTTACCACAAAATAGATTACTTGAAAATATGATTTTTGTATAATGACAGAAATTAGAATAGTGGATTTTTAACAGCACAAAAATATCACCTAGAATATCTCTTAATATTATGGAATTATTTAGTGGAATGTCATAATGGTTAACTACAAAAACAAAGGAGGCATTATAATAAATTAGTCACTACATATAGTAAGTTATTTCTTTCTTCCCCTTGGATTTAAATTTTACACCAACGAGGATAATACTGCCCAATGCTCTCTGTGGGCTTTAAAATATGTTTGGTGTTCATTTGTGTGTGTGTATGTGTGTGTGTATGTATGTATGTATGTATTGCACATGAATGATATATACAACAAAGTAAATTCTAAGTTATATGGATTTAACAGAAGAAATTCCAATGCATTTCATGCAAAGCCAAAATTTAAAAAATCCTACTGCCCTAAATAAGTCAGTATACCAAGAAGTTTGATTAAGAATTCTTCCTCTAAGTTTTTTTATTTATTCACCAGAAAAGAGTAGGGAACAGAAAAGACTGACTGACGAAGTACACTGCTGAGGAGCAGTGGGCAGGTCAGGTCAGGAGAGGTCTGCCACGCCATGTGGGTCACCTCCCTGGCCAGGACTTGAATTCACGCTGAAGCGGCTTTAGCTTCGCTGCACTGCATTTTCAGCCACTGTGCTACCAGGGAGGGCCCTTTCCTCTCAGTTTTAAAAGAGGATTCATTTCTCAAAAATCTCAACTTTTGCATAATGTTACAAATTGATATTATTTAGGCATTAGAGCAGTTTATTTTATTCTGATATTTGTAAGAAGGCCTCAAACACAAAGATTATTGATCAATTTTAGCAAAATTAACAATGGTAAAAACTCGTGGTTTTTATCAGATTCCCATTTCTAAAATTTAATCTATAACAGAGATTTTTATGAAAAAAGAAAAAGGTTCCAAATGTCAAATATTTCTATATTAATTCCCTTTCAAAGCTCTAGTTTCAAAGACCTGAAGAGACTGCTACATACAAAAATGTTATAGTTCTTGCCTCAAAATTGACCTTAAATGACTAAAAAGTTAAAGAATCTCAGTAAAATTCAGAAGTTTCAATATTAAAAGTTTTAAAGAAATATAGTACTGAATGAAAAAAAAATGCAATAATGTCACTGATAAAACCAAGTAGCCACACAGGAAATGCCTAGTTCTAGAACAGTAGTTGTCAAGGTGTGTTTTGGGGTGCTCTCAGGAAAAGGTAAAGGCTGTTTTTATAGTAATACTGTAATTGTTGCTTTCTACATTGCCTCTATAACAAGTACATGGTGAAGTTTTGCAGCTATAAGCCAGGGTTAACATCACTATCCTATTTCTGTGCTTCTTATTACTTATATTTTATAATTTCTGAACTTTAATGTGAAAGGATAACTTTCAATCTACATGTCCCACACATATATAACTGGGCAGGGGCGCTCAACAATTTTTTGAGCATATAGTGGGGAGAAAAATGTTGTTCCATTATGTAAAAATTGAGTGAGGAACCTTGATGGCATTGGAAGCTTTGCAGGAATTTTCCAAGAAATAACTTCACCAAGATGTCCAGTGATAAGCAAAGTCTGAAGAGGAGAGTCCCAGCACCAGCAGTGGTAGTTCAGATGCGGACCAAAGAGACCCAGTCACTCCAGAGACTGAAGAACAAGAAAAAGAAAATCTTCTGCCACTCAGCAGAGGAAAACCAAGCTCTCTAGCAAAACCACTAAGTTATCTACTGGTGCTAAAGAATTCAGAAGGAGCTAATCGAAATAACCCTTTATCCTCCCCCTAACATCCCTTGGCCCTAAATGAGATAACATTTATAACATTTGGGCCCTAAAGGAGATAACATTTATAAGTGGAGACTGACTATACTTGGTCCACCAGGTTCTATATGTGAAGGTGTGTTTCTTCTGGATAGCCCAATTTCATACAATTATCTGTTTAAACCACCAAAGGTTACTTTCCACGCTAGAATTTACCACTGCAGTATCAATAGTCAGGAGTCATCTGTCTAGATATCTTTATAGAAAATGGAGTCCTGCTTTGACAATCTCAAAGGTTCTGCTGTCAATTTGTTCTCTTTTGATAGAATGCAATCCTGTGGGTCCTTTGGTTGGAAACACAGTCACTTCAGTATTTGACCCATACAGCAGAACAGAACATGACAGGTTAGCCAGACAGTGAGGCAGACAATGAAACTCATATAATTTGTATGCAGTGTGAAGGAACGTAAGTCATCTTCTCACTGTGCTACAAATATATAGCCTTTACAATATGGACTGCTGTATATATGTATAGTATAATTACACTAATTCTACTCTCTGATTTTATCTTTTGGAGAGTGGGAAACTATGAGCAGTAGAACTTTGTAATTGTAGATTAATTGTGTTCAAAATGCCTACTGGAAAGTCTTGATACTTTGGGATATCAAAATCTATTTTGTGATGTACTTAGGATACTAGTCCTGTAGTCTACCAAATATTAGAGAGCATATCAGCCTAAATCACTACCTGTATGACATTATAAAAGTAGCCATAGATGGGTAGCTCTCCTCCCTCCCCGTGATACGTAGGTACCTCTCCTAACTCCTTTTCCTAATACACCTGTCCTTTTGAAATTAAAAAAAAAAAAAAAGTACCCATAAATGACTAGTAATTATGTCACTTATATTAAACCTGATTTGTTTGTTTCTGAGTATGTGGTTTATGCTGCTATGAAAAATGTTTTTACCTTTTACCATTGTCAGTTTGTAATGAGAAGGTTTTCTTTTACCCTTGTAGTTCAGAAAGCCACCTGATAAAATCAAACACAATAAATATGCTCCTGAAACTAAAACTTTTGAGAACTGCTTCTCTGGAGCATTAAAGGCATGTGATAAGGCATATTAAGACCATTAAAAGCAACAGTGATAACAGAGCTTCCTTCAAAAATTTATCACATTCTTCCAAAGAACTTCAAGTTTATGAAAATTTATAATTGTCAACTCATATTGAAGAGTTTAAATAATATTTAAATATTATTATATAAATAATCATAGTTAGAAATAGGAATCTTTCACATAGAATATTATTTAGGCAAATTAACTTTTTTAAGTTCTTCTATACTTTAATGTATAGACTACAGCCGAAGGAAAATTAACACAAAAAAAATTAGTTACTGTAAGGAAAAATTTCTTGAGACTTTATCAAGACAGTAATCTAAGAAATGCTTTGGAATCTCATCCCTCTAGGCATGTTAACCTAAATACACAAAGTGTTATTATTTATCATTAGTAAGAAGTTGTTACCAGTAGGAAAAACTAAATAACATATGTAGTCTTCAAATGAATCAAAAAAGATAGGCTGTAGAGCCTTTTAAACAATACATTATATACTGCATATTATTAACAAGTGGTTAACGTATATATTTTATGTGGCAAATTTCTAAACATATGCAGGTGATCTCTAGACCTTCACATAAAATCTAATGTTTATTGCCTATCCTGCCTCTGTACAGCATAAAATCTAATGTTTACTGCTTTTATCATTAACTAGCCTACTTTTGTGAATGTCAGCCTAATAAAAACAAAGGAAGTGATACTGTCAAAGGTAATCTTAGCAAATCTGTAATGAGTGCTAAGTACTCTAAAATAACATGTCTAAATCAAATATAAACAACTGGATTTTCCATATCTCTAAAGTCACATTGGTAATATAAAACTGCCTTGCAATATCATTATAAATACTGTATTGTATTCCAAATGATAACTTTTGTTTACCTAAAGGCAAAAAATATGAACATGGAGGCAGGCAACATTCCTCTTATGAAAGTGGGCGATTCAGAAATTAACCAATATTTATAATCTAAAATAATTGTTGTTTCATATCTATTGATAAAGATAACCCCCACACAGCCTGCTATTTTGCTAAGAAAATCACTAATTTTTTAAATAAAACATAATCACTCTATGTAAAACTTGTAAGCAGAAAAAATGTAAAAGGACACATAAAGCATAGATGGAAAATCTTTCTACCAATTTAATCTATTTCAACGAGATGCAAAAGGAAAACGTTAAGTGCTAGGTAAAGAAGTGAATTTTGGTGACCATAAACACATTAACAGAAATGAAAGACTTAATTACTAGAGTTCTGCATGTGATGTAACATGTACATCTACATGTAAAATGACAGTTGAATCTTTCTCTTGAAAAACATATACATAAACACAAAGACAAAAAGACACAAGTATGTTTGACTGAAGAGTCTTGAAATGTTGCATCTTGGGCCCAATGGATAAACCTAACTTTCAATAGTAGAACTTCAAGTGGAAGAACTGAGTCATTACTGTAGTTTTATGACAGAAATGTTTGTTTTGTGATAGAAATGTTTGCTTTTTTGTTCATTTCTTTGTAGAACTTACTAAATATATGTAAACACATAGTTCACATATATTCCCATACATCATAAAGATTTGGTGACCAGTCAGATGATGGGTGTTGTAAATACTAAAGAATTTAACCTTTAAAATGAATGTCTAAAAGTCTGAGACAATCATTAGGCTGTCTGTTGCCTTGATCTAAAGGATTCTAAAAGTCTAAGTTTTATGCAGATATGGACATAACTAAGTTGAAAGAAGGTGACCTTTGTTTTCATAGTCCACTCGGCACCTCTCAGTAATCTTATGAACAAAGGGTTGTGGGAATAAAAGGGGGAATGGAAAACTCTACTATTTCCAAGTTTTTAGATGTAAATACATTTTTCTAAATATATGGACTATGAGCTCCTTGAGACGGTGACTGAGTTCCTTGAGGACGGTGACAAAATAGTAGATACTGAATAAAGGTTGACTGACCAAATTAATAAACGCTACAGATAGAGGGTGGTGATCCACTCCCATAGCTGTCTAGAAATAGAGTTCAAGGAAGCCACTTAATATAATGAGTAGAATGAGTTAGAAGAATTCCCTTTTCCCCAGACAGACAGATATCATAAAAATTGGGTTGATCTACCTCATTACTCTTGCTTTGAGATAGTGTCAGGCTATCATTGGTCAGTTCCTCATCATCAGCACTGTTTCTGCTAAGAACTTTACTCTTCTTCTTCTTGCAACCTGCTTCACTGGCAGGGCTGCTATGATCTTCATCATTGCCTTCATCATTGTCATCCTCATCACTTCCACTTCCCTCATCTTCATCATCCTCATTATCACCATCACTTCCTTCTTTCTGAGATGCAGTTCTTCCCTTTCTCTTTACTACAGTAGGCCGCCAATCATTGTCATCTTCACTGTCATAGTCATCCATGTCATTCAGCTCTTCCATGGATACAAAATCCAAAAGTGGCCGGTTTCGACGAAGGTTCCACTTTTTTGGCTCACTGACTTGTTCCTCTGCAGTAGTTGTCGTAGTAGGGACAGAAGGAGACGTGTTAATAGCAGGAGGACTTGTGGCTGGTGTGATGGGGGCAGCAGAAGCAGCCACATTATCAGATACTGTTGCTTTTTCTTTCTCCTTCTCTCTCTCCTTCTCTTTCTCTTTTTCCTTGTCCTTCTCTCTTTCCTTTTCTTTTTCCTTCTCTTTCTCCTTTTTCTTTCTAGGTCTTTCACCATTCTCTTCTTCCTCCTTCTTTTCTATTTTAATTAACTGTTTTTCTGATGATAATATTTCTTCCTCTGCAGAATTTTTAAGTTGTTCTTCTTTTACTTTAATATCTTCATTCAGTTCTTCCTCTAAAATATTTTCTTCAGAATCACTACAGGAACCTTCTCCACTGTCTTTTGAGGGATCTTCACTTCCATTACCACTCCCTTCTGAATCTGTTGAAAATATGAGAAAAAAAAAACCACACATATGTATATACATACACACACACACACACAACGCTGACACAAATGAAACCACCAAAGTTTGTGAATAACTTGCAAAACAATATAAACAAATTTAAGTCAGAAGATGGTAGACATTCCCAACCTGATTAAATAATAAGTCATGAAGTTGGTATAATGGTTTTAGTTAATATAACACTAATGAAGATGAATATATGTAACTCTAAATTAACATATGCTTTTTAAAAAGGAACATTTTATATCATATATCTTAACCTAGAGGCAATTTTTTCTAAAAGTATATTTTTCTTTTTAAACTGGGTATTTGATTTTAATGTATTAATAATAAAATTAAAACTAAATTCATCTTCCACCCTTTCTTTTATAAACTATATGGAATTACAAGCATTGAGTCACATTCAGAACAAGAAAAATTTAGCACACACACAAAAAAATCCTGCTTCATTTACTTCACTATTTGTCCAGCAAAAATGAGCATATATATTTCTGACAGTCAATCTGTACCATATCACAAAACATAAGTGAAGAGAGACAAGAGCAATGGCACAGAACAGGAAGTTGTAGGAGAAAATATCAATTTTCCTGCTATTTAGGACTGCTTATATCAAATGACATTATTAAGCTTTCTAAGCTTTTAAGCATTAATTTTCCCCTAATGAAAAAAACTGATGAATTTGTGTAAAAAAACTAACCCATCTTAGAAAAGCACAACCACAGTAGTCACTGAAAGGATAAGCTGGTAACACTAATGAGCACATGCAGGACAACAGCTTTCTAGCAACTTTCTTTCATTCCTACCTAGTCAGCCCAAGTCCTCTCATCTGAACACTACTCAGTAAACTTTCAAACTTTGCATTTAAATCTAAAGTATATGGGAAGAGGAATAATGAAGAAGGGGGAAAAGTGGGTGCAGGAGAAACTGGGAAACAAATCAATCATATTCAAGCCCTGTCTGATACCAATAGTAAAATCTGCAGTGTATTGAAGATTTTTCATCTATAACCAAGAAAATAATTAAATGATGAAAAAAGTTTCCATACCATTTTAATTTGTTACTGTAACCAGCCTTGGCCTCTATAATTAACTAGAAATCAAAAGTAAAGAAATTTGTCTATAATTAGTATCTGGTACCTACAGTGCCTTAGAAGTCCTTTACAAATGACAGATAGATAGATAAGATAGACAGATAGACAGACAGATACAGATATTCTGAAAAGCAAATCATGAAAAAGACTGACATTTAGTAATGTTGACCAAGGCTGTAAACCATCATCAATCTGAAGCTTATCACATAGGTACCCACAGCTTATTCTTGACTGCTGTGAAAACACTCTGATCCTAACCCATCTTGCAATGACACAAGGGCAATGCAAATCAGTACTCCTTTAGATGAACTTTTGGAGACTGGTATATTGTGCAATGTAGACTGTTTTAAAGATTTTAGAAAAGTAGCATAATATATGCACAGTTTTTTTTTTCAATATATTAATGCCTCCAGTGAGGAATAAGGTACTATACTGTAATCAAACAAGTCCTATAAACTCCTATTCGTTCCACAAGATTTTATTATCAAGTAAGTTTGTGCTAAACTTAGGAAACCCGTTTGGATTCAATAGCTTCTCAAATTTCAGAAATTCACTCACAAATCATCACTCACAAATGGATGGGTTCTTTTCAGTACAACAGCTTTACAAGTCATAAAACAATTACGGGACTTTTATACCACTCCTAAGAATTAAATCCAACTTATTAAGAAAATACTTTGTAAGAAGATAATAAAAGGCACTTCTAGATACTTTTAGATAAGAATATAATAATAATCAGAGTTAGTTAAATGGAGAGAAACTGCAGATTGACTAAAGAGAACTAAAACATCTTACAAGTAATGCCAAAATTAAAAGACCTAGGAGATGTAAAGATACTTTTCTTTGGATTAATCTTCTAGAGACTTTTTTAGAAGTACCTACCTAAAAATACTTTTAATTCTCTTTAGCAACAAATAGAGTACATTAAAAAAAAAAAAGATGAACTATGGAAATCTGACCAAAACTGAGACCAATCCATCCTCACTATAATTTGGTATTTTTTACAGAATGACAGAAACATTTGTAATTCGGTTTTGGTTGTTGCCAACAATTAATCAACTAATTTTTAAAAGTAGAGGAAATTGATACTCTATATTCTTTTCATTTGTTATTAGAAAAATGTGACCCTGTCTCCACAAATATAAATCCTAGTAGTTCACTTTATCATCCAAATATAACACATTATTCAAACTCCATCTTCATACTTCAGGAACATATCAAAGTTTATCTTTCTTTGATCTCTGAAAAAAAATTCATCTGATTAACCGTCACTTCTTTTTGGTACATTTACACTTGAGGGATGGAGACAAATAATATTTACTACCAAGCATTGCTTGGTAATAATGACAGTGAAAAAAATCAGAGTCCTTGGCTATCTATAATTATATTTTCATAGACAGCAAAGAAAAATTTGCTACTGCTACATATTTAAATAAGGACTTTGCATGGTATTCTAAATCCATCAGTCCTTACCTCCCTCCTTAAAAAAGGAAACTATAATAAGCCAGATACTTCAAGTATAGCTATCTTAAGCATAAAGACAAAGTTGATTCTTTGTCTACAATAAAGCATTTTACATTAGGGAAAAAAAAAAAAAACATTAGAATTGAGACCCTTACTTCCTCTTTGGTTAATAAAAGTAATCTTTCTCAAATACATGGAGTCTCCCAGCAATATTCAGTGCACAAGTTTTCTCCATGATAAATATTAAACAATAAAATCAGTATGATTTAATCCAGTTTTATGTTAACTTTGCAGTGTACATAATCATCTTTGTTCGTCAACTTTAATTATCTAGATATTTCATTCAATGATAATGATTTCATGCAACAGTGATTAGTACTATAAATATGCATGA
Source organism: Condylura cristata (assembly GCF_000260355.1). NCBI lineage: Eukaryota > Metazoa > Chordata > Mammalia > Eulipotyphla > Talpidae > Condylura > Condylura cristata. Next base: position 15,542,591 of record NW_004567106.1, on the reverse strand, counting down.
TAAATATAGATAACTGGCCTACTGGTTATTCAGTTCTCATCTTGGAGTTAGCTCTGACTAACCTGTACATTTCTTTAAAAAAGAAAAAAAAGGTCAACACACTTCATAATCTTTTCCTGACTCTAGTTCTAGTTACATTATTTTGTATTTTACAGAAAAGTCTAGACCTGTAACTCTAAAGTCCAGGCAATTTGTCCCACAGAAGACATGTGGCAATGTCTATAGATACTGATTGCCAGAAAAGGGTTAGGGTGGAGAGGAACACAGGGAAAATGCTCATGGCACTTTAATAAACAGAAGACAGGGAGGCTACTAAACATCCTATCATACATACACAGCACAAGCCCCCACCACAAAGGGTTATCTAACCCAAAATACCAATAGTGCTTAAGTTGAAAAACCTTAGCCTACAACAGATGTTCTCAATTTAACCTCGTTGTACTTTCCCATGCTTACCTTTTCTACTCTTTCACTTAATCTTGATCCCCAAATATAAATGACATTTTCCAGCTGTCACATTTTTAGTGTTTTCCCCTACCTAGATTCTTTCTCCTTCAGTTCCTACTTCAATTCTTAACACCTCAATTGCTCAATCATGGTTAAAGACTTCTCCCATCTCCTTTGAAAGACTTAAACTACACAGGTTTTGTAGCATCTATGCATCCTTTAGTAATTAAGAGTCATGACTCTAATATTACTATTTCTTTCTTAATTCACAATATTCAGCAAAGTGCTTTTAAAATCAATGACCAGCTCTTGCTCCATTTACCCAAAGTCAAATTAAACACAAAGTACTACCAAAGCAAAGTCTTAGACTAACTCTTCCAGTTAAATTATTTTTCGCAGTATGGGCTAACAAAACTTAACTGTCACTCAAAATCTAAAATTAACCATTTACTTTGAATAGGGAGTTGGGAGGACACACTATTTTATCTTGTGTAATAAAGGTAATCTATGCACTCATTTTTAAAAATATTCCACTTTTAGAACAGATTACTAAATGTGCTGTTCGAAATGTCTCCTACTCTATTCCAATCCTAGGACTAAATCTCATATATAACCACTCCATCAAATATGAAACTGCCACTATTCCACTGTTTTAGAACCACAAAACTGGTAACTTCAATTGGTTCCACCTAACATTTCAACATAAAGTTTTTCTGGTGGTAACCAATCATTAAAATTCTAATGTATTAGATGCTCTTAATATCCATTTTGGGACTTATTATTTTAAAATTATTGACTGACCCCAATCAAAAATGAATAATTTAGCTCTACTTTTTCTAAAATATAAACTTTTCAGTTCATAATTTTCTGAAAGTAGAGACTTGAAATCAATTATTAACTGTCAATACTGTGGCAAGACTTTTTTTTAATTCATGTAATATTTATTGAATGTTTGGTTCTGTGGAATAGTAAGAAACAAAAACAAACTGACCTTAAAGTCCAGTGGAGTAAAGAGAAATAAGGTACACCATAAAGGCAACATAGAATGGAAAACATTCAAGGGGATATAAGAGTTCTAGTAATTCCAAGGAGAACATGTTCTTGGTGCAAAAGAGGTGAGGCAAAGAAAGGAGGTAGTATCTGAGCTCTGACTTCAAAGATGGGTGGTATGGTAGATGGAAAATTATCATACTTACAACAAGGCTTTTTTAAACAATATTTACCTTTTCTATCACCTGATAAGCATATGAATAAAATGTTTTATCTTCAAGGGTTTTGAATATGTTAACCTTCAAGGTTCCAGAATTTTCTACACTTAAATACAAATATGAAGTTTTGTAGTCAGAATTTTAAATTTCAAAATGAAGACTAGAAGAAAGTGATGAGCAGAATCCAGTTAACAAAAATAAAGGCCAACGAACCTAATCATTGTAACATTTAAGTTCTAAGGAAGTTAGTTGTTCATTCAATAAATTATGTGTAGAGATTTTGAAAGAAGTTATAAACAGACATTCACCTATTTCTCCTGTTCATCAACAGGGTTGGAATTCTACAACTTCAACATATTTGAAAACCAGTGATAAGTCTAATGTCTTCTTCCCTATGAGAGTCGAATAACACCAGGCAAAGAAGGGGATTCAAAAAAAAAAACACTGGTAATCTAGAGATCTAGGCTAAGTCAGAATCTCAGCTATGGTGACACCAGAGCACATTAACCAAGAAAACAAAATACATTTCAATTTCTTCTATAACTAGTTTAAGCAAAATCATTTCCTACTAAACTTTCATTTTCAGTAACACATGAGAACTACACAAATGAATGTGGGATCTTCATTTCACAGGGGCTATGTCTAAGTCACGAAATACAACAGGCTAGTTATTGTGACAATAAGAACAGGGAGTATAAATTTTTTAATGCTTTTAGGAGCAAGATTTTATTTTTTAATGACCAGCTTAACAGAGGTCATCCTACTTTTACCTCAACAACACATGCAGATGAATGAAAACACTACCTAATATCGTACCAAAAAAAGCACGCTACCACTTTTTATAAATGTTAGATAATTCCCATTAATTCTAATTAGGATTAAAAGGTCAGGAATCTCTAGTTTGATAACAAATTATTTTGAGAAAGTGGACTGTATAGAAAAAAAGTAATATTTTTAGGTCGGTTTACAACTTCAATAAACCAAAACTACATTGTAGCCAAAAATATGTCTATCAAGGTTTTCACCAAAATATCTGAAATAGTTTATGATTTTATCTTTTTTTTTTCCTTTTAAGATTTATTTATTTATGCATAGAGTACTAGGGTATAGACCAGGTGTAACAGGGGAGAGTGTGAGAGCATTCACCAGAGACAGAGTGGGAAGCAGAGCAGGCAGTTCTACCAAGTACCTGCTATCTCTTTTCCTTTCCCTTGTCTGGAAGCACAAACATCAATGATCCCATTTTAAAGGAGGAGATGACAGAGCTAAGAAGCAATGGTTAATAAACAATTATTCAAGGTAACTTAACAACTGCTGGGAGTAACTTCAATTAGACATTACCACATATATGCAGTTTCCATTTAAGAGCTCACCCATCTACTTTTAGGATTATGTAATAAAAAAATGTAAATTTTGGAGTCAAAAGACAAGGCTTAGATCTATTACTTCCTAAGTGACCTCATATAAATTTTTTTACTCTGGTTGTAAAGCAGTCTCTCCTTCTAAGTTGCTATAAAACATTACTTGCAGTTATGGAACAAAACATTCTCAGTAAATCACAATGCTAATTTTGCTTTCTGATGTTATTAAAAGTAACCAACAGTAGTACAGGATATAATCTAATTTTATCACTTCCTACCACTCTTGAAAAAAAACAAAGGAAAAACCACAGACAAGGAGAGAGCTGTAACTAAGAAAAGCAAACTTTTGGGAAGAATATCTTAAGGGTTAAGAGAATGAACTGGAAGGCTTTAATTTCTCACCTTACTTAAATTTCCATCCAAAGGGACAAAATTATTAATAATTTTTGCACACGTTTATTAGTATTTTCCACATAAAATATTTAAACATAGTTTGTATGCATTTCTCAAATATCTGCTTAAAACTATGTGTATGTTAAGACATATGGAACATAGATACAAAAGAAAAGCCTAATCTTAAATTTCCCATTTTTGTGCAATTTCAATATATGACCCAAAGTTGTTTTTAAATCATAAAGTGTGATGAGCAAGTATACATACCATATACCTCAGAGAATTTTGCAAGACCCAATCCATAAGGTCCAGTACCTACACACAGTACAACTTTCTACTATGGGCAACTTTATTTGGTTAAGAGAACTAACTGACAAAAAGCAAAACTCCCCTGAAGGGCTCTGATCTAAAGAGAAGAACCCTGCTTATGGTTCACTTTATTCTCAGGATATTATTTTATTTTGGGATATCCGATTATTCGCCCTCTGTAGATGAAATAAGCATAAATATATTTTAGGTTGTAGAATGGAGTAAATGCTTGTGCATCTTTGAAATAGGTCCCTCTCTACTAATTATCTGAGTATTCTCAACAAAAATGGAAGCAATGATTACGATTTAGTGACAGACCTTAAGGAAATGTTGGTAAATCAAAAGGAAAAAAAAAGTTTATGTGCTTGACTTTGAATGGGCATTTTAATCAAAAGCCGAGTCTTTAAAAAAGAAAAAAACTTGAAAGTAAGCCAACTCCAGAAAGCTGGAGAGAGGGGAAGTGAGAAGAAAACGGTTACCTGAGGCATCTCCAACTTTAAAGTCACTGTCATCTGAACTATCATAATCGAGGGCTTCTAGCAGAGAAGCTGCCAAAGGCTTCACCTGCCTCCTCTTGGAGCTGCGATCCACTGTTGAAAAGAAAAATATTACATAGTCATTCTTTGTCACACCAACCTCTGAAGAGAGTTGTGCTAAAGGAAAAACACCTATTAACCTCGTGCAAGGAAATTTCTAATTCATTTTTCAAGGAATGGGGAGGTTGTGGGAACTTGGGCTGGGATGGCCAGCAGCCGCCAAGAGTGGCAGTGGTTCGCGAACCTAGGCGGGCCAAAATCAAAGCTAACCTTTTTGTCTATTTTGTAATGTTTCTGTACCTCGCTCGAAGCCCCTAATTTAAGACTCCATAACAGGCAACTAAGGAAACCGCAAAGCCCAGGAATAAACGTCGTGTTCATTCCCGCGGGCGGTGGAAGGGGAGCGTCCACAAAGGGTTCGGCTTCCCACAGGACCCTCCCACCCCCATCCTGCTCCCTCTTTTTGAAGGGGTGCAGTGGACTTTCTTTCTCCCCGCGGAAGTCTCCGACACACTTACTAAGGTATCCGTGAGGTGGTCGTTTGAAGGAGACCTAGGGAGTGACTGCGAGAGCCCAGGCAGCGCCGAGGTCGGGCACTGAGACCGCGGAAGCAAGTCGGAAGGTGCTATTTAAACGCGGCGCCGCCGACCAAACCCGGGCGTCCCAGAAGCAGCCCAGAGGTCCCCTCCCGCCCCCCAGCCCTGGAAAAACCGGCCCCGGCCGCTCGCGCCCCTCCCCTAGGCGCTCCTCGGCCAGAGGCGCCCGTGGCCCAAACAGCACGGCCAACACGGCGGCCCTTAGGAGAGTTCCCCCGTTAAAACCGCTAGAAAAAAAAAATAAAACAAATAAAAACTTTATTAGCCTGCACCAGAAGCAACAAAAGACCCAGAATTTGCACAGTCCGAGGCCAGTTGCCTGAGACAATAGAGAAAGCAACGACCCGGATACACCTCTAACCAAGAGGAAGTGAAAAGACAAGGCAGAGCGCGGCCCTGAGAGCAGCAGGAGCCCAGAACGCATGCGCTAAACTCGCCGCAGTGCTCCCTCCGGAGGAGGAGCCAAAAAAGAGCTGAAAGGTAGCCGAGCCAAGCCGAGAACTGACGAAGTTTATCAAAAGGCTTTCCACTCTTCAAGGCCCTGCCCACAAGCCCTGAGGCTCCGCTCTCCTGGCGTTTTACTCCATTCTCTGTCCATGGGACGTCAATTGTTGTTTTTGACTTCTGTGTTTTAAGGATTTTCTCAGAATAAACTTTCCACAAAAGAACGTGTGTACTATCAAAAAAGCCTAGTATTCTACTTGCTGTTTCCGTAAATTGGATTTCTTAAAATGTCTGCATATGTGTGAAAGTGAAAGGGGGGATGTAATTCCTTGAGTGTTGCTTTGTTTTGTTTTTTTCCAGAAAATTTGTGACTTGCCTATCTTTTACATAACTGACTTTTGGAGTACAACTTATTGAGTTCTATGAAAAATACAGCTCTAAGGAAGAAAAAAAAATTACCTGTTTTATGATTGTAATGTGGGCCGACATTTTTATTAAATCAATTGTGCTGATTAATATACCTATGGGAAAGTGTCCCCATCACAAATATAGTGTGTATTATCTCATGGGTGTGGGTTTGTAAATCTATTCAGAGAATTTTTTTTTAAAGATTTATTTATTTATGCATATAGAACTGGGTTACTGGCCAGACAGAAGTGCAGGGCAGTGAGAGGATTCACCAGAGACAGAGTGGGGGAGCAAAATAAGCAGATCCACAAAGTACACTGCTGAGAAGAGAAGCAGGCGGGTCAGAAGAGGTCTGCCATGGATGTGGATCACCTCTGGGGCTGGGGATCGAACACACTGAAGTTGCTGCGACTAGCTTGCAGTGTTGAGTCCTAACCCATAGAGCCACCGGGGAGGGCCTCAGAGAATTTTTTTAAAGATTTATTTATTTTTAGATCCTTCCTGGTGACACAAGGGGCTAAAGAACGGCACCAAGAAGCTAGCCAGAGCTTCCTCACCTGGAGTTCGAGTTCGATCCCAGCCAGGGCGGTGTCCCACATGGCATGACAGACCTCTTCGGTCTGCCTGCTGCTCCTCTCATTAGTGTACATAGTCAATCTGCCTGTTCTACCTCCCAGTCTGTCTCTGGTGAATCCTCTCACCACCCCTGCACCTCTGCTCTGTATCACAGTTCTGTAGACATAAATAAATATAAATTATTTTTTAAAATAAGCTTATTTATGCATACAGAACTGTGGCACAGGGCAACCGAAATACACTGCTGAGGAGAGCAGTGGGAGGTACTGAAGAGGTCTTCAGTGCCGTGTGGGTCACCTCATTGGCCTGGGTGCAGTGGCACCATTCAATTGCTGTGGGTAGTTTCACGTTAACCCCTTGCACCACCAGGGAGAGCCCCAGAGAATTTATTTTTAAGATACATTATTAAACATGAAACATATTCAAACATATATATCAGTCGTTCACCAGTTTCACACAAAATGTCTACTCATAAAACTATTTTTCTAATGGGTTAAAATACTAGAATCTGAAACAAAATTAACAGCTTTTAAATGCCAATGAGGCAGGAAAAATTAAATGAAGCTTATTCACATATCCATTTACTAGCCAAATACAGATTGAGTGGCTACATTTGTAAAGTGGGAAATAGTGTTGTGAAAAACTAAATGCATAAGAATCAAATCATGTAAGACAATAGTGGAATTTGCTCTTCAAAGAAGCATATGGGATTATTTTGTAGACTGAAATTAAATTTCATACAATTAAAATTTAAAAAAATAGTAAATAATTTATATTTATGTTGACAACCTAGAAATTTGATCTTCCGTAGCACAGTTTTTTTCAGTTTTACTGTGCACAGCTCTGGTACAATTAGGGATACAGACAAGTTAACAATTACAGAATGTAATTGATATGAAAAGAGCTGCCAGAATAAACATAGACAAGATAAAAGAATGGAAGGCACTCAAGGAAGGCATCCAGGAAAAGTCTTTAAGTATCTGAACTGTCTGGGAAAAGGAGAAAAGTAGACAACTAAAAATACATTTTTATAAGCATGTGTAGATGTGTAGGGCTAAGAAAACATGGTTCCTCATATTCCTCAAAAGTTATTCTACTGCTCCAGTTAACTGACATGTCAGTAGTAATATATAACAATTATTATATAATTACATATAGATAACACAATTACAATACAAACTCATCTTTCTGTTTTTCACACCACTGCTGAAACCTCTAGTGTCCTCACACATATTACCATCAGATGCACCTCAAATGCTTCTAATGTGTAATAGAAACTTCTTTTCCAAAATTTTAAAATATAGATAATAAATCCTATTCCTTTCCAATGATCATTCTTGAACTTACTTGTCTATGACAGAAAGTTACCCTTCTGCCTTCTAAAATGGAAGCATTCATCTTCCCTCACCTGATTTTCTCAAGATTTAGAGGTAGTAGCATCAGATTCTTAATATTCCCTGCTGGTTTTCAGGTTTATTATTTCTGGGTTCCTTCTCTTGGTGGGTATCTGTGCCAAATAAAAGACACAGCCAAGATGGAACACACAAAGGCAAGAATTTATTTCCTTGTGACAAGGAAAATAGCTAGTGAAGGCATAATTTCCAAAGAAACTGTCTCATAGAACAGTGAGGTAAAGTTATACAGTATTGCTTAGTGTGGGAGGGGGGTCTTTTAGTAATGTCTTTGTTCCTGGTGCTGCAAAGCACCACTTCTTGTAACCTGCCTCCTTAGTCATTCTTTATCTTCACTGGGAGGTCTACATAAAAATATGCCTTTAGGGAAACATAAAATGTTGCCATATATATGTTTTATTTATGGGCAAGAAGTTAGTACATAAGGTGAACTGTGTCTAGTGACATGGGCAAAAGGGAAAACTATTTAATATGTATTAACCTGGAACTCACATAATGAAAAGTCCAGCAACTTAGTTAATGAATCAACTCCACCAGGAGCTTCATGTCCATTTTATTTCAAACATCAATGATGCTTGGATTATTTTTACTCCGAAATTATAAAATCAAACTTCCTATTCTCTGATTGCTGCCTAGATTCACTGGGAGGAATTATGTTGAGTTATGTAAAGGGGAAAAAATATTCTAAATGTCAGCCCTCATCATTCTTCAGGTGAAATTCTAAGATTTTCTGAATAGAAGTACATTACTGTATTTATATTCTTTTCTTAAATTTATTTATTTTTAAAAATCATAACCTGAGAAAGATGTTAAAGCTGTAAAATAGCTCAATAGATATGTATTTCCAATTAGCCACACATTTAATAAATAATTCCCAATTTTTCACTAAAACAGAAAGTAACCATTAATTTGACACTAGGTACTAGTGTGTATAACCACAAATAATGCACAGGAATTCTTTCCAGTTTTCTAAATCCCTGACGACTGAGTACTGGCAATCATTATTAACTTTCAATTTTAAAGTATTAAAGATTGACTGAAGAGTGTAGCTATAATATTGGGTTCTTATATACCTTTCACCCAGCCTCCACCAGTGTCTACAGCTTACATAGTAGTCATAGTATATTCACAAACTATAACCATAGTATATTCACAAACTAAGAAGTTAATATTATTACACATTATTATTATTATTATTACTATTATTATTATAACTAAACTGCAGACTTATTTGAAGTTTACTTATATTTCCACTAATATCCTTTTTCTGTTTCAAGGTCATGAGGGCATGAGGTTGAATTTAGATGAGCAATATTTTTTAACCTTTGTAATCTGTATGTTAAAAAGGAAAGAACCACAGAAAGGAAAGAAGGAAACAAGCAAAAGAAGAGACAAAGAGAAAAGAATACCAAAATTTTAAAATAGCATTGCTTCTTTGATTTGCATTTAAAAACCATGAATGAGGGGCTCTTAAAGCACCTCATTATGAAGGTCTCTGAAGCCACTGCAGCACTAGTTCAACACCCAGCCAGGGGGCTGACCCACATGGCATAGTAGTAGACCTTTGGTGACCCGCCCGCTGCTCCCCTCAGCAGTGTACTTTGTCAGTCTAACTGTTCTGCTCCCCACTCTGTCTCTGGTGAATCCTCTCACCACCCCTGTATCTCTGGCCTATACCCCAGTTCTGTAAGCATAAATAAATAAATCTTTAAAAAAAAAATCTGTGAATGAGATTGCAAGTTGTCTCATACTACTATTATGTATTTCTTAAAAATAAATAAATATAAGGCCTAAATTTTAAACCAACTACAAGCTTCTCAAAAATGGAGACTACATTTCCTTACTTTCTTGCAGGTATATGTGACTATGTAATTAAGCTCTGGTCAACTGGAAATCACCAGAAATTTATATAAAACTTCTGAGATATGACATTAAAAGAAAATGCTTGAATTGTTCCCTTCCTTCTCTCAATTTTTTTAAATTTCTTTTTCTTTCCTAGTTGCTCTGGCTAAAACATTCCATAAATGGTTACATAAGAGTTGTGACTGTATTTCCTTTTTGTGCACTTATTGATAGCATTCACTCTATAATTCATCATGTTTTTTTCCTTTTGTTTTAGTCAGATTTGACGTATTCATACATTACTACACATAATGTAAGACTAATTATTTCTTAATTGTGACAACTGTAATTTTTTTTTTTTAAGATTTATTTACTTATGCAAACAGAACTGGGGTACAGGTCAGCGGTGTGGTGTGTGAGAGGCTTCACCAGAGACAGAGTGGGGAGCAGAACAGGCAGATTGAAGAAGCACACTGCTGAGGGGAACAGTGGGAGGGTCAGGAGAGGTCTGCCATACCATGTGGATCACCTCCAGCAGCGGGGATCGAGCTTGTGCTGAAGTGGCTTTAGCTTCTTAGTGCTGTGCTTTAACCCACTGCACCACCAGAGAGGTCCAACAACTGCAGTCTTAATGTAGTTATTTTGCCAAAGATAATATTAATGTCAAAAATTCTGTTCAACTAAACAAACTAAATGTGACAACGTGATATACATGCAACATCAACAGTACGTATAAAAAGCAGATTTGTATTGTGAAATCGTCTATAAAAGGTAAACAGCATATTGTTGATGTGGATTCAGGCGCTGACCCTTAAGAATTAATCCTTTGCACTGCAGTGAAAGAATTCACCAGAGTGCTAGACGTAGTAACTATTCAAAATTTTATTAGAGATTTACACATGTGGGACCGATGTCAGAAAGAAAAATTTAGCAATGCTCCCTGAAGGGAGTCAGGAAGAGATATTTAAAGGGTAGGTCCATGAGAAGGGCAGAGGAAAGCAGTGACATAGCTTGTTCTGGGTTAAGTTACCTACAGGCATGTGAAAACAGGTTACATTCTAACCGCACATGGGGCTTTTGGACTTATTCCTACAGAAAACTGTAAGATAATCATTATTCAGAATCTAACCCTTTTTGTCTATCATGGTATCTTATGGTCAGTGTAGAAGGCCAAATTGTTTTGCAGGGATCTCTAGTGCACGATTTAGTCTACTTGTTGAAACAGGAACTGGGGTGACTCAGCCTAATGACCTGACATTTCACTTACCTAGGCTCTCTCATGGACACTGAGTATAGTACAATATACAGATGTAAAAACAAAAGTACTAAATATCATATGGAGTGCTGAATTGAGTTTAGGCTTGGCCCTTGAATTTCTGTGTCACCTTAAAACAATCAACTTGACTCTTCGAGTCTCTGATTCATCATTTAGAATACAGGGGTTCATTTTTTTTTAAGTAGCAAGAAGAGTACAACTCTTCTTTAGAGAGAGTACAACTCTCAAGAAGAGTACAAGTCTTCTTTAGATTTATTTTAAATCTAAGGATAACAATTCTGATTCATAAAGGACAACTGAATTTTGACCTATATTCCAAGCCTCTCCAAATTTTTAATTTATTATTTTATTTGATATGGATAAAAAGGCAGTGAATACTTCATTACAGTTACACAGATATCACTATACAAAGGGGAGGTACTGTGGTCCCTGCCCTACTTAATGATGGGTGCAGCCAAATTGTCCCTTGAAGACCAGTCTTTTTTAACAAGTGTTATAATGAATATTAAAGTGGGAATAAGAAATACTGAACTGGATAGGAATGGCAGCTGTGACAAACTGTGAAAGGTAAAGGAAGATAAGACTAGGGTTTTAAATTATTGAATCAAAGCTGTTATAAGAAAAAAACAAAACAAAACAAAAAACAAAGAAAACTTCTGTGATTTCTCTCAAAAACTAGGGTTGTATAATTCCTTGTTCTGAGTGCCTATGCATTGTGAGATACTTACCAGCATCCCTGTACCCACTAGGTAACAATGGCCCAAGCTGTAACAATCACAAATGTATCTCGACATCTACAAAAATCCTCTAGAGAGGTAGTGGTGGGGGTGAAAACCCCATCATTAGTATTTGCAACCCTTCTCTTAAGAATCACTGCTATAAACTAATTTCATACTGTGATGGGCCAGCAATCAATGAATCAAAACCCATAATTTGGAACTTTTAGGCAGGTTTATAAGAATTTAGGATATTTATTAGGAAAAAATGGTACCTTGAGAGTTGGCCGTTGGTTGCCAAAATCTCAGAGCCTCCTATTTTCTTCAGTGGAATCAAACCCTTCTTATCTGTCAAATTTAGTTCCCTTGTTGAAGACTTTGTTAAGACCTTGCCAGAGGCCATATTTTTGCAAAAGAATGCTTATTCTCATCATCCCTATAGCATTCCCTCATAGCAGCCAACAATTAGTCAGAGCCCAAGATGCCCCAGAGTATTACAGTAACATCACAGAAAAATTAAGCAGCACTCAGAGGTGGCTCAGTGGGATCCATCCCAAAAAGCTGAACACCCAAAAGCAGAAATGGCAGGGCTTTATATAGGTTATAGAAGGAAACGTGACACTCTATTCATCATTGATTTTATTTATTTTTTGGAAAGGGGGTCAAGGAAGTCATAGCTACTACTGTGGGCAAGCAGCACATTTCAGGGACTTTCCACTCCAGCAAGCAGCAGAATGCAAGCAACAGACTTCAGGCAGAAGTCAGCAACTTCCTGCTTCAAAAAGACAAGGACAAACTCTGACACTAAAGAAGACAATGCTCTCAATTATATTAGGAATTACTACCTTACATTTGGTGGTAGCATAATTGTATTGCTATTACTGTTGTGGGGAAGTTTATGTGTAGAGGTGTTAAAAGTGCTGACTAGGGATACCCTAGGAGTCCCATACTCGCATTTTCTAAGTGGATTCTACCATTTGCTGAATAAAGCAAAGTGTACTCTTACAGCATAAGATGTTTAGTAGGAAAAAAAAATACTTCAATAGAATTGGTAAGCATAGAAAAAGCAGAAAGGATAAGAGTTTTCCAGTGAAATATCCCTTGTGGGTAAATGGCCAAACAGGGTTGGCACAAAGCACAGTAGCTTTAGCCTAAAAATTTGCCACAAACCTAAGGCAACTTCTGACGGACAACTAAAGAGGCCAGACAAGTCTAGGATGAAAGGAGGAAAATCAAAGTATAAATCAAGATAAAGGCAGTCATTGTCAGCTTCCCCATATGCTTCTCACCCACATGTCTCTTCCAAGTCCCTAAATACCTGTTGCAAGTCCAAAGCCAGGAAGCAAGTGGAACTTTTTCACATGTCTTTTGGCTACCAGTGTCTTCTCCTAGTCTCTGACTTTCCCTCACTAGTTAGTTCTGCCCTTTGATGGGTGGAGTAGGGAACATAGGCCCTACCCATTTTATGAAGATTCCTCTCTCTATCAGAAAGGTATGCATGAAAACTCAGTAGAAAACAGTGCCATGTGTTGTCTACTACATGCTATATCTGTTTCCTCCCCCTTCTTCCTCTCTACTGCAGTCTCCTAGAGGAAAAGAAGTTTTTCAGACTCCCTCAGAACTAGGATTGTTTAACTTTTGCAGATCCAACAGATTTGAAGGCAGAAAGAGCTAGCCAGTTTTGGGAATCAGGCAATAGACAACAAAGTTTCAGCAGGCATGAATTTCAACATGTGATGACCAGATTCCTTCTTGTTCCAGTGTCTAGAAATAGTTATTACCTGTTTATGGTATGAGTAGCTGCAAAATCTGGAATGGTACCAGGTTCCTGACATCTCAAATGTACATACAGCTGTGCAGAAGTAGAGCCTAAATTCTAGAGACAGCTAAGCTTCTTCTCCAGACCTCCAACTAATCTTATAAATACCTCATTCCCACTATTTAATTCTTTTTTTGCTTGAAAACAAGAAAGAGTTTGTGTTACTAGTATACTGTACCTTAATAGATACAAAACTTCTTAAAAAAAATAAGAGATTCCTATATTTTCTAGAGAAATCTCTCTTTCTCTCAATTTATAGTACTAATTTGAAAAGTGCAACAATTAGCAAAGCAGTTGTCACTTAAGACCATCCCTTGTAGATAGTCCATGGCTAATTTCATTGTGTCCTAACTTACATTTTCAGAGATAGTCAAGAAAACAATATTAACAAAATAGGAAAAAAATTGCTCCAATGTTTCTGAGCTTCAAGATAATCAATCCTAAATGCTCCCAGAGAGAAAAGACAAGCTATTTACATGAAAATAGAAATCAAGTTTGAATCTGATTTCTAAACTACAATTCTAGTTGACTCAAATATATATATAATTTATTAATTTTCTCACAAAGGGTTCATTAGTAATCATACTTTTCAAATAATGAAAAATACAATTATTACAGAATTTTCTTGAAGTATTTAGGTAGCAAAGCTCTTGTCTGTTACTACACGAGTAAATACTTTCTACATATACATCAAATAAATAATATTGAAAATAATTATAAGTTAATCAACTTTATTTTTATATATTATATATACATAGTATGATTTTTAACTGTGCAAAAGCATACCATGAAAACTATGTTTCATTTTACCTTTGTGCCCTAGGCAATCAATAGCATAACATATAACAACAAGATTTTTGTTTATATTTAAACATTTTTTTGTGAGGTGCTCATAGCTCAGGGCTGATTTTTTATAGCAGTTTTATTGAGATATATTTCACATGCTATAAAATATGTGGCTAAATGACTTATATTCATGATTTACAGTTCATGGTATACAATTCAGTGATTTGTAGACTATTAAAAAAATTGTACAATGATCACCACTGTCTAATTTCAGGACATTTACATGACCCTGGAAAGAAATTCAATAACCACTAGCAATTATTCCCCTTCATTTTTACTCCTAGGCCCTAATAACCTCTCTCTACAGATTTGTCTGTTTTAGATATTTCACATAAGTGGATTTAAAAAATACTTATCTCATCTGGTTTGCTTTAACTAGTGTAATGTTTTCACAGTTCATCTGTGGTCATTGTAATTTGTTTTCAAACTAGTACAATACACTGAAATGTTATTGTAGTTAGATTTCCTCCACTTGCAACAAAAAACTCCCCTATATAAAAAAATTAGGAATAAGCAGAATTAAATTTGGATCGCTGAATTGTATTGAATTGTATTGCCTCTTCAGTATTAACTATTAACTGAAAGCATTCTTCCTACACCCCGTACATGTGGACAACTAATAACTGGCTCCATTGCATTCCTGGAAACTTGGAAAATATTGTGTTATATGCCTAATACAATTCTGTGTCTCTCTTGAGCTGGTAGCTGTATCAGAAATATCTGATTACTGAACTGATCACCTGCTCGGAAAGCTAAGTCCTTTGACTCCTGGGTCTAGATGCTGGCCCCCTAGACCAGCCTGAGTGAGAATAGTAATGGCTAATATAGTCATCACAACCAGCAATGCAAATTTTGTAGGGCCAAAATTTAGAGATGGGGTATGAATAGAGAAGACCAATAATTGTTACAGTAAACCAACTTAATTCTAAAGTAAGAAGTTCTACTAAAGAACAATGTTTTAGGCCACCATTTAAAAATGTAGTCTTTGCCTGTTTGTGTTGATATAAGTGTCTCTTTCTTAATAAACATGTTATATGCCAGTTAAAGTGACTGTTAAGTTTATTCTTGAAGGGATACAAGAAACCCCCACTTATCCCACATCATTATCAGTATTTGTTATGGATGGAGAAAATAACAAAAGTGAAAAATCGTAGCTGTTTTATTGGACAGATCTTATTGACAAGCTGAGGTATTTAATTATGTTTGAGTGCATCTGAATGACAGTTTTAGGAGTAGTGTTTCATAGGGGCAAGTCCCAGGAAAGTAAAGCAGATGGGCAAAGACAGCATCAATGGAGCAAAATCATACAGTGTACAATAGTGTGTATTGGACAGAAAATAAGGTTAGTTAGAGACAGGAGTTTCATGTCATCTGCTCAAAGGTAGAGAAGCTTTCAAACAAAAATGCATAAATGACACCTTCTGTTCTTTTAAATTCTTCAAGTTTCTAAGTGACAAGTCATAAGGAAATATCCTAACAGTGTTCTAAATCTATATAACACCATTATTTAAAAAAAAACACACATATAAAGGTGAAAAATAAATGCCAAGACCAAGTTGTCTCTTAAGCCCCCTCAATTAACATTTCTTGCTACCAATATAGTTATTATTTTGAGTCTAACTTAATTTTAAAATTTTATATAATTTGAATCATTTTTGTTGTTTTGTTTCAATGTTTAAAATACATTTTATGAAAATAATTGTTGTTGTGTGTACTTATAGGTGATTTTCATTTTGAAAGTACAATGTATTCATTTAACCCCAGAAAAATGTTTCGGCTCTTTACATCTGGAGACTATCGGGAATAATGATTCTCTATATATTCTTATTTGTATCTTTTCAAAATGAAATTAACACATTATTTAAATGTTCAACTTGGGTAAAAAATAGTGTAGTACCAATGTATTTATGTATGGTTTCTTTTTCCTCCTATATAGTGCTTCAAGAGAATCTTGAATCATTAGAACATTATCTCCTATCAAATTGTGCTATTATATCTTCAGTTTTTCTTTTTGCTCTAGTTTCCTGTTCTCCAGGACTTCAAATATATCTATATTGAGCACTTTCACTCACTGTGTCTTCTAGGGCTCTTGAACTGTCTCCATTTTCAATTTATCTCTTTACACTTTTACTAGAAGTAACAACAAGAAACAAGGCTCTGTCTTCACTATGTTTAGAAATCTCTTCAGCTAAATATCTAAGTTCATCATCTACAGTTTTGGTTAAACCCAACAACAGAGTACAACTCAGCTAAGTTGTCTGGCACTTACAACATAGATCACCTTTCCTCCAGGATCCAATAACATGTTCCTCATTTCTTCCATAACCTCACATTTATAGTTCTACTACCAGTCTGCTCATGACAATCACATTAGTATTCTCTAAAATGATGAACACTCTCTCCATTGTGTTTCTCATTTCCATCTGAATCATAACAGAATTGATTTTGATATCCTATTTCTACCAATTCTTATTTCAAGCAACCTAGGCCTTTTTTCTTGATTATCATGTGCAAAATTTACCTTTATCCATTACCCAACTCCAAAACCATTTCCTCATTTTTAGTTAGAAAGCACCTCCCTTCTGATATACAAATCCACTTTAGTTTTGAAGAATAACTATAAAAATGACTACAAATTGGGTAGTATAAAACAACAGAAATGTTTTTCTTTATGATTCTAGGGTTAGGAGTATGAAATCAAGGTGCTGACAGTGCCAGACTTCCACCAAAGGCTGTAGGAAAGAATTTCCTTGTCCAGCTTTCAGTGGCCCTTGGTATTCTGGGTGTGTGGCAGCCTAACTCTAGACGCTCTCCAACTATGATCTTCTCTGTGTGTCTTTGTATATGTGTGTCTGTCCTTTTCTTTTAAGGATACCTGTCGTTGAACTATGGCTCACCCTAATCCAGTATGACCTTATCTTAACCAATAAAATCTGCAAACACCCTATTTCCATATGAGGTCACATTTTGATGTTTCAGGTATTTATGAGATTTTCAGGGACACTATTCAACACTATTCAGTATCAGAATTTAAAGAAACAGAGTCTGAGCTGTAATAGTAGCCAAGTCATACTAACATAGTCTGCCAATCTTCAAAGTGAAAATCTGTGAACAATTTTAAAACCAATTAATTTTTTAAAAATATTTATTTGTGCATACAGAATTGGGGTATAGACCAGAAATGCAAGGGCAATGAGAGGATTACCAGAGACAGAGTGGGGAACAGAACAGGCTGACTGATTAAATACACTGCTGAGGGGAGCAGCGGGCAGGTCAGAAGAGGTCTGCCACCCATGAGGATCGCCTCCTGGGGGAGGCGGGGATCAAAGTCATGTGGAAGTGGCTTTAGCTTCTTAGTGCTGTCCTTTAACCTTTAACCTTTAACGAGGGAGGGCCCCAAAACCAATTAATTTTAACTCATAATATTTTACTTGGGTCCCACATTTTGAACGATTTGTGTTTGACAAAACTGCTGTTATTAGCCTGGTTGGTATTAAAGAAAGCACAAGTGGACTATTCTTATCATATTTTATTTTGAGATTAATGTTTGCTTTGTAAAGAAATTTGCAAGATTTCTTTTTCAACAGTAGGTCAAATTTCATGGTATAGGGATTAGCTCTACCTTGAAGGTTTGATGCTGTTATTATAGTTTGGATGTTTTTGTCCTCTCAAAATTGTTGTTGTAATCTTACTTCCCAATATGCTAATAATTGGAGATGGGAGTCTTTGGAGGTATAAGATTTAGATGAGATTATGAGTATGGGGATCTTCATGAAGGGATTGTGTTCTTATAAGAAAAAGAAAAGGCAGAACTCACTCTCCCTCCACCTGTAAGGATATAATCTGGCATATCGGGAAAATCTGTCAGCATCTTGATCTTGGACTGGTGAATGCTTTCTTATTTATCTGTTGTTAAAGATTATCAAAAGTAGTTAGCTTTCTGTTGGCTATAACACACATTGACTGCCTTATCTTAGAAGTATATCCACTCTCCAATCCTGCTTGTTTTCCCTATGTTTTTATTCCACAGAAACTCAGAATGGTGAGTTACACTGATGGCATCATGATAGCTTGGCCTAGGAATAAAAAAGTAACAACTATTTTAAACATATCAGTAACATAATTGTAAGGCAGTTGGTGGGGAGTAAATGTGACAAAAAAAAATCAGATTTCTGGGAGGGAAGTGCACGGGACTATGGTGATGGCACACAGGTGACTTGGTGATGGGAAACCCGCGGGGATTACAATTGAGATGAAAAAAAAAATGTACAAAGTGATGTAAAAATAAACTGTCATAATAAAAAAATATATAAATATAAATTGACAAAAAAAAATCAAAAAATCAGATTTCTGCTAATTAAGTGAAATTTCTAAGGTTACAATGATTGGGTACATGCCAGTCACCTCTCAAGGTGAAGATCATATTACTGTGTCAGGTTTATCTTGTCATGAAGATGCATAATACAATGTGACTACTTTGGATTTTGGAGATCAATGTAGCTTAGCTGAGATCACTCCAAGTGATCTTTCCTAGGTTTGCTACACTAACCCATTTACCAAGCAACCTAGAAAGTTGTTAGCTCATGGAAGCTGCAATAGGTCTAGGCTTCCATGATATTACTCTGCAACTGAGGTGTATAATAAAGCAAATATGTTGGTGCTTAAAGCAAGTTATTATGCTACCTGAGTAATCAATCATGAACTGGGACTTGTCTGAACAACATAGCTATATAGTTGAATGTGCAAAGCAGCATTCCAGCACCAAATAAACAGAAACCATATGATTTTGAGCAGGTTAGAAAGGCATGTTTCATGAACAAGGGTTGTAGATGTCCATACTCCAAAACAATGCCTCCTTTCTTCCCTTTAAATTTGTACTCATAATTATACGATGTATTCCCTATGAACAACTAAGTAAGGAAGAAGTATTTGAGCTTAATTTACAGATTGCTGTTTGAAATCCTGTCAATATCCCAAAGTAAATAGCTGTAGCACTATAAATCCACTCTGGCTTGACCCTGAAGGACAGTAGTAAAGACAATATTAAATTTATTCATTTTACTTTTAATTGTGAATGACATTTTATTCATATGTTTATAAATGAAACTCTGGGAACTCAAAGTTAACATCCTTACTGTGAGTTTCTTATCAGACACCTGAAAAAGTTTTAGTTTTGTGTTCCATGTTCTTCTGCTGTGTTTTATCCAAATAACCCTTTGTGAGCTGGCTGCCATGGTAGTTTCACATGAATTCTCTTGCCCAAAGTTTCAGTTGGGAAGCCAAGTCCTCCAGACTGGCATTGTACACAGGAGTCAGAGTACGGCTCCTGGAACACTTTTGCTTATTTTTCCTAGACTTAGGCAGAAATTCTCCTCTCAGCAATGGAGACCACTTACTTTCCATGGAATTTCTTCTCTGACTTCTGCACCAGATTTAAATTTTTTTTTAAAAAATTTCAGTTGAGGTTTGGAAACAGAGATTATAGTTTTCCCACCTCCAACAAATTCAATTTCCTTGACTGCTGTTATGTTCCCTCTCACAGCTGAGCCTTAAGTTCCAACCAAGTTCATCTCTTGCTGGAAAGGCCTTAGAGGCTTAGGATTTGATTTCATCTGGCTTCTCACCTTTGGGCTTTATGATCTTTGTGATCAAATGGAACATGGCTTTCTCCTTGTTGAGTGCAGACCTGGGAGCAACTCTTTATTTTATCCTTTGTATCCAACCAGTGAAATTTTGACATATAATCCCTGCATTTGTGGAGTTGTTGATCTAGAGATTTTGTTGGTCTATTTTGAGGGAGAAATATTTCTATCAGTAGACAGGGTAACAGGGTGGTCCCCAGGAAAAGGGAAGTTCCAGGTTCCCTGCCCCACCCAGAAGAAGGGTGGAGCTGAGCAGAGAAAAAAAAAGAGAAGGAATCTGAGGAAGAAGGAAACCGGATGAAGAGCCAGGAGACCCGAGGAAGCCACATGGAGCAAAGAGAGACATGTGAAGCGACAGTGTTTATTTCTTGGCCCTGGACTGGTTGAAGGAGATGTGGGTGAGAGACTATGGCAGTGTTTATACTGAGTTTGATTTTGCTCTTTTCCTCCCAGACTTGTCTGGCCATTTCTGACCCTTTTGTATGGGTCCCAGCCAGAAGGTGCTTTAGTCTTATGGCGGGATTTCAGGCCTTGCTTTGGACCAATCCCTTTTGGGTAGACCTTTACCAACAAGGGAATGGGTAACTTCAGGTGTTTGATTTAGAAATTATATTCTTTGTCTTCTGTATTGTATACTCGCTGCATTAAAGTTTCTTTTCATTAAAGTCTTATATGTTTTGTCTTGATGCAACAGATAGCAGAACCTATTTAGAGGAGGAAGGTTTAGGGGCTCAGGGGTGCCCCTCTTTCTCCCTGCCCTGTAACAATAGGACAAAGATTCCTTTAAACGGAGTCTTAGACTGTCACCTTATAACTTTGGACTCCTCACACTAGTCAACCACAGGCAACATAGAAGTTACTTTATACTTGTGTGAGTTTGATTAGCAAGGGGAACTTGGGCCACTACAACTCAATGAGGGTGTGCATGAGATTCCCTTCAGCTTTTATATTCCTGGATGGGTTTCATGTCTACTTATTTGATAAAGGAGTCTAGCTTCTTCTGCAAGATAACCATATCACTGAAGTTTGGAAGCAAAGAGAGACCCCTGGGGTCTCTCTCATAGGTTCCACCTAACTCCATAAGTTTTTTTTTTTTTTTTTTAAAGATTTATTTATTTGTGCATACAGAACTGGGGTACAGGCCAGAGGCTCAGGGGCGGTGAGAGGCTTCACCAGAGACAGAGTGGGGAACAGAACAGGCAGATCTACGAAGTACACTGCTGAGGGGAGCAGCGGGCGGGTCAGGAGAGGTCTGCCACACCATGTGGTCACCTCCGGGGCAGGCGGGAATCGAACTCATTCGGAAGCGGCTTTAGATTCTCAGTGCTGTGCTTTAACCCGCTGCACCACCAGGGAGGGCCCACTCCGTAAGTTTTAATGTCTTTATGTCATTCTTCCTTTCTGACTGTATCTCCTGCTGGCTTTGGTCTGATATAGGTACCACTGTTCCTACGATTGCATTGTGTTAATTTCTCATAATAAGTCCCCACATATAGATATTCTACAGTTCTATTTCTTTGGTTGAACCTTGACTATCTCTGTACATTTCTGATTTATTCTAATTTCCCTTTTCAGATTCTGTTTTCCTAACCTGGTCCTCATTTGTACATGTTCATAAGACTTAAATATTGATCCTCTTCCCTCCTTACACATTATTTTTAGACAAGCTCATCAATTCCCAGTAACTCTCACCTATATGCCCTTTTCTTTTACATTGTACCTCCAGCTCAAACCCTCTCTTTACTCCAAGAGTAATGCCTTTGGAGCATCTTTAATCAGATATTACAGAAGAATTCTACACTGGACATTTCCAAAAATGAATTATATTCCAGGCTTGGTAAGGACACTACTGTACACCCAATAACCTATTATTCTAGTATCATAGCAGTATTTATCATAAAACTACAATAATTTTATCTCCAGCCCCAATATACTATAAGGTATTGAAGAAGACAGCATAACACCTCTTCTAATCCAAAGCATTCAGCACAGTGAACAATACATAGTAGACACTTAGTATATTTAATAGATGAACACATGAAGGAACAGTGAATGTATTACTTCATAAAAAGTGGCAAACTGCAGAAAGATAATATATATCAAAATAGATGAAAAGCAGAACGCCAAAAAAAAGGCTACAATTTGAAGATCTAGGAATGTGACCTATATTCTCTAGATTGTAAATACATAGTTTTCTCAATGTCGTTTAACCAAATGTTTCAATGGAAAGGACCACCAGTTTAAAATTGTCAGTTTCTTATTAGAATTCATCAAACTTTGTACATAAAATGCTTCAGGTACTAATTTAAACTGATGACAATATGTGAAGCTTTTAGGTTTATAACGGTGGAAGTAAACTCCAAGGCCAAAATATGTTTTCATTTTTCTAAGCGAAATTTTATAAACCACAATACTCATGGAAGGACATATTTATTTTTAGATTAAGAATAATTGCAGAATTCTAGTAAGAGAAGGTATAACTTGTATTTCTGTTTTCAAACAATAACTTCAGTTGTCAATTTATGTGCTAGAAAAATAATTAAATGCTTAGATGCAGGCAGTAAAAAAACATAAGACACTGTCTTCAATTTGCATTAATATAATTGAGGTCCCTGGCTCACTTTTCAATTTATTCCTCTCTAAAACATTAATTTCTTTACTGTCACATGTTAATAACCTCTAGTCACTATATCTTCCAGAATTTTCTAGATTTGAATATTCAGAGAACCTATCAAAGAAACTATTTTCCTTGTTTGCTAGTGACACATTGCCTAGACTATTTTTTTAAAGATTTATTTATTTAGGCATACAGAACTGGGGTACAGGCCAGAGGTGCAGGGATGGTAAAAGGATTCACTAGAGACAGAGTATGGAGCAGAATAGACCAATGAAGTACACAGCTGAGGGGAGCAGCAGGCGGGTCAGGAGAGGTCCACGGTGCCATGTGGATCACCTCCAGGGCAGGCAGGGATCGAACTCATGCTGAAGTGGATTTAGCTTTTTAGTGCTGTGCTTTAACTCTGCTGCGCCACCAGGGAGGGTCCTGCCTAGACTATTTTTAAACTGTTCATCAATTTATTTTTTTCCTTTTGCGAGTGGTTTATTTTGCCTAGAAAAGTGCTTCAAAGGGTCATCCAGGTTGGAGCCTATTTCAGAATCAATTTATTTTTAATTTAGGCAACTAATATTAATGTTTTTTGTATTTAAAAATTATTTACAAAGATTATTTTAGATTGAAAATGAAAAGTAAATGCATAGGGCACAAGTTTTAGATTTGGATGGTAAAAATAAAATTCCATTCATTTACTATGATAGTATACCTTTCTTGCAGTTGTCTTATCTGTTTAATACAAACCTTTGAATCTTTACTGCCTGAAGAATAAAGACCCAAACAAAAATCACAAAATCTCAAAAATCTAGTCTACCCTTTCCCATTTCACCCTGTCATACCTCTCTATACCAGTAAGCTCCCATCATACTGAACTCATTTCAAATCCTTCTATTATTGTGCACTTGCATTATGAACCTTTAGTCCTGTATTAACTCAGGTATTTATGTATACGGAATTTCTTCTTTTCTGGTGCAATCATTCTGCCAAATTCAGTTTGAAGTCCTTCTCATATCTCATAGGTTTATATTTTTCTGTATTAATAGTAATTTTACCTTTCTTGCCTGAATTGTCACTTGGCTGCTTGATATCAACAATAAAATAAAATATAATCTTTTCCAAGTAAGGACATTAAATATTTGTGAATAAAAAGGCAATATGTTGCTGGAGGTTGTGAAACAGGTTACACAATTTACCTCAGTCTGCCTTTCTAATTACAATCATCCAGTTCTTGTCATTTTCTTTTTCAAAATATACTCACCTACCTTACCAAGTGTGAGTTCTATACTGTCATTTATATCCAGCTCGAAGTCTATGATTTATGAGTGATGCCTGTAGTTTCTGTGTTTGTTCTGAAAATTTCTCCTCGTGATCTGGAAATCCACGAAATAACAAAAATAAGCTATTTGATCCAAATCACAGAAAATACAATGTGGAGTAGGTACAGAGAATGATCCTATTCAGAAAGTGAAAGAATGGGAAGCACAATCTGATCCTGAAATCTCATGTGGCAGCAGTTACTGTTGACTGAAAATGTGGATACATTCTGGTTAAGCCCTGATTTTACTTGGGGGGATTAGTTTTAGCTCACTCTTTTTTGTGGTTCTTACTTCACCATCTGGGAAGTCTTGTCCATCTAAAAAGGACATTAAAGAATAGACCCTCCTTGGAAGATGGTCCTGTATTTGAACGTCTCATTTCCAGAAGAGTGGAGAGTACAAAGTCTCACTTCTCACCTCAAATAATCACCATCTCTTTCATTCAATGCTGATGGTTCTTTTAATAGTAGTGGGTCAGTACTGCTTCTGTTCTATTTGTTTCCAATCTATTTTTTTTACATCAATGTTCATATAAACAATTCTTTTTCAACTCACCTTTCTTTTTCTAGACTTACTTTCAGACATTATGGTCCTACTAGGCTTTGATAAGAGCGTTACACTCTTCTATTTGTCTAGACTTTCAAACTGTTAAATTAACAGGAATTACTGCGGCATTAATTGAGATGTTTCAACAAAGGTGTGATGGCTACATGCTTGACTGGGCACTTTTATTGAGGCTTTAGTTGACTCTTGTAACCCAAACACTTTCTCACTTTTACCTAACACAGCTGGAGATGAGAATCAGTCACATTTTCTACCTCTGCAAATCTCTAGATATCTAGATGCTCTACTCTGTTCTTAAAGAGTTTGCAAACTATTTGACTCCAATTCTTTACTGTGTGACCTTGTCAACTGTTAACAACAGTAAATGACATGTTAGCATAGTATTTACTTGCCATTTTAATGAAAACTATGAATTCATCAGAGATACTAACTGTATTCCAATTGAAAACTGTATCAACAAATGTTAAAGTAGTGGTCACATAGATTGCTAGCATTTCTAGCTTCTGGTTGAGTTCCCTTGACACTGAACCCAATGCCAGATATTTTAATATTTTTTATTATGGTAACATGCCACCACACTTTGAAAACCAAATTCTTTACTTGGCATGAATCTCAGAGAAAGTAGCCAAAGAAGGCTACCTTATCCCTCAGTCACAAACTGCTTTCAGATCTGGTGACTTGCAACAATGAAAGTTTATTTTTTTCACTTGATACAAGTCCATACAGGTCAGCAATGGCTCTGCTCCAAGTATTGTCCTTAACATATAAGTGTCTATTTTGGACATGGCTGATCTTGTGGCAGAGAGAAAAGAGAGATGTGTTGACTCTTTCAAGCTTCTGCTTATGCATGACACATGATAAATTTCACATCTCATATTTTAATAAAACAAGTAATTTCATAAGTCTGACATTAATGAGGAAAGTAAGTGATATAGCCTTTGAAGAGTCATAGAAGGTATTTGTATACAATATAATCAGACATAGATGCCAATCCTTTTTTAAGGTTAAAATTTGTTTTTACACTGCCCTGTATCATTGCTTTTTGTTCTACTTTTCCAATCCCTGCTTAAAAGAGGCCATAGACGCCGCCCTCTTCAATTTTAATGAACAAAATTTAAACTTTTATGTTTTGACATTTTGGCTATATTTAATGAAATTCATATTCTGTAACTTTGCTTTGCTACATTTCCAAAAGCATCATCTAACTGCTCTGTTAATGTTACCTCTAACAACTCGGTCAAGGACAAAAAAGACAGCCACTAGATTTTACTTTCCTATTAACAAAGCATTACTATATACCCAGTTATTTATTTTAGTATCAACTGTTATAATTAAAAACAGAATATTGCAAGAGTTCTAATTTATTTGTTGAACATTTACCTATACTAAATGCTTCTTGATTTCTATGTTCACTTCTAACCATCTCTTATGTTTTTGTGCTGATTTTAACATATCCATACTCTTTACCACAATCTACAAGGTCATTCTCATAAATACCTTACAACTCCTGGCCTCATTTTCTTCTCCTTTGTTATGTGTCTGTCACACTGATCACCCTTAAAAAAGTTTTTAACATCTATAAATTATTACTCCTGATTACTGGAATGTAATTTTCCCAGATATTTACTAGATTGCATCTTTCTTTTCATTTAGGTTTCAGCTCAAACAATACTTCCCCAAACATTGCACCTGAAATTCCTGAACTGCACGTCCTTTGTATTCTCACCTTACCTTCTCTCCTAAGCAATTTCATTCAGTCATATGGCTTTGTTTTCCATCAATAAACTAAGTCTTAAACGTATTCTTCTAGTCTAGATCTCTTTTCCCATATAGAAATCACCTGGATGTTACAGAAATACATACTGTCATCTCTTATTTCAATAATTGGCATTAGTATCCAGAAAGTTCATTTAAACTGAACCTACAAAATTATCCTTGATCCTTTTCTGCACTAGTCCATAGTCAGCCAATCAATAAATCCTGTTAGTGCGACCTCTTAAATATCTCTGGAATCTTTTCTTCATCATAACATTTCCCACACTAGGCCAACTTACCATTCTATCACACAATTATTGCAGTGGCCCTTTAAATAGTTTCTCCCTTTTCATGCTTTATATCCTCTAGTACAATCTAATACAGATAAAATAATCATTTGAAACCACAGCATCTTCCCTTTGCTTTATTTCCTAATATTCTCAGCATAAAATCCAAGATCTGCATGGTGGTTATTGTATCATCAGCTCTGAACCCACCTTCCTCTCTTTCAAGTTCCAATCATACCGGGACCTTTCGCAAGTTGTTGTGCCAGATTTCGAGTTTCCCAAAGATCACCAAGGGGCAAATTCCCCATGCAAAGCACACTTGAGTATTGCAAGCTTGAGCCTGGGTTCCCAACATGCAGTGACACAGCAGCTCAAGCTGAGAGCCCTGAGCTCAGGGAAGGCAGGGTATTTATTACAGAAGAGGGGAGTTTCAGCCCAGCAGAGGGGAGTTTTTGCTTAGCAATACATTGATTGGTGGACATTGAACAAAGTTATCTTGTCTTAACCTGGTTTATCTATGCATGTAAGATGTGACCTTCACTACTCGTCCTGCATAGAACTTAGGATACCTGGCATTTTTCTGATATGTACTGGTTATTTGCCTACTTGCTAATTAGCTGTTGGCTATGGGATGAGCAAGATTAGGGCATTTACAGTTAAACTCAGCCATGGCGCCTTGTTGATAATCAAAACTTAGGCCTGGGTGGTTCAAAAGCATTCTGAAGCCTGTCATGGCGTCAGTTTGGTCTTTCAAAGTCATCAAAAGGTTTCTCTAACTTTAGACCATGACATATGCTACCTCTTTTCGGTACACCAGCATCCACCCTTATCACTTCGTTAATGTCCACTCTTTCAAACATGTTGCTTTTTCAGAAGATCCTTTTATTATTCTTTCCTGTCTCAATTAGCCAAGTACGTGGTCAGAGGGGATTCAGATCATCACTGGGGCATCAACAGCCAGTTCCATGAAGCACTTGGGTAAAAAACGAGAGGGGAATCTTATTGGTGTCGTGGGCAAGAATATGCATAGGGATAGCTGACTACTGTCTACTGGAAACACAGTTAAAAGTTCAATTTCGGACCCAGGGAGAGACGATAATGCTCTGTCGAAAATATCACTGTGGGCTGGAACATTCACTCATAGGGGGCCGGTATCTGAAGGTTTAGAAATCACACTGACAGGACTATTGCCAGCTTTAAGTCATTAGCTGTTCAACTTCTGCCCATAACCGACTGAGACAGGAAGCAGCTGCAGTCTTCTTAAGCCGCAGTAGCTGACCTTAGAGACATGAGCCTTGACCTTCAGTCTAGGCGCCTGGCGCTCAGCCATCACAGGCGCCGCGCGGCTCCCTCAGCGGCTGTAAGAGCCTGGCCGGCTCGCTTCAGGCACGCGCGTCCACAGCGCTTCAACTCCTGAACCTCGGTCGCAGGCGCCGCGCCGGAGGACTTAGCTTGAGGAGCGTGCGTAGGGCCCTTCGGCCCGCCCGCGCCAATCCTTATGGTGTGGCCCCCGGAGAAAGTGCCTGTTTAGTCAATAGAATGATTCTAGTTCATTCCAAAAATTACTTGCCCCAAACACACAGAACACAGGAATGAGAATATATATATTTTTGAGGAAGCTTGTTGATGACCTGGGTAGTTTAGGCGGGTGCACGGGGCGCGGGAATCGAAGCAGGCACTATTACGGACAGCCACATCCGGGTCCTCCTTCCATAGGCTGCCCTTCGAGCCCGGGGCCCTTCAGGTAGGAGGTCTTGGATGACTTTGGACGTCCGTACTGCTTAGGTGCGGTGACTTCGTTCGGCCTTGCAGACTTGTTCTCGTCTTCCCAGCCCAAGGCCTCTCCCGCAACCATGCTCCGCCTGATCGTCAGTCAAGCCAGGAAGCACCCTAGTGTAAGTACCTGACCCCTTTAGCATTTTGTGTAGTATTGCGTCTTTAATATTTGGAGCTTCCTCCTTTATGGCCGCGTACCTTTCTCTGTACTGGAACTTCCTGTGCTACTTTCTGGGTTGCCCTAGGCGCTTGAGCTCTGACCTCCTGCAGCCAGCCTGCTTTGGGGGTTTGGAGCTGAGCGGCAGAAGGTGGGGTACCTTCAGACAAAAATGAGCTAGTGAGTAGTGGTGCATCATTCTGGTGGCTGCGCCTTTTTTGCTATTTAGACCGATGTAGCGGGATGGTCGAACGCTGTGTGGTTTGGAGATCAGCCAAGATCAGGTTTCCCAATTTGTTGTGCTGTGTGTTAGGATCATGTACTCACGACATTGAACGGCGAGGCCTTTTGGTAAGTGAGGGTCTGTGGTCTTCGAATCTTTGTTTTGAAAATTTTGGGGGTGGTGGTAGTGCAGATTTTAATCGCAGGTAAAGATTTTTTTGTAGCTGTTAATTTCCCCCAGCAAGTCAGTGTTCTGTAATCTTACAGCTTAATCACTCAATGTAGTTATTACCTTCAAGCCTGTTATCTATGCGTTAAATTGGCTGTATGTTTTCTTTATGCCTAAAACGGATATTTGATACTGGTGTTTCTGCGCATTCAAACTCTTATTTTAAGTAATTTGTTTTCCACGACGCCTATATTGAGGCAAACTTAAATATAAGGTGAAGAAGACTTGATCTGTTTTCTTGGAAATCTTTTAAGGTTCACCTTTATGCACATGTTACTACAAGGTCAAAAACATTTTTTTGAGGCTTGGCTAATAAATTATTGTAGCCTCTTTTTGTCAGTTTCTAGATGCTTCTAGTTACCTATTAATCTTGTCCATTTTGTGTTTGGTTCTAGTTGATCCCCCTCTTCGTATTTATTGGAGCGGGAGGTACTGGCGCAGGACTGTATCTCCTGCGTCTGGCTTTGTTCAATCCAGATGTCAGGTGAGTGTTTAAAAATGTTTAGAATGGTTTATCAAGTTGTTTTAGGAACCACAGTCTGTCTAGGGAGGCAACGTCAGGTCATAGAAAAGGCGCTCAATTTGGTGCTCATAGAGTAATTTGAAATCCCACTTTCATTTTTCCTAGATCATGGAATTATTTAAATTTGAGTCTCATTTCTCAGCAGTAGAGTAGAACTGCTGGTACCTATGTTGGAATGTTGTGAGGACTGGGAATATACTGTTTTTATAAAGTAACCGGGTTTACTGATTATTGTAATGCTTTTTGTCTCCTTTTCACAATAGATGTTGAAACTAGGAAACCCTTTTTTGAGGTTGAAAATAGGAAAAAAAACCAGATTGGTTCATTGTCATCCTATGTATATTTCTAGGTACTACTTAATAGATGAAATATTGATCTCTAGTAAAAAACCAACTACAAAATTTCCTTTGAGGCATAATTGCTTCAAGAAGCTTTGTGTTTCACTTTTTTTTGATTATGTGGGATTACTTATAGATCTGTTTTAGTTACATAATGAAGACAACACTTTTTCTACGAGAAAATGAGATCTATTCGAAATTTTAACTTCTTGAAAAGTACAAAACTGTTTCAGGTAATGTTTAATTATTTAACAATTATAATGTTTTGTTCATTTTAGTTGGGACAGAAAGAATAACCCAGAACCCTGGAACAAATTGGGTCCCAATGATCAATATAAGGTAAACTACACAATTATTTCAGAAGTGCTGGAAATTGTATTTTAATAAACTTTGTCATGGTGCTTTTGATACAGAATGAACAAGTAAAATTTCATTGTAATGAATTTTGAGCAGTTGCTAGATTATTCTGTGAAATAAAGATGGTATATTTTGCTAAGGATACTATTTACTTAGACTTTGGATGTGAAAAGATAATTTCTGTATTTTGATTTGGCTAGAAAAGAGCTAGTACTCTCTTTCACCAGTTTTTACATATTGCATAGACTAATGTAGTAATTCTCAAGTGTATGTAGTCCTCAGCCAGTGAGGTTGCTAAAACAGATTCTTTAGCTCTACCACCAGAAATTCTGATTGAATAGGTTGTTGTAGAAGGTCAAGAACTTGAATTTGTAATTAGGTTTCAGGTAATGATGATGCTTGCTGCTGATTCATAAACACCGCTTTGATTAGCACTGATGTAGTGGATGGTTGGGTTGTCTTATTTCTTCCTGGTGTGTTGAATATTTCAGGTGAGGGTTAGATGAGTAGCCAGTTTATTGAAAGTTATATTTTATCATGTCCTTCAAGATAAACTTTAAACATCTTCTCTTGAAGGTGGTTTGTGGAATTACTCTTTCAAAGAATGATATCATCCACTGAGACCATTATTTATTTTATTAAGATAAAATGAACATATAAAGTGATGCTTTGATGTATATGTTACAGTATGATTACTATAGTATTTACTTAATAAACACCTTTATTGCATCACATAATTTTTTTTGAGGGTTGAGAACCATTAAGATCTAGCTTTTTAGCAGCTTTTATGCTTATAAGACAATATTGTTGATTATACTTAACTATGCTGTTCATTAGGCCGCCAAAATTAATTTATATACTAATTGTGCTTGTCCTTTTAAATATCTTATCTATTCCCTCAGTGCCACAGGCCCTAGTAACCTTCATTTTGCTCTCTAATTTTGCAAATGTGGCTTTTTTCAGTCTCACTAATAAGCCATAATATACCCACTCTTTTAGTTTTCCTTTGTCTTCTCATATAATGTCCTCAGTTATACTTTTTTTTTTTAAAAGGTTTATTTCTGCACACAAGAACTTGGGTAAATTCTAGAGGTGTGGGGGCAGGGTGTGTATGAGAGGATTCACCAGAGACAGAATGGGGAGCAGAACAGGTAGATCAAATGAAATACATTGCTGAGGGGAGCATCTCCATGGCTGGGGATTGAACTTGTGCTGCTGTGGGTACCTTCATTGTACTACGACTTAATCCCTTGTGCCACCAGGAAGGCCCATCAGTCAGACATTTTATATCCAGTGGTGCCATGGCAAGTCAAGAGCATTTATTGGTGCCCCAAATAATACCCTTCAATATAACATTTTTGCCTATAAAAACAAACTCTTTCAATGTGGCGGGAAGTCAGCTTTTTAAGAATTTAATTCACATACCTTACTGTTTATTGATCTAAAGTGCATTAACTTGGGCCTCCCTGGTGATGGAGGGTTTGAAATCTCAGTACTATCAAGCTGTTGTCAGCCACTGCGGTCACGAGTATGAGTTTGATCCCACGTCTGGGAGCTGACCCACATGGTGCAGTAGACCTCTTCAGTCTTGTCTGCTGCTCCCCTCAGCAGTGTATTTCAGTAGATCCACCTGTTCTGATGGAACACTGTGTCTCACTGTCTCCTCCCTCACACCACTGGCTTGCACCCCTTTTCTTCTATATAAAAATAAATCTTTAAAAAAATAAAAGTCTGTGACTCAACTACATATATTTTCCACTATACCTGATTACTTCAAGAGAGAAGTAGTAGTTTGCTTAAGCACGCTTAAGATGCCCCCTTCCCAGTGAATACCCAGTACCCTGTAGCAGATATCCCTCCATGGGGAATTTGGATATTGGTGCTATCATTACTGCTGAAAGCTGCTTTTAAGATAATTGTCACTCTTTGCTGATTTCAGGCTTTTTTCTTAAGCTGATAATTTGACTGCTAAATCTTTAAACAGATCTCCCTATAGGAAGCAATTAAAAATGCACAGATGAGGCAAATTGAGCCTGTGTTAAAATTTGCCAAAAAAAAAAAAAAATGGCATCTTGTCTTACTTTACTCTTGTGAATGTGTTTAAGTTTATTTTAGAGAAAATGATCTTACATCCAACTGTTAACATGGAAAACAAACAAAAGCAGTACATAGTCTTTTGTCAAAGGATATACTGGAATCCTTTGGAAATGCATAGCCCCAAAAGCTCCCTGCATGATCCTAATAATGATCCCAGTTTTCAGTGTCCTTCAACATGTCAGTGTGAAGTTGTGTAAACTGGAAATGAAATGTTGCTGCAATAAAAATCTAATGTGTGTTGAATAGATTGAATTTTGAATAGTTATTACTGATATTAGAGATTGGAAAGATGGATCATAATATATAATGGCAAAATATTTAATAAAGTTGATCTAACATGGAAACAAACCATGTGCCTAAAGAACTTTTTATATGAAAAGATTTGGAGACAATATTTTATTGTTCCACTGCTGAATATATTTGCCAAAAGATGAGCTAACAGAAGAATGGGGAAATTTATCAAGAGAAGTAAGTGGGAGCCAACCCCAAAGACTTGAAAAGGGTAAAATATATGAATCCTGCAGTTGCTTTTTAACCCAAATAATGAGGTATAGACTATGTTATTCTGTCATTCATTGACCCTCATCTAAGAAACTTCTTTTTATGGCCCATTGACATCAAGTTTGGCCATGTGACTTGCTCTGCCAAATTGTAAGTGAGAAGTGCACCTGCCACTTTTGAACCAGTATCTGGGCGATTCCCCATTGTTCTTTGCCTTGAGACCAGATCTACACATTCAGCCCAGGATTGAATGAAGATAACATGGAGCAGACTTTTTATAAATGGCATATAATGAGTAAAAAATAAACCTTTGTTACTGCAAGCCACTAAGATTTGTATTAAAGTCCGACGAAAGCCAACTTAAATACAGACAACAGGGGGATTAATATAGGATTTAAGCATCAAAAGACCCAACAAAACTTACCAACTGAATGCCTTGATGCCAAGATCAGAATATACTATGCCTTCCCAGCTATCGTCAGAGACCTTTAAGGTAGCCATGATAAATGAGGAAAAGGATGAAGACATAGAAACTGAAAAATATGGCATATTTCAAATTTAAATTCTACAGGGAATTTTTATACTGGCATATGGAACTGAATTGAAGCAATTCCATCAGAAATCTGTTTAGTTTTGAGAAAATTGAAAAGGTACTGTGTCTGCATGAGTAGAGCCATGATCCAGCCAGGTAGTTTTTGGCAATTCATAAAACTTCAGTTGCCCCTTTTATGAACAAAGAATAAAAAAGTTGTTATAATTAAGATAACCATAAAGCTTTTGCCCACAGTGCCTGCATCTTTTTAAAAAGCCCAACATTATCATTTTCTATTTTCAGTTGCTTCATAGAACACTGCCAAATGAAAAATATAAACTTTATGGCTCATACATAATTCCTTTTTTTAAAAGTCCATGTGTATGTAGCCTTTACAGCCTAGAAGTTGGTTTTTGTTGTTGTTGTTGAATAAAATAAAAAATTTTCAATTAGAAAGGAAGACATTAGGTTTTGTTTTGAAAAATAAAGGTTTGAAGAAAAAATTATGAAATTCTTGCTTTATAAAAACCTTGAAGAAAAAAATTAATGTTTTTGCAGTTTTATTGCTAGCTTTTTTGGAGTTAAATGATGTGACCTTTAATTTTAGCACAACCTCTTGTAGGTTTTTTTGGGGGGAGGGGGACAAAAACCCAAGATTGTAGTCATATTTGGGCTTATGTGCAAATCTTAGTGCTTCCTTAGTAGAAACTCTGGAACAGTTTCAAATATAAATCATTAAAGAAAGTTAGAGAAGGTAGGTTTTTTTTTTTAAGCAATTATAGACTTCTAAAATATATTTTAATTGAATAAGAAAATTTCAGACAATGTTGCTTCTAACTGCAGTCATTTAAATACGATTTAAAAACAAAGATACAGTAATGTAAAAACTTTTTTACCATATGGTCTAGTGTTGGTTTGATACTGATGATTCTGGTTCAGAAGATTAAGGAAACTTATAAATAAGAGAAAATAGAAAAATCATTGAAGCAAGTCAGTGAAAAGTTAATGTAAGCAAACAACAAAGCATTACCGTACATTGCTAGCCTATTTTGGCTGCTTATAAATTAAATTACAGTACTTCACTAATCAAGTAAAAATGGTAGTTCTTAGTATTCCTCGATTTTGGACAGTCACCTATACAATTAGAGATGGAAGTGAAAGCATAAAAATTGGAAGTGTCAGAAGAATTTAATCACTTTGAAATTAAAGAACTTTTTGTTTCTAGCATACTAACACTTCGGAAGTATATTAACCTTACTAAAACCATTATTAAAGGACTGGAATGTTTGTACCTTTTACATTGTTAATTTTCTTAATTAAAAAATTAATGTATGCAATGTTACTATAGAAATTTAATAAAAATATTTTTAAAACTTACCATCTCTTGTGTATTTTGACAGATCCATCTAAAATATCTTTTTTCTTTTCCAAGTTCTACTCAGTGAATGTAGATTACAGCAAACTGAAGAAAGAAGGTCCAAACTTCTAAATGAGATAGTTCACTCTAAAGCTGCTTAAAATGAAGGTCTTCCAGAAGCCATCCGCACAATTTTCCACTTACCAGGAAATACTTCCCTCTCAATGCATGAAATCATGTTGGTGTATTGTGTAGGGATTTACACTGATTAATAAATATATCTGAAACTTGGTATGTGTCTCTCTTTAATCCTGAAAACCTGCTCTGAACTTTTTTTTTTTTTTTTAAAGATTTATCTATTTATTTGTACAGAACTGGGGTATAGGCCAGAGATGCGGAGGGTGAGAGAATTCACCAGAGACAGAGTGGGGAGCAGAACAGGCAGATCGACGAAGCACACTGCTGAGGGGAGCAGCGGGCGGGCCAGGAGAGGTCCGCCACGCCATGTGGTCTCCCCCGGGGCAGGCGGGAATCGAACTCATGCGGAAGTGGCTTTAGCTTCTTAGTGCAGTGCTTTAACCCGCTGCGCCACCAGGGAGGGCCTGCTCTGAACTTTTAAGTAGGCTATAGCAAATAAAATAGAACTTAAGGAATTTCTATAATTTGTGTGATCAAAAAATAAGACGAAGCTGTGCTGATAAAACACATCTGTGTATAGGTCATTGATAACTTTACTAGAGTAGATCTAACAACTGAAACTGGATATTACAAAAGTCAATCAGGAGGGATATTAAAACTTCTGTGCATTGGTAAAATAGAAATACTGAGTTTTGATACTGGCTGGTGTCAAAGTATGTGCCGTTGTAAACAATGGTTTTAACCATGGCATTCTCTTGGTGAAGATTTTCAAGATTTATCAAGTGGTGTGATGGGAATTGTAGTTTGATGTGAGTCTCATTGCTGACAGTGGAACTATTGGCTAAGAAATGTGGAAGATGTTTGTTGAGTGTTGGCAGATTTTCAAGGCCATAAAATACATGAGTAGCATTTTAAGATTGGGGAAATGTGAAATATCTTACTAAGTGGGCTATGGAATTGGAATTTGGATGGAAAAGATGTAAATGTGTGTATTTGTGTACCTCTTACCTGTTAACATGGCGTAGACCTTTTTGCTGAATCTCTGGTGATCCAGTAAATAGGACATTTCTTCAATGATGGCTGAACAAGAATTAACCATATCTCATTTATCGTCTTCACATCGGTATGTGCTTATATGTCACTCAGAAACTTCCATGGAACCTAGTACGATTTTGGATATTAATATGTAACGGATATTTCTGGTTCCCAACTGCTATTCACATTTTACATGTTAGGAACAGAAATAATTTGAATTGCATAGGTATTTTAATTTTTGTAAACTGTTGAAACAGACTTGGAATAGTGAAGTTCCTCAAATTAATTCTCAGAATATTTGAACCAGGTAGTCTTGAGAATAGAGTACCTTTCATTTAACTTGGTTATATTTTAAGTTTCTGGGTCTCTAATTTCCATCTGTAGTACAGGGTTTTTCAACCTGTTGATGCTCGTTAGATAATTGTGCTGTAATGGCACATCCTGTGAATTGCAGGAGTGATCCTTGCCTCTATTACCCTAGGCAGGTAGCACTCCTCCCCCACCTCGTGTGTGAAAAAAAATTCCTCCAGACATTGCCAGATGTTATCTAGGCAAAACTACCCAAGTCGACCCTTTTTGAGATCTGCTGTCGATACTTTGGTGTGAATTATATATAACTTTCACATCATCAGTGGGTGGCCTTAGTTGTAGCCAAGTAATGAGAAAAAACATCAGGTAGTAGTAAACACTGCAAAGAAATAGTAATAATAGTTTTTAGTATTAAAAAGTACAGATGCTTAGAAATTCTTGAATGTATTCCTAGATTTATCCATGTTTGAATGTTAACTTTGATGTGAAATAGTTTTTAAACTCATCCTATTAACTATTATTTGATAGCAATAGAACCTATGAAATTGCCCATGTTAATGTCTAATAGGCATCTCTACCATGCCCAGTTCTAAAATTATGCAAACTCCACAATTTTCAATCAAATTGCGTTATAGTTATATCATCCTTTTAGTAGTTCATTCTAAAATCCTGAATCTTTTTATGTTAACTTTTATCATACCTCATACTGTTAGTAGATCATGTTCTACTTACAAAACATTCAGTCTCACTTTTTAAACAAAATTCCTCAGTAATCACTTTGTTCCAAACTCATCATTAGTCTGGATTATTAAAATTACCTCTCCATTTGTCTTTCAGCTGAGAACCATCTCTTCTCAACATAGCCAAAATTAATATGCAGTCTAGAAAGGCATTCCTTTGCTTATAACTTGCCAGCATTTCCCCATTTCACTCAACAAAAAGCTGGGTAGTTAAAGTTTGACTTTATCTTACTAACACCAAATGGAATTTCTTAATCACCTGTATCAGGAGGCCTAGCCTAAGGTTTAAGGTTAGTCTTTTCTGGGCTTAGAATTTTCTTCTCCAGTTGCTGTCAAGAGCTTGTTTGCTTCTCACTGAGGTTAGCTCCTGTGTTACCTTTTCAGTTAAATCCTTGCCAGTGCAAAATTTCAAACTCTTAATCCTCATCACTTTCTATTTTTCATCTCAATACCTTAATTACTTTCTGATGTAATAAAAGTAACATTTTTTTTTAAAGATTTATTTATTTGTACATATAGAACCGGGGTACAGGCTAGAGGCTCAGGGGTGGTGATAGGCTTCACCAGAGACAGAGTGGGGAGCAGAACAGGCAGATCGACGAAGCACACTGCTGAGGGGAGCAGCGGGTGGGTCAGGAGAGGTCTGCCACACCATATAGTCACCTCCGGGGCAAGCGGGAATCAAACTCATGCGGAAGTGGCTTTAGCTTCTCAGTGCAGTGCTTTAACCCGCTGAGCCACCAGGGAGGGCCCAATAAAAGTAACATTTTATGTGAAGTATTTACCCACACTATAATGTAAGCTCCATGAGAGCAGGTATTTTTGTTTGCTTCGTTGATAGATCCTCAGCACCTAGAATGGTACCTAACACTTGCTATTTAATAAAAGCAAGTTCAGGTATATAGAAGAGGGCAGTCTTAAAAGTGTTTGCAAGTGACTTGATGGCAATAATCAAAATTTGAGATGATTTGAGTGCTTTTGCAAAAGTATTCTGCCTATATTTCTATCACCACTCTCGGTAATTTTATTAACAGTCATTTCCAAGGAAAGCATTATGTTTAAACTAAAAAACCTGTACTGGAATTCAAAGGTAATTCTACAACGTTTAATTTGAGATGAATCTGAGTGAGAAAAAAAGCCCAGATCCTTCGCTATTGAAAACAGATCTTTTGAAGTTGACAGTTCCAGATTTCTTTTTCCATTTTTCTTTCCAATTGTAAAAGCTATACATGTTCATGTATACAAGTATATATATTGAGAAAACATCCAAGTTTTGCTTGGAGTGGTGTGAAGTAAATGTTAGAATGCTGTTATGCAACCACTTTTCTCAAAGAGTGTTCAAATATCACATTCAGGACCCTCATTTTTTTTTTTATTACAAAGTTTATTTTTACATCATTTTG
>NW_004567106.1:15448211-15503354 GCF_000260355.1 Condylura cristata | reverse complement strand
CCCAGTTTTCCCAGCACCACTTGCTGAACAAATTTTCTTTGTTCCATTGTATCTTCTTTGCTCCTTTGTCAAAAATTAGGTCAGGACCCTCATTTTAACAAAATTAAGTATGGTTGACCAAAACAGGCTATCTTATTTAAACTTTAAATTTCAAATAAAAATAAATACATAAATACAAATTTACTACAACTTAATGTCCATTGTAGCAATGTGTCCCTTCTAGAATAGTTGGTAAATATATATATTTTTTGGAAAACACCACTTCTCTTGGTAATGTAGAAGGTAAAGTATAAGGGAGTTAAAAGATTAACACCTTTAATCAGGATGAAACTAGTAACAGTGATCTTTTGAGTCAGGTGCCACACTAAGCTCTTAGTTATTTTATATACTACTAGTTACAACATTGTGAGATATGACTCATTACAATTCCCATTTATTAAATGAAACAAAGGTATACAAACATGCCCTAGGGTCACATATAACATTAGGAAGTGGTGGGGCCAGATTATAATCCAAGCTATTTTTTTTTTTTTGGTGCAAAAATCGAGACCCAAAGTAAATCCAAACAGTTTGACTTAAGAGTTGTGTCAAGAATTGTCTTTAGAATCAAATAACAATGTATTTAAGAGGATTAGTATATCTCCTGCCAGCATAAACATTATATAAGTCATGAAATTAAATTCTAACTCTCCTTTTGGAAAATTTAAAGGAAATTTTTAAATACACATTATTTAAAACTTAAAAAAACAAGGACTAGTAAAAGTTTATACCAACAATTTGGTCAAATGGTCTTTTGTTGCAAATGATCCTTCATTGATTTCAACATGTGGACAAGCTGACTATGTTTTTTAGCTCTAAGGTGTGTAGTTTACATTTCTCCCAGATTTGCTAAAGAAATGCTTGCCCACATAGCGTCATTATACTGTTCTACCCTCTCAAGTTTGCATTATGGATTAGTGAATTAAATCTGATAAGTAGTTCATCTGTTCTAGGTTGAAAATGATACTGAGTTAATCCTTGCCTGATGAATGAATTATTTAATGCTATTATGTATAAAAGAAATAACATCTGGGAAAATTTATTCCAGATATTTCCCCCTTATTCAAAGGCAGTACTTACTATTCTATAATACCCTTTTTGTTTGTTCCCAGCCAAAAAGAGAAACAAGTTTATATTACACAAGAATTTCAGTCTCTGTATTAATTCATTTTCAGTTAAGATATTTTGTAAAATTAATTGTTTTAAATTGGTAAAAGAATAATTTGTCATTCGGTATTATATAGTGTATTAAAGCATCTTAAATTACAAAGCAACTTTGTAAGGAGAATCCTGTTAAACTGCTTTAATCCTATAATTCTTGTAAGGGGTTTGTGTAATGTTCCCTCTTCATTAGTTTTTGTGGTGGTATACTGATAAATGCTTAACAATCAGCTCTCTAGGGGAAAAGATACTGCTTTGTATAATTTGCTAATTTCTGCAATAGATAGAAGATTTATATCTTCTCCCAAAGCTGTTCACTTCATAATGTTAAGGTTGTATGGCAGAGGTTTCAGATGAAATTAATGTTTTATTAAATAACTGGCCATATATTAGGGAGATTATCCTGGATTATCTAGGACCCTGTCTAATCAGGAGAGTAAAGTGGAAAAAAAAAAAGTGTAATTACAAAAGAATGTTCAAAAGTGGCAATGTTACTGACTTTACAGATGGAAAAAGGGAACCATGAGCCAAGGCCCATGTGGGAATCTTCTGGAAAATGGGAAACACATGGAAATAGAAACCTTTAGAACTTCCAGATTTGGAGTTTAGTTCAATGAAAACTAACTGGCTTCTAATTTTCATAGCTATAAGATAATATATTTGTGCTTTTTAGCCTCTAAATTTACCATAACAGAGCAGAATTGTAAGCTGATAATCCTGCCATGATAGGGTTCAAGGTACCATTTTGGTGATATTAATCATAGGTTGGAAAAAAATGAGAACAGTTAGCTCTTGGGAGCTGAAATGGGCTATCAGTATCTTCAGCATAACTCTGAGCCAGCTCAAACAGAATAGCCTAGTTCATTTTCTGCTTGTACTTAATATTTTCAAAAAATATTAAGCCAGGTAAAAGTGATAAAAAAAATACTATGCATTAAACTATTTTGTAGTATTTACTTTTTTCCCTATTAGGATCTAAAGCAGCTAGAAGTTGGGGCATAAGCAATTAAAGAAGAAAAAAGAAGCAGGATAGGATCACCACATTGGGCAGTCACTGAGGAGAACTTTTTACATAGATTAATATACAAATTATGTCCCGTGGAATTAAAGTTAAGTCACCAATAGGATTTTAGATTTTTATATAATTATAAAACCCACTGTTTTTGATAAAGTGTATTAATTTTTTAATAGATACTAAAGCAATTTAAAAAAATGAAAACTTGGGCCCTCCCTGGTGGCGCAGCAGGTTAAAGCACAGCATTAAGAAGCTTAAGCCACTTCCACATGAGTTTGATTCCTGCCTGCCCCGGAGGAGATCCACATGGCGCGGCAGACCTCTCCTGACCTGCCCGCTGCTCCCCTCAGCAGTGTACTTCCCCGATCTGCCTCTTCTGTACCCCACTCTGTCTCTTATGAATCCTCTCACCCTCCGCATCTCTGGCCTGTACCCCTGTACGAATAAATAAATAAATAAAAATTATAACTTAAGAATAATATAGGAAAAGCATGGGTTTTGAAATTGCATAGAACTTGGCTTTATTGTCTATCCAAAGCAAACAAAAAGAAATGGAAGAGATCGAAAACACTAACAGAAATTATTCCAAACCAAGAAGTGACTAAAATATCCTTTAGTAGCTAGCTGGACAAACAAGATAGCTAAACATTAAGAAAATTGGTTTATTCAGCACCAAAAACAAAATTCAATTCCTGAAAAGAGAAACCATAAATACATACTACTAATTGAAAGAAGGAATTCTTAAAAAAGTCTTCATTTTGTGTAACTTCAGCTGTATGACTTTCTGGAAAAGGCAAAACTATGAGACAATAAAAAGCTCAGCGGTAGATAGGATGAGTAAGTGGGACATAGAATTTTTAAGGCATTGAAAATACTCTGATACCATAATGATGGTACATAGCATACATTTTTCCAATTTTCACTTATGAATCATGGATGATTGTGATGTCAATATAGGGTCATCAATTTTAAGTACGGTTCTGTGGGAGATGTTGATAATGATGTTGATTATGCACATGTAAGGGAAAGGGATATACGAAAATCTTTGTACCTTCTGTCAGTTTTGCTGTGAACCTAGTAGAAGGCCATGGACTTAATACTTATGGTGGCTATAAGAACTTTATATGTGTACATCTACTAACCCCTTTCACACCTCTTGAGTACGACGCTGAGGTTTTCTATGTATCCATGAGAACAGAATTTATGTCTGTGTTGTTCATCATTTCATATCCAGGACTTTACAATCTCTGTACTTAATGTGACTCCCAAGTACTCATTGATTAAATATATAAAACATAATGTGATTGCAGACGCTTTTGATTTATGGACATTTTCTCAGTGATAACATAACCTAATTTGTTGATGGTATCTGAATTTTGAATGAATGTTTAGAAGTGAAAATTCAAGTGCTTGTAGGTTATTAAAATGAAAATGTCATAAATGTTTTCCTTTTTATAAGCATATAGGGAGCATATATAAAATAGCTTTTGAAAAACCCTAATTACTGACAGTTGTTTACTATGTAGAAACCCATGGTATTTATTTGAGCTACTCTAGAAGAATAATGTATATAGACATTTTAGCTTATCATTATAATGCAGTAATATACCCCTCTTTTTTTTTAAACTAGAATCCTACAGTGTCTAAGAGTAATGAATAAACTTAGAGAGTTGTTTTTCATTTTGAAGTAAATTGAGAATGAAATGTCCTTCTAGTTTCCTTACAATAGGTAAATAAAGGAACTAGTAGGTAATGATAACAAGTTACTCCATGCAGAAAACCTAGATGCCTATTGTTAATTATTAGGTTACTAGTGAATATTGGTCAAGAACTAATTTTAATTCTAGTTTTGAACTTGCTTTTCAGATAGTTGAATTTTGAGCTCAAAAAATGTTAATTCCAAGAGAAGAAAGTGAGTAATGTGTTTGCTGGCATATCAATTTATAGACATGATCACAGATCATAAAGAATTGCAAGAAATACAGTGCTATTTATTTATTAGAATGCAGTGAGAATTAGCTCAATGGGAAGAAAATATTTTAGCTAATTTATATTGCTTCTTAATAGCATACATCTAACGAAGTGTTGTGTTAAGAAAGAAATGCTTAGAAAGCAAAGAACATGAAGAAACATTGAGTAATCAGACTGCTTGGGATAAAAAATAAAGCTTAAGGACTTAGGAGGATTAATTTTGCTCTTGCTTCTGTAATGGATAGGGAGGGTAGAGAAGAGAGCTCTTGTTGAAATATGCAAAGCTATTTACATTGGTTATCTTACTTTTTATCCTCACATCAGTCCTATTGTGTTGTCATTATTTTTCTCATTTCCATATAAGAAATATAAAATTCAGGGAGCTGATTGAACAAGTGATACAAAGACACACTACTAGCTTATAAGAGCAGGTAATTGAATCCAAATCTACATTAATACGAAGTTCATTTTCTTTCTACACTCCCATGTCTTCTCTCTGGCAAATTCTCTCTGCTAATAACTATGCTTTCTACAGCAGCTTATGAAAGGTGTCAGTAATTTTGAGTCCTAAAGCCTTTAACAAAATCATCTGACTTTACAAATCTGCAAACCTGGTGGGAGTAGCATAACCTTTTTTAAAGTATAGCTTGCACCTTTCATTGCCTTTAGGCTATTTTTATTCCTATTTTGACAAAATGAAGAAACTGGAATGTTGACGTTAAGTAAATTAGATATGGTTGCACAAAATACAAACTGCTGAAATGAGATTCGAAATCAGGGTTACTGTAGAACATAGGCACTTAACCCCATTGTCCTAAAATACCAGGTTTCATGGAGGAGGAAATAAAATCCTCCCTATCAAAGGTTTCATTATCTCCTGGTGGTTTCTGCTTCTCTGGAAAGGTGTCTGGAGAGAAGGGAAGTGCTGCAAGGAGGGAAGTATAGAGGTGACTGTAGTTCTTTAATTCTTTGTTCTGGCAATTGTTTCAGACTCATACCTGTGCTCATATATGCTGTGGAAGTAGGAAAACAAAGGGTATACCTGGATAGTGATAAATAGGGCTATGAGGTATGGAGGTTAGCATAGGGTATGCAAGGTATTAGTAATAGAAAAGACTGAGAATGTGGTTGAGGACTGATCAAGAAAGGAAGAAAAGGAGATTGGATTTTAAATGGTAGCTGAAAAGGGACATTCACTATGGGCACAATTAGAGGTTTGCTTTTGGGAGATTAATCTGGCATAGTTGTATATGATGGAATGGAGAGAGGAGACTT
Organism: Condylura cristata; assembly: GCF_000260355.1. Taxonomy (NCBI): domain Eukaryota; kingdom Metazoa; phylum Chordata; class Mammalia; order Eulipotyphla; family Talpidae; genus Condylura; species Condylura cristata. The sequence goes on along the minus strand of NW_004567106.1, from coordinate 15,497,893 downwards.
TGGAATTATTAAGTTCAACTGAAATGCTATTTAAAAAGTAGTTGACTTGGGTCCTTGCCAATATGACCAAGAAAAGAAGCAAGAATGGCCGTGCCAAAAAGGGCAGCCTAGACACTGCATCAGCTGTGTGGTGCATGCCCAAGGACAAAGCCATTAGGAACTGGTGATTCAAAACATAGTAGAAGCCTCAGCTGTCAGGGACTTTTCCTCAGCGAGGGTCTTCAATACTCATGTACTTCCTAAGCTGTGCGTGAGGTACATTATTGTGGTGATTTGTGGAGTTCACATCAATTTAGTCAGGAATTGGTCTCCTGAATCCCGGAAGGTTCAACACCCCCTCCTTGATTTAGACCAGCAGGAGCTGCCCAGCCCTCCTCCAAAGCCCATATAAGGAGCTAAGACTTTAAGGACTGAAGAAAAACTCTGGGAGAAATAAAATGGAAATTCTGCTTAAACAGCAAATAAAAATAGGTTATACTGCATATATTTATCAGGGAAATACTAATTATTAAAACAGGTAAATGCCCTTGTCTAAACTCATGATGCTATAACCAAATTCCATAAACTTGGTAACTTGAACAACAGAAATTGATACTTTCATAATTCTGGAGCGGGTAGGTAGAGCTAAAAATGCCCACATGGCTCAGTTTCTTGTGAGTATCCTCTTCCTACCTTTTCATCTCTATGTTATCACATGGAGAGAGAGAGAAAAAGAGAGAGTGAGGCACTCTTTAGTGTCTCTTTCAGTAGGGGTACAAATTTTGTCATAAGATCCCTGCTCTTAGGGATATCATCTAATGGTAATTATATCCCAAAGGCCCTATCTTAGATAATATATTAAAATTAGAAATTTGACTTAGGATTTTTTTTTGGAAATAAATATTTAGTCTATAATCCTTTAAATCATCATTGCTTAATACAGTAGCATTTAGTGAAGATCAACATAGGTATTCCTTGATCTGAATTTTTTGCTATGAGTCATGTTCAGGAACCTATTTCTGTGTTGTGAACCTATCCTCTTATAGGACCTTCAAGTATTTCGCATAAATTTGGCAAATGGATTAAAGAGAATGGAGGGTCATACATAGGAGGTTTTATAAGACTTGCCTGAAAGTGATTCATATAATTTCTGTCACATGCCTTATACAATAACTCATTCATATGCCATACCTAATTTTTTTTTAAAGATTTATTTGTTTATTCATACAGAACTGGGGTACAGGCCAGAGATGGGGAGGGTGAGAGGATTCACTAGAGACAGAGCGGGAAGCAGAACAGGCAGATCCATGAAGTACACTGCTGAGGGGAGCAGCGGGCGGGTCAGGAGAGGTCTGCCACGCCATGTGGTCACCTCCGGGGCGGGCGGGGATCGAACTCATGTGGAAGTGGCTTTAGTTTCTCAGTGCAGTGCCTTAACCCGCTGCGCCACCAGGGAGGGCCACATATGCCATACCTAATTTTAAGGCAGACAAACTGGAGAAAATTTTCATTAACCTCACCAATGTAAGTTTATTTTTAACTCATTGAATATTTTCAAAATAGGTCAATTAGGGAGCTCTGCTTACCATAGTCACTGCACTCTAAGCTAATGAATATCTTATTTCCTAAACCAGCCCTCTAGTCACTAAAACATTTGAGTCATTTTCTTTTTCTCCTACAAAGTAACCAGCTAATTTGTGTCTAGATTTGGAATTAATATCAAAGTTGAGGTTGATTCCTAGGAGATATGTAATAGTTTATACATCAGGGTTTATGTATAGTGATTTCTAGGTTAGTACTAGATATAATTCCTTTTAATTCAGAGATTTAAGAACTATAAGATACGGTATTGATGAAGATTACCTCACTGCTGACAATAGCCATGCTGCTGTGATTGAGAAGCCACCCCTTGAAGACGATGAAACACTTCATACATGGAGGAAGTAAATTAAACTGTTTGGAAAATTACTTGGACATGTACATGTAAAATTCAGGGAGGCTGATTGAACAAGTGATTCAAAACCACACTGCTAACTTATAGGAACAGGTAATTGAACCCAAATCTATATAGTTCTATGTATATTTTTTAAAAAATAATATAATAGTTTACTTTTACAACATTTTATGCCTATTTCCATCTCAGTTGTAATCCCCGTGGGCTTCCCATCACCAAATCACCTGTGTGCCATCACCATAGTCCAGTGCACTTCCTTCTCCCCACCATTTTGTATCCCATTCCCCACTCAACCCCATAAAATATCTCTGGTATATAGATATTCATTATTATTATTATTTTCTCCCCTGGTCCTCTATACTCCTGCTCTGAGTGAACCATCAGGTATTTTTCCTTTTCTTTCTGGCTTATTTCACTAAAGCATGATCTTTTCCAGCTCCATCCATGTTGCTGCAAAAGGCATGTGTTTATTTCTTTATTTTTTGGGGTTGCTGAGTAAAATTCCATTGTGTGTATGTACCACATCTTTTTAATCCAGACATCTACTTTTGGGCATTTGGGTTGTTTCCATGTCTTTCCAATTGTAAATAAAGCAGCAATAAACATGGGGGTGCAGATTCTTTTTGAATCAGTGTTTTTGTGTCTTTTGGGTAGTGGGATTGCTGGATCATATGGAAGCTCCATTTTTAGCAGTTTGAGAAACCTCCAAACAGTTTTCCATAGTGATTGTACTAGTTTGAATTCCCACCAGCAGTTTATGTACATTGTTTTCATTTCCTCTGGTAATATATTTTCAAGTACTTTTCTTTAGTTTTCTTGGTACTTGTGGCATGACAGTAACTACTTAAGGGGAAGATGTCAATCCTCTTTTAAATGTGATTCTGTGATACTTCAGTCATTAGAGTAGAGCTGGTTGTTTGTTTTTATGTTGGTTTGTTTTAACAGATATATGTAACCTAATGTTGACCTTGAGGTCTAAACTTTTAGCAACAAAGCAGATTTCTTAGTATGAATCTTGTGGCTTAAGTGTTCTTAGATGGTGTTTATGGTGTTTAAGGGAAAAGTATTTGTTAAAACAACTTTTAGCTTCTAGACCCACTTTTTAACTAGAAAATGGTATGTTGAATAGAATCAACTTGATGCGAATAACTAGTCAATCTGTTTTTCAAAGAAAAGTAGTAAATTTATGAGTTTACTTAGACACATAAAGCTGTTCAAAAAGTAACTAAAAGTTAATTTTGTGAATGGAAATGTAGAGTCCAAGTCACATTCTGCCTTAAAGTACAGTGAATTAATAAAGTATAAAAGAAAACAAAACAGAACTACAAGACAAAGTATCCACACACAGTCTACTCAATATATAAGGGTAAAACAGGCACAGAATAATAACTGCAATAAACTTTTCTACTAAGAAAGGGTGAGAACAGTAACTCACAGCAGTCTCTTGTCTATTATAATTCTGAACTCTCTCCATTTTATAAGGGTCCCTATGCTTTATGTGGTAGTTGACAGGGAGAATTTATGATGGACACAGTGAGAGGTGTGCTTTTGTAAGATTAACTGTTAGATGGTGAGCTGGAGAGGAGATTTTTGGACTCAGCAAATCCAACTGAAATGCTTTGTAAAAAGATAGTTTAAGTAATGTGCCTTGATTGGGTCCCTGATTATATTTTCTAGGTGGTACTGCTCAGTCTGTTGTTCTGTGACTCTAGCTCATTCCTTTTGAAGATTCTATTATTCCTCTTGATCTCAACTAAAATAAATGGGTGGACAATATGCCTTCCTTGAAGTTGGAATAGCTTTCTTTCAACCTAAAAAGAATAAGACATGAGTAGTACTACAGAGAGTAACAGTGGGCCAGAAGTTCAAATTTACAATGCATAGTTGAGAATGACCTGAATGAGATGGCATGATGAAAAGAATAAGTGTATATTTCTTTATTTAGGAAAATGGTGTGGAAGTAACAATTAAAGAGCAAGAAGGACATCTATTCCAGGAGGGACGTTGAGTAGAAAAAATTTCATATATTTTTCATATATATATATATATAGGGCATTTGATAACATAATTCCCACTCTTTCCCTATCAGTGTAAATTAATTGACCTATTTCACTAACCTCTTTGCATAAAAGGTCATATTTTGTTTAAAAAATTCACATAATCCTCACAAACATCTCTGCTCTGTATGCTCAAAGCAATAGAACATCTGTTAACTCACTTTTGAAGTCACCCCTACATAGTTTGTTGAAAAAATTTAATTGGCTTAATTTTCTAAAAGAGTTTATTTTCCCTAGAGAGTTTCTAGGCAGAGAGACAAGAGACCATGATAAACCCTCTGATTTGTCTTTCCTTAGTAATATTTTATCCCCCCACACTAATATGGTCCATGTCCTTGGCTATGATGCCTCCATTATTACTGTGATGACCAGCACAGGCTATAGGAAATCTATTTGGGGACCTAACTTTCAGTCAGTCCTGAGTGATTCACAGTTCAATAACCATGAATGCAGCTTTTATGATTATAAAACACTTAACATGCTTATTGGATTATAGAACAACCAACCAGCAATTTAGTTAAGTAGATAAATCAGAGGAGACTATTTATATATTAGACAACACATACTTTGGGAAATCTCTTGTGTATTGACATGGGGGGGTAAAATATAGGCATTTAAAAATTTAAATGCTGACATTTAAAGCTGCTTTGTTTAAATTCTGATCGGCTTGTTCATTTAGTTTTACATAAAATTTAAAAAATATAAAAGGCGATGCATAGTCACTTTGAATTTTTAAAGTGGGATGATATCATAGATGTCTAGTACAAGAGACCCTCTACATTTCACTATGAGGGACTCCTAATTCTTTTTCTAGTGATTCAATATTTTGAAAAAAATTTTTTTTAAAGATTTATTTATTTGTGCATGCAGAACTGGGGTACAGGCCAGAGGCTCAGGAGTGGTGAGAGGCTTCACCATAGACAGAGTGGGGAGCAGAACAGGCAAATTGACGAAGTACACTGCTGAGGAGAGCAGTGGGTGGGTCAGGAGAGATCTTCCACACTATGTGGTCACCTCTGGGGCAGGTGGGATTCGAACTCATGCGGAAGTGGCTTTAGCTTCTCAGTGTTGTGCTTTAACCCGCTGCGCCACCAGGGAGGGCCCCAATATTTTGAAATTTTTACCAAATTTCAGGCCATTTCTTTTCTTTCTCTGTTTTGTGTTGTTGGTTTTTTTATTAAATTTAACTATTACATTTATATTACAATGGCTTGTGAATTTTATTTGAAACATAATTTTTATTAGTCATAGATATAACAACCAGTATTAGAGTTAAACATCTAATTCTTCATTATTGTACATTTAGGTTGTTTTTGTTGCATTTTCCTTTTGATGTGTTCCTAAGCCAGGATTTTTTTTTTTTAATTAAAAAGTTTATTTTTACATCATTTTTCACATTTTTTTTTTTCATCTCAATTGTAATCCCCTTGGGTTTCCCATCACCAAATCACCCCTGTGCCACCACCATAGTCCCGTGCATTTCCCTCCCTTCCCCCCCCCCGTTTTTGATCCCATTCCCCACTCCACCCCCACAGAATGTCTCTGGTCTATGGTTGTTCATTATTTTTGTTATTTTCTCGCCTGGTCCATTATACTCCTGCTATGAGTGAAACCATCCGGTATTTTTCTTTCTCTTTCTGCTAAGCCAGGATTTTAATTGAACTGCTAATGGACTTTGAGAACTGATCCCTTTAAAAGAACCATTGATGGGCGTTAGAAATGGACAGATAAATTGAGGTGTAATTTAGGTCCATGTGTATCTGTTATTATGATGCTCCATTATAACCCTAAGTTTAAAATCTGGTTCTGACTCCTGTTTGGCGTTGGGAGGATAAAAGAACAACACCATGTCGATTGTTTTTTTTTTAAAGGCTGTATTTACATGATGCTGAAACAACTCTTTGAGTAATTCAATTCAGTAAAACTGACTTTGTTTCAAATCTTGCTATGTTACTAATGGTTGCTAGAGGGCAGCAGAAGCCAGGAACTGGCCGGAAGAGCAATAGTTTGAATAGGCTAGAGAGGCTCTGTCCAGGTCTGGGGAGGTGTGTTCAGTGTTGAGACTGAAGATTGGATTCATGGAATCTGCAGTAAAGGTCTTTTCAGTAACTTGACAAGTCAACAAGATAAAGAAGTAACAAGAGCGCTGAAAAGGTTTAGTTCTTAACTGCCGCTTACCTACAGTGTTTTAATTAAAGGATTGAAACGAAAAAGTGAAGACTAGAATCACCAGATTTAAGCAAAAAAATGTGGGTTACCAGGATATATATTTAAAGGAGAAGGTAAAGTTGAAACTGTGGTCAAATTTAAAGTTCACATAGAAGGGAAACAAGATGTTTGTGTAAGAGCCAGGGATGTCAGAGGGCAGTTGACAATATGGTACCACGTGAGCAGACCCATTATTTGAAGAGTCCACATATGAGAACAACAAGAGAGCAAGCATAAGGGCATAAGAACCTGGGGATTTAGAAGCTACAGGAAAAGATAGAATTTAGTAAAACAACCTAAATTAGAATTTAATAAAATAGTTTCTACCTTCAAATAGTAGAAAGAGCAATAGACAAGAGTTCCGACGGCTGCATTTAATGTTTAGCAACAAACTGTATTTTTTTTGTGAGCAAGTCATTAATATTTCTTGGATTTCTGGTTTCTCATGGACATATTAGGAACTTGAACTAGATGAATTCTAATATACAAAGATATCTGAAATTCTAGGACTGGATTGGTTGGTGATTAGTTTAACCCAAACCAGTTACACAATGTTGGCAATGGAGGTAATAGCCAGTATCAATCCTTTTTTATTCTCTTCAGATTTTCCTAATGTAGCTAGCCTGAGAGTGTTACAGTTTGATTTTTGGATGTTCCATACTGGTGTTTTCATATAGAAGGAAAAATAAGCAAGTTTTCTCAGGATTTGTTGATCCTATTTTAAGTAGATGGATTTATGCTTGTTAAATCTTTAAAGAATTTGCAAAAGGATGCACAAAAAATACATAGTCCAGTTCAAAATTCAGTTCAGTCAGAGAGTTTGGAAGCTGAAAAGATCTTAAGGATATTTTAAGTTGGTCTAATCAAAGCTTGTACTTTTCAATTCTAAAGTATTAGATAATGATATCACACTATCAAAACATTCATCATCTCCTTTTCTCAATTATCACTGTATAGTTTTGAACAATTTTTGGTTTGTTTTCAAATTTCTTTCAGACTTATTTGAAACCCTATTTAAAAATGGAAGTTATTGTTACCTGAATTTTATACTTTTATGGGAAATTTTAGTGATGTAGATAAATCGGAGGAGATTATGTAGTAGACAATAAAATGCTTTGGAGAATCTGCTCTCTTGTGAATCATAGGGATGTGAAATATAGGCATTTAACAATTTTTAAAAACCTTAAAGCTGCTTTGCTTAAATTTTGGATCTGCTTTTTTATCTAAAGAAAATTTTAAAAAGATAAAAAATGATGCATAGTCAATATTTTTTTTTAAAGATTTATTTATTTGTAACTGAGGTACAGGCAGGAGTTCAGGGATGGCCAGAGGATTCACCAGAGACAGAGTGGGAACAGAACAGACAGATCAAGGAAGTACACTGCTGAGGGGAGCAGCGGGCGGGCCAGGAGAGGTCTGCCCTGCCATGTGGATCACCTGGGGCAGGCGGGGCTGGAACTCTTGCGGGAGTGACTTTAGCTTGTTCGAGCTGTTCTTTTAACCCGCTGCGCCACCAGGGAGGGCCCGTCAATTTAATTTTTTTAAATGGGAAGCTGTCATAGATCTCTGGTACAAGTGATCCTCAATCTTTCACTGCAAAGGAACTCTTTTTAAATTATCTTTTCTCTAGTGATTCAACATTTTGTAATGTTTTGTCTATTTTTATCAATAAAAAACACACCCCTAAATGATAATTAGGCCTTCATTTTAAGTTAACCTGAAATTCATATAACTTAGCATGCATTAACTTGTTACCATCCTGAGATGAATTTCAATTAAGTAAAAAAAAAATAGTGTTTAGTGCAAATTCATTGTGAACCAATGCATTAATTCTATTACATCTTGAAAACTGCAGAACTATGGGGCTCCCTCAAACCCTAGGAAACTACTTTTCTCTAGCTCTCTCAATGTGCGAATGAGTGGCTCAGTCAGTTATTGAGAGTCACTGATAGAAATCCAGTGCTTCATCGACAATACTGGACATTCCCTCTTCTTTAGTATTAATTGTTAATCATTTTTGTGAGCGAAATGATTAATATTTGTCACAAAAAGTAAATTAAGATTTGGTGGTTTATTCCCCTTTCCTTTATAATACTGAAAGTTTTCTGTTCCTCTTGAAATGTGCAATTCACAAGGCAGGACCCCCCTCAAGAACAGAAAATAGTTCTAAATTAAAAATGTTTTAGTTTCTTAGCTTAATAATGAGTACCTTTACACACCATCAGTTATGGTCTTTACAACCATCTTGTGAGGTGGTGATAGCTAGCATTAGGATGTGGAACTTCACAGACGTTAGCAGCATTGACTCAAGAGTCACAGAATGCCTGGTACCTATCTACATTCAAATTTCACACTGCCATTTAATGGTTGTGTGACCTTGGTTTCTTCTTTTTGATTATCTTAATAGATCATACCTATCTCAGTGTTGCTGTAAGGGAAAGAGGAAAGCAGTGCTTGAGGACCAGGAGAGTCAGGAGTTAGCCTGGCTGTATCAGCTAGGTGTTTGGTGTTGTTGGAAGCAAAAAATCAGTGGTAGAGAAGCCCATTCTAATTGTGATCAAGACAAATTCAAGACCACTCTGTAATCCTGACTGAACACAGACAAAGCATGAACATTGCCCAAAACATACAAATGACTAAATATCATCCTATTCTGGCAGACATAAATGACTATAATTTCTATCAATTACAAATATAACCTTACACTATTCTTTCTGCCATCTATATAAGTATTATTCAAATACCAATTATAGAATTACCTTCACTGTTCTATCTCCTAGATCTCTCCCTAAACAGAAGTCTAAATGCCAGTTCTTTTTTTTTGACACCTATTTGCTGAGGTTCCCCACAGTTCCCCTGATGTATGTCTTCCTGGCTGTAACAAACCAATAAATCCACCTTGTTTGACCAAAGATGTGTACCTAGTGCTTTTAGGCTAGAGGACATTGATATGACAAATAAAAGACTTAATATATTGAAAACACTAGAATAGTGCCTAGTCTCTGTAAAATGTTCAGTAGATAGTACCTATACAGTGTTTTATGATTTTATAGATGATGGTGTGGAATCTCAGAGACAACCCATCCCTGGGAGGTAGTAGTGCAGAAGTTCAGTTCAGGTTTGCTATGCTCCAGAGCCCAAGATTTTACTATACCACATTGCTATGCTTTGATTTATCACAATTGCTCAATCTCTCCTGTTAGGAGGTGCCTTTTTACTGGCTCCTGGGATTCAGATTTTGTCTTGATCTATGTTTAAATAAAAATTCTTTTCCTTTACACAGCATTAAAAATCAATCATTAATCCTTTTCATTTATGTAGTGGCTTGTTAGGTGAAGGTTTTCAGTCTTATACTACAACTTTAGTCTTTTGATCGTGGTAAAATTTTCTTTTATCCTTTGAAGTCTCATTGACTGAAAAGGCTATAGTAAAGAATGTTAACTTACCTTTTGCAAAATAAAGTGACTGGGAGATAAGAATAACAATAGCTCCATGCTACTAGCCCCACAGTAGAGACATCTGAAGATGCTTCAGACCTCAGGGGGTGTAGGACTCTATAAAATAAGCCCATCAATTGAGTTGATAAGGTAATGTTTGGGACCCTCAAAGGAAGCAACACACTAAAAGCAAAGCATGTTTGACCTCCAGAGTCATAGGTAAATGAGAAGTTGGCAATAAATTAGGTAATGAGTATAAGTGCCTTTTGCATTTACTTGTCCTCTAATTTCTAATCAATCATGGGAATGGATGTAATTACTTTGGGGCAAGAATATCTAATTGAATTCTTCCTAAACTGTGTTCCTGGAGTTATTGGTATTCTGGGGAATAGTAATATGTGCTCTGTGAAAGAGTTTAAGGGTCAATTTTTGGAATTGTTCCAACCATACATAGTGTCACAGAGCTTATTAATAGCAACTAAAAGCTATTAAAATGCAGCCGCATATTTGTTGATCTTGTAAATGAGGCATTTCTCAAATTCATTGAAATTAAGACTTTTTTCCCTCTGAGAACACATTATCACCACACCACCATCATCATCAGCAGCAGCATTATCATAGTTATCATTTATGGAGTGCTTACTATACACTTGGTACTGTTCTAAGCACTTTACATGTATTATGTAATTGTCACAACAATTTTATTATGGGTGGGAGAATTGAGACAGAGTAGTTGAGTTTCCTATTCAAGGTGACACAATCAGTAAATCAATACAGAATATAACTGGTAATGTGCTAGGAGAAAAAGCGGGGAGTGCTATTTTGACTTAAGGAGGTAACAAAGAGAAAGAACTGATTCAAGTATTCTGTTACCATTTATTGAAAAACTAGTATGAACTAATGCTTTGAAAATACTGGAATAAGTACTAAGTACTTTCAGTAAATAAGACAGGCAAGGTTCCAATTGTTATAGAGCATACATTGTAGTAAACAGAGAAAAAAAAACACAGAAGTAAACAAACAAAAAACCAATAGTGGTAATAAATGCTATGTTGAAAATAAAGCAGAATGGTTAGCTAGAGTGTAGATTAAGAGTAGCTAAACTATTTTTGAAAATTAATTGCAGTGCTTTGTCAAAAACCAATGCAACTCCAACTGAAATAGAATAATCAGTTTAATAATAGCGTTCTAAGATCAGTCTTACTGATTTATTGATAATGTGTCTCTAACCTGTTGGAAAGATCATTAGTTTGGCATTTATATTTTTAGAGCAATATTTTCCAAAATGGGGTTAATGAAGTACAGTTCCAAGGAATTTTGTAGTTGTGTGTATGTGAAAATATTTTTGTAATAAAAATTTTTTTTTAAGGATTTATTTATTCGTACAGAACTAAGGTACAGGCCAGAGATGCAGAGGGTGAGAGGATTCACCAGAGACAGAGCAGGGAGCAGAACAGGCAGATAGACGAAGTACACTGCTGAGGAGAGCAGCTGGCAGGTCAAGAGTGGTCTGCCTCGCCATGTGGATCTCCTCCAGGATAGGCGAGGATCGAACTCATGTGGAAGTGGCTTAAGCTTCTTTGTGCTGTGCTTTCACCCTCTGCGCCACCAGGGAGGGCCTGTAATCAAAATTTAAACAGGTTCTTCATACACCAATTATGCAGAGGCTTCAATATCCATTTTTTCTTTTTTGAGAAAGAAATATAGTGTACAACATCCTAAATTAAAAGGATTATGGAAACTTTTCTTGTATGAGCTTTTCTTGAGAAGCAACGTCTGTGGACCCACTTTGTAATGCGCTGCTTTAGAGCAAGCGTGCGTTCTCTCTCCTGCATTATATGTTCGTGGTACCATTACATTATGATAATTGGAAAGAACTTTTGGTTTTTTACATTGATGTAGAATAATTCCTATTAAATTCTCCTTTGTTGCTAGAATTCTGAAAAAGCTAGATTTCAAATCTGAAAGAAACATATTTTACAGAAAAGTATTCTTTAATATTCTGAAATCTTATTAATCCTGTTTATTGGCCTGTGCATATGTGGGTAGATTAGACTGGAAGCTATATAATCTAATTTTCTTTTTTCATTTCTCACTTGATTGCTGTCAGTCTTTTTGTTTTAAGATTTATTTATTTATGTATACAAGAACTGGGGTGTAGGTCAGAGGCATGGAAGGGTGAAAAGATTTCCCAGACAGATTGGGGAGCAGAACCAGTCTGATCAATTGAAACACACTGCTGAGCAGCATGTGAAATAGGAGAGATCTGCTGTGCCAAGTGGGCCAACTCCCTGGGCAGGGATCAAACTAGTGTTGCAGTGGCCCTGTGCCACCAGGGAGGACCCTGTCAGTCTTTCTTTCTTGATAAACCTGTGCTACTCTTGAGATCTAGTAGGTATTACATATTATGTGTACTCTCTCTATCAATAAAAGAAACTGTATACCTTTCTCTTTCTAATATCACATTCATGTAATATGTATATTCACATGCACATATAAAACTCCCCTTTTGAATACAAATGTAACAAATGTAATAGTACCTTTTTTATACCCCCACATTATTTTACAATTTATCTTGATAATGTTTTTGCATCAGTACATAAAGATCTGCATTGTTAATAAAAAGAAAAAAAGAAAGTACTACAGAGTATTCTACTATTTGATTGTTAAATTGTTCTAATTATATTGCATTGTATAGATTATTACACTTTGATTATTTTATAGACATTTAAGTAACTTAAGTCATTGTCTGAAAGTAAAATCTCAAATATTAGACTCGTAAGTGGGATGAATTTTGCCTTGATATTACTAGTTTAATGTCTGTCATTTATAAATCAATGTTTTCTAATTTAAATTTATAATTTTCTTATCTTTTGGTTTGGTATAACATTTTTTGTAGGTTTCCAGGACATTGAAATTTTAAAACTTGTGCTAAAATATAACTGATTATTAATAATTGTTTCCAATTTTTAACTTTTACTGATATTGTAAACTGTCATATTTACTGTATGGTAATATTAGGTACATATTTCCACCCAAATTATATTTTAAATGCTTTTGAGTGCTTCAGTTTTAAGTTTCAGACTTAGTGCTACATAGATTATTGATTTAAGGTACAGTACCACTGCACATTTGGTTGAATTCTTTCTATATAAACAAGTCACAAATAGTATAAATGAGTTTAGATTGGATCAGATACAATGAGAGTTGAAGAGTGATGGTTCATGCAAACAAGAGAGGTGATTAGTATTGTTCTTGCTGCATGATAAATTACACTATATCATGCATTAAAACAATGGATTGTCCTTCAGGATATCAAAGAATTTTTAGCAAACAAAATGATGGGAAATATATAGTACTTTATCATTTCACAAAAAGTGAAAGTTACAATAACAATTTTGAGAATTCCTGCAGACACACACAGAAAGGGTAATGGGTTTATTTACAAAAAAGGGGAAAGGAAAAGGAAACAACCCAGGGAAAGCAAGAGGGATACAAAGTAGCTGGAATATTTTACCAGTGCAGCTAACTTGGAGCTCTAGTCCCAAACTAACCCTGCTAGCCCCATTCACACAGTTTGAGAGCAGTTGCCCTAGGGAGAGAGAACTGTTACCTCTCCAGAGTGAAAGTTGGAAAATCGCTTACTATTTATCCCCCAAAATCCCAGAATGCCTGCTTAGCTTCACCCTTAGCTCCTCACAGTTCTCTCTTTGGTACTGCTGGGAGTTGTAATATTCCAAATTACTGAAGTAAGAGGTGGAATCCAGAAAGCTGGAGTAGGGGTGGAGTCCACAAGACTGCACAGTTCTTTTAGGACATCCTTCCCCCTAACAATTTCTTTTCTCATCTCAGAGAACATAGGTGCCAGCAATAATGAGTATGGATATTCCTTGTCCTTGGTAATGGGTGAAGTGTATGGATATTCCTTGTCCTTGGTAATGGGTGAAGTGTATTTTTTTTTTTTTTACTTTTCAGTACTGCTCTGTTATGACATATAAGCAGTTTAGATCTTTGGGTACTTCAGCTTAAAGTGAAGGAACCCTTCCTTACTTGGGGCTGTTACTAGGATTCTAGTGATACTGTTTGATCTACCATGTTAAACACAGATGAAATAAATCAGGAGAAATGCATGCAGTGACTATATTAAAAGTGTGATTTCTACTTCGGGGCATAATGCAGTTGCTAAGCAACCTGTGTCAGGCATCTTGGTCATCTGTTATGAAGGACACAAAGTCAATGCTCACTCAAGGCACATAATATCATAAGTGAAATAAAATTATTTTTTTGGATTCAAGAAAAAGCTGCTTGGATAAATGTACAATGGTTGTGGGATATGAAACATCTATTTGCAGATGTGTTTAAGGGAATGATGAAATTGGCAAAAAAAAAAAAAAAATCTACTTTCAATCCAAGCAGTCTGGGTGGATAAAGAAGTAAATTAAATTTTTATAAACTGTTCCCACTTACCAGAATTTACCCTCAGGAACACTGTGGTTGTCTGTGGGATGTAACTGCTATAATAGGCCATGCTGTAAACCTTCCATCAGTAGGGTAATCCAAAGTACACCTTTGGAATTTGGAGTTTTCTTGACAACAGTAAAATCACTGATGATATCCTTTCACATGTTTCATTAACACCACATTTTTTTTATATGAAGTCTGTAACTTAGTGAAGGTAGTATCCAAACAAGAAGGGTATGGAGTTGGTTTTAGGCTAAGTATGGAGGAATTATGGTTTCTGTTTTGCGGAAACTGTACCTAAAAATGTTTGATGATTTTTTCCTGCATTTTTTTTCTTCACAAATATTTTTTTTTCTTTCATTAGACCACAGCTTGATTGATCAAAACATTTCATTGTGCTCTGTTCCAAAGAGTCATGCTCTCTACAATTACTGCTTTCTAGTCACTAGGCATTTGACAAAGTTGTTTTTTAAACTCATCCAAAACCCTAGTTTTGAAATGTAAAATATGCATATAAATATGCATCTCATGGAATTGTCAAAAACTAGTGAAGTAATATATATTGGCACCCAGTGAATAATATTTTTTTCATTTTGTAATAACTATTACTAATGTCATAGACTATTAGGACATAGTATTCTTTATAGTTTGTCTGGTAGTTTTGTCTTTTTTTTTTTTCCGATTCCTTTGTATGCTTTTCCTCCTGTAAGTGAAACCATCCTGCATTTTTCTCTTTCATTCTGACTTGCTTAATTGAGCATAATCCCTTCCAGCTCCATCCATGTTGCTGTGAATGGCATGAGTTTATCTTTTTTGATTGCTGAGTAGTATTCTGTTGTGTATATATATCACATCTTCTTGATCCAGTTATCTGTTTTTTGGGCATTTAGGTTGTTTCCATATCTTAGCTATTGTAAATGATGCTCCAATTAACATGAGAGCAGGCATAAAACCCCTTTTTTTTTAAATGGGAAAGTACAATAACTCATGATCTCCATTGAGATTTGTTTTTGGGAAGTTGATCTGATTTTCTTTGTGTTCAAATAGCCATCATATTGAAGTTTAAAAAATATTACAGTTTGAAGTATTAGTGATAGGCCATTTTGTTTTTGCAGTAAATATTAAGTACAGAAAGTGTAAGTAAATGAGTGTTTGTTTTTGTAACTATAATATCTTTCTCATGCAGATTAAAAAATGTCTATTATACTCATAGGTCTTACCTCTTACAGATGTAAAGATTCTCTTTGGAAACAGAGGCCAGTTTTATTCATTTTGGAAAAGGCATTTTGGGTTTAATATTTGGAGCCTTTTTGAAAATCTGTTAACATTTCACAGTGATGAATTCAATGATTTTATAAAGTCAGTTGGGAAGAGTACAACTATAATAAAGTGCAAGATTCAGAATCCATCCTTATGGAGTTATAGTTCACCATTTGTAGGTCTGGTTAGACATAGGTGTTTTCTCTGTGGCAGTGGAACATTTTATAATTTATTCAGTAACTATTTTTTGCATACTTATTATGTGCTAGGCACTGTCAGAAACTAAAAATACAGTGGTAAATTCTTTCCTCCTATATCATTTTAAAAAATATTTTTATTTATATTTATTTATGCATACAAAAACTGGGGTACAGGCCAGAGGTATGGGGGTATGGTGAGAGGATGCACCAGAGAGAGAGAGTGGGGAGCAGAACAGGCAGATATACTGAAATACACTGCTGAGGAGAGCAGTGGGTGAGATAGGAGAGATCTGTTGCACTCTGTATGTGAACTCCCAGACCAGGGATTGACCTTGGGCAACAGTGCCTGGGGATAGTTGCATAGCAGCTGAGATTTTAACCATGTGAGCCACTAGGGAGGCCCCTTTCCTCCTAGATCTTTGAGGAGAAAAGTAAAGTGGTAAGTGCCTTTGAAGGAAATGAACAGTCATTACAAGAACAATATTACTGCTGCCTGGGGTGAGTAAATGAATTGAGATTACATAGGGCGGTTGACCAAGGAAGATCTCTGAGCAGGGGTCATTTAGACTGAAGCCATTCAGAAAAAAGTTAACCCTTGTACCTGAGCACTCAGTGTAGATTAGCCCCACCTTAGCCAATGTACCTGTAGATGACCTTTCTTCATCTCCAGGACAATGGAGTTGAGTAATAGGGCACAGTCTTACCTCTCCTTTCCTTTATGAAGGCACTCTGCTTTTATCTTTGTTTTCTGAGACAGCTGTTTCATTTTACTGATAGATGCCATGTCATCCTTTAGCAAGCTAGTGCTTCTTTCATTTTATGAGAATTGTTTTCTTCTACACATTTTCATTTCCACCAATGTCTTTTCATATAAATGATGAGCTCTTTAAAAACAGACTAAAATAATCTGTTGGTAGAAATCAGGGAGGGCTATAACACACAAATTAAAGTGTGGTTGTTCTATTTTGTAGGTTTGTTTTTCTATGTCTTGATTAGTTTCTCAAACAAGTGAGTATTGCTTAAAAAGGAATTTAGAAGGTCATTCATGGAGCACTAATTACTGCATTTTCATAGAATTTTAACTCTTTAAAATTAATTTGTTATATATATTTAGAAACAAGGCTATGGCATAATAGCAGTAATAAAAGCATCCTTGCATTGGTGTGAGCAGAGTTTTCAATTTGGCTACCTTTCAAAACACCCATGAGTTGTAACAGTAGGAATACATTAATCTACAAAATTTAAATGTTAATAGACTAGTGGTCATGTTTATATATTTATATGATTAAAACATAAAGTGAACAATTTCTATTTTAATCAAATCAGTGTCTACTTGTCTACTTGGACAATTGAGAGTTTTTGTAATTTATAATTAGCCTGGAACACTGCTAGGAAGGTATTATGATAAAAGAAGGCAAACAATATGAAACATAAAACAGAATGCCACATTATAATAACATCTATAATCCATGTTTTAGCTAAATGCACTCTAGGTGTGCACCTTCTAAAACTTAGCTAGGAGAGATACAAATGTGAATCAGTCATGTATATAATAGAACTTCTTTTCCTAAGGATTTTTCATTGCTAGCCTTTAATTAAAAAACAAGGGAAAACAGCTTTTACCCTCTTAGAGTCAATTTTTTAATTTGTAAAGATTAAAATTAAGCATAATTATAAAATACAAGGCAACGATTCAATTATATTGAAGTGTAAGATAGGCACTTTTCAGGCTATATTTACATTTTTATAAATAATTTTCAAACTCTAAAACTTTTCTATACATTTTTTATGTATCCAAATATCAATTTTTAGACTTATTTCTATGTATATGTCATACCCATAAATGCATTGATACAGACATATGGAACAATTTATAACATGGTGAGGTGAAGAATATGTTTAAATATTTATGATAATTTTGGGTAGTTCAACTGACATTTTGGCTATGGTTATTAAAACTTGGACTTATAGCAGTAATTTAATTACATTTGATTAAAGTGCTGTGTTTATCTTTGACTGACTAATATTATCATGAAATACTGATGTGTCCAAGTTGACCTTCTGAGTGATCCAAATCAATTACTCCAGCTATATTTCTTAGTAGTTATCTCATGAAAGGCCCTCCTAAGATAGCCCTGTTTTCTTAGAATAGACCCAGCTTTCCTTAAATGATTCACTACTTCTATTGAATAAATTCATTAACAACAATCCTGTCCTCCTTTAAAGAATATTTAGACAGAGGACAAAGCTGCCCCTCATTCCTGTGCAAAAGTACACTCCAGTTACATTTAAACATAGTATATTGAGTGAGTGGATGGGAGAAGATCTGGCCTGGACAATTGCTCTCTTGAGTCATAATTCTTCTGCATCTGAACTTTGAAGCATTGGTTTATAAAAATCAAGTCTAAGTCCAAGGTGGAGAAAATGTAAAGGATATCTGTATTCTTCCCTCCACCCCAGTTTCAATCAATTCAGAATTCTATTTTATGTGACTCCTTCCTTGAAGTGGAAAAGAATTAATAAGGCATAATACTAGCTGGTATTTATTTTTTAGTGTGCATGTCTATGACTCCTGTTGTAACTCATAGGCAGTGTCTGTATATATTTTGCTTGTACATAATTTTCTTTCTCATAATCTTCCCACCTGTGGAAACTGTCACAAGCTATAGGATGCAATGAGTTGAATAGCACAAAAGAGATTCCTAGGTAAATGAACATTTAATCACTCTTATATCCTTTTTACTAGCAAAAAAACCAATAGTTGTAGGAGGAGTGGTGGGAGATTTTGCTTTATTGGAGCTATTAAAATATTTTCTGATTTAGTTACTATCTTTATGTTGTTTTTATCCTCAGTTTCCTTAAGCTCTCCACTCTTTCTCTCTCTTCCACTCAACCTTTCTCGGTTGATTTTATGAGTCAACTTAAATAGTTTTTAATATCCAGCTGTTCATTAAACACAAGTCTAGATGTCATATATATATATATATAATATATATACAATCTTATGTTCATTATTATTTAATAATTCTATATTTTTCTATTAGTTTTGCTTCTCTGAGATATACACTTTTTCTATTCCTATTTTTATCCTATATTTGAATTTTTTTTATACTAATGGGCATTAAGTTCTTCTACAATTTACTGGAAATTTCTTCTATAGGTTATCTATTCATACTGGGTTGGGTTTAGACTTTTTTTTATGCAGTAGTTTCTGCCTTCTCTTTCTTTAACCTTTTCTCTCCTGCTTTTCTTTCCCCTCATTTTTCCTTCCTTGTGTGGTACATGCATTCTGTGTCTTTATATCTTTTCAACATACTGCCTATGCAACTCTATCCAAAAATTCTATTTGTGTGATGAATCAATCTTTAAAAAATATTTATTGTGATACGGACATTTAGTTAGGAGATACCTTGTTGAATAGTGTTGGGAAAGTCAGCATCCTTTTCATGTGCTTGATCTTAGAGGAAATGCTTTTTGTTTCTCTCCATTGAATATTACCTAGTTGTGGCATAGATAGCATATTATAGACTTTATTATGTTGAGGTATGCTCCTTCTACCCCATTTTTGAAATGTCTTTATCATAAACAGATATGACTCTTATGCTTTTTTTGTACCTATTGATATAACTGTATGATTTTTACCTTTCCTTTTGTTGATGTGGTTTTACATGATATAGATAAAAATTTAAGTGTGCAATACTGCATTATTAACTAAAGGTACCATCTCATTCAACAGATCTCAAGAATGTATTTATCTTGCTTAATTGAAACTATACCCACTGATTGGCAACTCTGCATTTCCTCCTCTCCCCAGCTCTTGATAACCATCATTTACCTATTTTATTCTATAAATTTGACTATTTTAGATAGCTTATAAAGGCAGGATCATGTGTTATTTGTCTTCTTGTGGCTAGTTTATATCACTTAATATAATGTCTTCCAGGTCCCTCTGTGTTGTATATGGCATATTTTTGAATTTCAGATAATCCAGTGTGCTTAGATAGTATATGTTCTTTATACTTATTCATCATATGATGAACATTTATGTTGTTTCCAAATATTGCTGATTGTGAATAGTGCTGTAGTGAACGGTTGAGTGCTAATAACTTATTGAAATCCTGATTTCACTTCTTTTGGATAAATACCCAGAAGTGGGATCACTGGATCATATTGTAGTTCTATTTTTAATTTTTTGAGAAATCTCAAAAATTTTTCTATAGTGGCTGTATCAGCATATAAGGATTCCTGTTTGTCCACATCCTTGCTGTCACTTGTTTTTGTTTTATTAGTAATAACCATTTTGATGTGTGTGAGTTGTTATTTGATTGTGGTATTCATTTGCTTTTTCCTGACATTAATAACACTAAGCAGATTTTCACATATCTATTGGCTATTTTAGAAATTAGTAGTAGAAAGAAAACTGGAAACATTTAAAAATATTTGAAAATTAAACAACATACTTAGATAACCAATAAATCAAAGAACAAATCAAAAGGAAAAGTAGAAAATGTCCTAAGAAAAATAAAACATAACGAAAGTATATGATAGGCAAAAGTCTGATAGTTGAAGATAGTCCAGCACATCTGCCCAGGGATGCCCCAAGTGATGAGGCATGGAGCAAGTTTCCAAGCAAGATGCTGCTGTCCAGTGAACAGCCCTCTTGCTATATATTTAGTAATAGTGAATAGGCATGATTGATTATATGACAATGGCAGGGAGAAACAGTGTCCAGGGGAAACCAAGGGTATCCATTTTTCTGGGGAACAGGACTTCAAAGGGATCAAAGGGTATCATTTATATAGGGAACAGGGAAGGACATGGAAGCTGAGTATACAGGAAGAACTTCCCTTGCAGATAGTTGGTGTAATTTTTGAGTTACTCCTAGACCATCTTGGACCCTGACCACACATTAAGTCAATGGTTACTAGGCTCCCGGGCCACCTCATGATGTGAACTGTTGTATCAAGGCAGTCATGTGGGAGTGCCTTATGCAAATTGTTTACACATACAGGTACATACAGGTGCATAGAGAGGCCCTAGGTGGAAGAGAGGCCATAACATAAAAGCGTTACTGAGGGAAGTTTGTACTGATGATTTCTGTCTATTCTATATATCTACCTACCATTATCTATCACTATATATTTATCTATATATTAAGTGTTCTGCATACTAAATATGATTTTGGGGTATAGGTTCACAACTCTTCAAATGTATATTATCAGGTCATGCCCCCCTCTAAACACCAGTAATCCTCCACCAGAGACCACTGATTTGTGTGAATTATGTATACAGCTTTAAGCATTAGTCCACTGATGAACATAGGATGTTTAAATATTTCCTCCCATTCACATACTGCTACTTTTTACATTAACAAAGAAAGATTTCAAACAAACTAAATCTGTACTTCAATAACTAGAAAAAGGACAAACTAAACTAAAATTAGCAGGACATAGGAAGTAATGAAAGTTGGGAATGTTACAGAAAGTAAGTTACAGAACATTATAGAAGTAAATGAACTAAGGCTAGAAAAACAATAGAAAAGATCAGCAAAAGATTTTTAAAAAAGATAAGCAAAGTAGAGAAACACTTATGAAAAAAAGATAAGCAAAGTAGAGAAACACTTATGAAACTTATGAAGTAAAAAAAATAGATAGACCTCAAGTAAAACTTTTGATTTTAATTCTGTGAGAGCTTGATTTTCTTCAAAGAATAACATTGATGGCTGTAAGCTGCTTATATCTTCCATAGTGACTGTGAGGAGGTGAGTTGAGATGAATTTTGTGCAGGCTTGTTAGAACTGGGTTTTGTTCTCACTTTTTTGAGTTTTTTTTTTTTTTTAAGATTTATTTATTTATGCATACAGAACAGGCAGAGGTTCAGGGGCTGTGAGAGGATTCACCAGAGACAGAGTGGGGAGCAGAACAGGTAGATCAACAAAGCACACTGCTGAGGGGAGCAGCAGGCAGGTCAGGAGAGGTCTGCTATGCCATGTGGATCTAACTCATGCTGAAGGGGCTTTAGCTTCTCAGTGTTGTGCTTTAACACGCTGCGCCACCAGGGAGGGCCTTTTGAGTTTTTATTAAGCATCTTATACTAGGGCTCCCTGAAATTAATTGAAATACATGTCTCATTCTTACTGAGGCAACTGGAGCATAGATCTGCCCCATCCTGTTAGGTGAGTACCCAAAGCTTTTGCTTCCATGGAGGTACTTAGCTTCATTTTTCATTACCCAAACTTACTGTAGCTTTTTCTATATCTTTGCATCAGAACTTCATTCAGCTCAATTTTTGTCTTTGTTTTTTGTTGTTGTTGTTTTCAAATTTGGAGATACTCACAGACAACTCAGATTTCATGACTCACTCTTCAGTTTCTGAGGAATAGGGCTGGGTGAGGAACTAAGTTCCTCACTACTAAATGCCTTCCACTTCACTCCAGATTCTCACTTTTCCCTCTTCTGTTTGACTTTTTTTTTTTTAAGATTTATTTATTAATACAGAACTGGGTTGCTTTAAAACATGTCAACCAGAATGGTGCAGGGGCGGCGAGAGGCTTCACTAAAGATCACCAAAGACAGAGCCTGGAGCAGAACAGGCAGATCAACGAAGTACACTGCTAAGGGGAGTAGGGGGTGTGGGGAGGCGGGGTGGGGGGGTTGGGGTCCGGAGAGGTCTGTTGTGCCAAATGGATCACCTCAGCTTGCAGTACTGTGTCCTAACCCATTGTGTCACCTGGGAGGGCCCATTCTGGTTGACATGTTTTAAAGCAACATGGCATTCTGTTTCTCAGTTGTTTCTGCTGAATATTTTTATGGGTTTTGCTATATTTATTTCATTGTATTGGATGTAGTGAAGGGATATTCTGTGTTCAGTTTTATTCCACCATTTTAGCTCAGAAATCCCCAAAGCCTTCTTTAACCATCAACTTTTTCTGTTCTTTACAGTTATGGATATTTGCAAATAGAAGATTAGGTAGGACACATTATCATGTGAACGAGTATTTAATTACATTAGATATGCAAATGTTTTTGAGATTATACTTTTGTAAACAAGATGATCTTATTATAATGGAGGATTTGTGGTAAGTGCAATGTAAGAAGCCTCAGAGGAAAAATTAGGAAAACTGAGTATGTGAATTGTTTATCATCAGAATTAGTTGTATACATAAAATCCAATAAATACCAAAGACTGTGTGTAAAATCATAACATAACACTGCATTTTCTAACACAATCTCATTCTCTTCATTTCAATGTCTAGAATACTTTTTATTTCTTGTAAGTGAACAGAAGAAATGTCTCAGACTGACACACATCTGAATGTTTCAAGTCTCTAACAATCAAAAGCACACTTGGCAGAGAACTAATTTCACACCTCAGGCATTAAAACCTAGAATCTGTATTCATTGTTTATTTTACATAATGTAAAACAACATGAAGCATGATATATTATACAATGGATGAGTGGGGATTTTAGAAAACAGGGAATCATTTTACATTTACACCTGATAGATGACATTTTAGATATTGGAAATTGCCCTGATATATCAAACACAATGGGTTTTTTAGGCAACTGAATTTTTTTGTCACTAGCATATATTAAAGAGTAAAAAATTTCTATTATTGTTTGATTATATTTTTTCTGGAGTATTATGGTAGTATAATGAGTTATATCAATGTTGATACCTAATAAAAATAGAGGACATATAGAAGTTAGCTATCTCTATAACATTTATCTCATAATGTTTATCAGTAGTCAGGCCAATTAAAAACATACCTTCAGCAATATGATTGTATTCACTTCTTAATGCAAAATTTTTCATTATCGGTGAATATATCATTAATTGTTAGAGTTCAATAGCTATATATTGGTGTACTTTCTATGATCTCAAGGCATTTAGGTTATTGATATTTTAGGCATTTTAATTGGTAAAGTAATGCTTTAAGAAATAATAGTATGCCACTTTTAATCTAGTGGGGATAAAACTCCCATGTTGTTACTATGGTAACAAGGTATGGTAATGTACCATATAGAAACCATATGATTACCTTGTGGTAATCACATAGCTTAGTGAAATACTTGTAGATCCCCTGTCACATTCATAATTATCAATTAATAGTGGGTGACTTGGTGGTTCATCCCCCAAGTTCTAGGTTAGATTTCATTGGAATTGACCAATCCTTAGAGTTGCTTTTCTTGTGCCTTCTGTATTTGATAGAGAAACTGAAATGATTGAAGTCAGTTCAGCATTGAGTTTAGGGGCTTCTGCTCAGTAATAAATATGTAGCTTATAGTCCTCCAACTAACAGGTTGCCTTAAGCTTAAAATTGGTAGGAAGAGAGAGAAGGAGTGCTCAGCAGCCAAAGGGGTGTGCTGGGGACAGTTAATGTGTGACAAAAGAACAAAGAATTACACTGAAGAAAGGAAAATCTCTTCAGTAAATGCTGTTTGGAATCTTGGACAGCCACATGTAGAGGATGAAACTAGACTACTATCTTAAGCAAACATAAGACAATTATGTATATGTAACATATAACATATATGCCATATATATTATTATGTAATTAAATATGATATACATAATACACAATGATATATATCATATATATATATAGCATAATACATACATAAGATAAACACTATTTGTGACAATAGGGATAGATATGGAGGGGATTATGCTAAGCGAAGTATGTCAGAAGGAGAAAGATAAATGCTGGATGGTGTCAGTGTTTATGAGCAATATAGAGAAACAACACATAGGACCAGATAAGACCGATAGTTATAAACCTTAAAAGTCTGACTGTAGAATTGAAGCATGAGAGTGGGAAGGTGAAGAAGGAAAGCAAAGTGAAGAGAGGGTACAGTGGACAGTAGGGGAGGATATGTGTACCTGGTGATGGTTGTGGTACCATACACATGGTGGTTGTGACCATACCTTTAAATCATATATAGTGTTGTAAATTAAAATGAAAGTGGAATCACTGTTAAAATAAAAGTAATTTAAAATCTGACTGATTTGTATCAGTATTTTTATTCTTGACACTGTATCTGGTTTTTTTTTTTCACTTTTGAAGTTGCATCTGTATTTTTATTTTTGAAG
This sequence comes from Condylura cristata, assembly GCF_000260355.1. Taxonomy (NCBI): domain Eukaryota; kingdom Metazoa; phylum Chordata; class Mammalia; order Eulipotyphla; family Talpidae; genus Condylura; species Condylura cristata. Next base: position 15,473,242 of record NW_004567106.1, on the reverse strand, counting down.
ATCTTTTAATTTAATTTAATTTTATTTCCATCCTTACTAAAGCATACTTTACATATAAAATGTATTCTGATATAATGGACAATGATACAGATACTGTTTCAGTGATATTTATTAATATCTTGTAAAAATATATTTGAATATTTGATATGGGTTATAATTATTTAACCCCACCTCTCTTTTTAAAGATTTATTTATTTGTGCATACAGAGCTGGGGTACAGGCCAGAGGTGCAGGGGCAGTGAGAGGATTCACTAGAGACAGAGGGGAAGCAGAACAGGCAGATGGATGAAGTACACTGCTGAGGGGAGCAGCGGTTGGTCAGGTGAGGTCTGCCGAACCATGTGGATCACCTCTGGGGTGGGCGGGGTTGGAACTCATGCTGAGGTGGCTTTAGCTTCTTAGTGCTGTGCTTTTACCTGCTGTGCCACCAGGGAGGGCCCATCTCCCCTCTTTTTAAAGCCCAAAGTGATATATATATATATACACATACATAAAATGTGAATTGAACAAAGGTATATGCCTCTAGGAAATACTTCTTTTTAAATTTCCCCACTTATCAGAAGGAGGATACAACAGTCTGAAAAGTAAAACTTTCTTCACAAGACTAATTGTTACTCCAGTTTAAAAATTTTTCCAATAGTAGGATATGAAATAGGGTATGAGAACAATGAAAGTTCTATTGTTATCTTAGTCCTGGCATTTCCATCTACACATTTTGAAACAAAAATGATGATACAGAATATGAAACACTTTCTCTGAATAAAAAAACTATAGCTTGCTATCAAAGAATACAGTTCCTGAAAAAAATAGAGCTCTCCAAAGTTACCAATTTTTATCAAGCTGTAAAAAAAGATGATTTGTTTGAAGATAAGGGGAGTCAGACAAAATTATTTGGACATAACTTATAACCAAATATCTCTTTGCTATTTTTTTGACCAAACTGAGTAACAAAGAACTTTTATCTTGTTCTTGTGACTAAAAATTTTGGCCTGCTTTTTTTTTTCAGACAAATAATATTAATTTCCTCCCAAATGTATGTAACTAAGCTTTTAAATAAGTTGTAGTAGATTTTGTTACTTTTGAATTTTACACTTTTGGTGATGTTTTGTAAAAAATATATTTAAATATTTGAAATGGGTTAAATTGTTACTCTCATTAAAAAGACAAACAAAACTAAGAATATGTTCGGTTAAATACCAATATTGGGCCTTCTCTGGTGGCGCAGCGGGTTAAAGCACTGCACTAAGAAGCTTAAGCCACTTCCTCATGAGTTCGATCCCCGCCTGCCCCGGAGGAGATCCACATAGCGAGGCAGACCTCTCCTGACCCGCTTGCTGCTCCTCCCAGCAGTGTACTTCGTCGATCTGCCTGCTGCTCTCCGCTCTGTCCCTGGTGAATCTTCTCACCCTTTACATCTCTTGTCTGTACCCCAGTTCTGTATGAATAAATAAATAAATCTTTAAAAAAAATACCAATATTGATACTAGTAGTTTAATGTTATATAAAAGAAATAGCAAATTTTGGTGTTGGCATTGTTTGGGAGAACCATCTCTTTGCTTCCATCTTATGATGGACACAATGTATTCTCAACGGGTAGTGCCAGAAGTGTGCTGGAGTCAATATTTTTTGACTTCAAAGAGCAAATTGCTAAAATTTGAGGTCATTAAATAGAGCCATTATTATTATTATTATTTTAAGATTTATTTATTTGTGCATACAGAACTGGGGTATAGGCCAGAGGCACAGGGGCGGTGAGAGGCCTCACCAGAGACAGAGTGGGGAACAGAACAGGCAGATTGACGAAGTACACTGCTGAGGGGAGCAACGGGTGGGTCAGGAGAGGTCTGCCACACCGTGTGGTCACCTCCGGGGCAGGCGGGAATCGAACTCATGCAGAAGTGGCTTTAGATTCTCAGTGCTGTGCTTTAACCCGTTGCGCCACCAGGGAGGGCCAATAGAGCCATCATTAAAAATCATTATGCCCTCTACCCCCATTTTCTGTGACAAGACACTTGAGAACTATTATTTTAACAAAAATTCAGTGAACAATGCAATATCTTAACTATGGGCACTGTTTGGGCAGCACAGGACAAATACTTTATCAACTTATATGAGACATCTAAAATAGTCTAAAATAGTGAAACAGTGTTGAATGGTGATTACCTAGGGCTGGAGAGAGGAGGAAATGGGGCTGTTCTGACAGAAGTGACAGAGGTTCAGTCTAGGTTTTAGTTTTGTAGATTCCAAGTATGAAGTATTTTTGAAATCTCACGATGACGTTTTGATTTTTATTTTGCTATACGATGTTAATGACTTTTATGTATTTCTTTTGAAACTATGAACTCTCTGAGGTTAGGAAAAAATTTAGCACTCCAGGTTCTCATTTTCAGGCAGCAATTACTGACTCCAATTAAGCAGCAAGGAGTTTATTGAAAAGTATTGGGGGAATATGCTGGTTTAATGGAAGACTTAGACAATGAGTCATGGGAAAGCATTTCTAGAAACAAAGCTTCAAATCCTACATCAGAACTGGTATGATGTAAAAACAGTGGATAAGAGTGGCAGAACACCAGCTACTACATATACCTAGACTGTTGCCTCTTTGTTATCAGTACTAAACTTCACCACAGTTGCTACTACAAGTCATTTTTGTCCCTTGACTTTGTAGTCTCTTTTACCAATACTATGTCTATTGACAGTGTAGATGAGTCAGTCAAAATTGGTTGCTTTTAATTGCTAGGCACTAGCAATTTTTATTATTTATTATTTATTATTTACATTATTTATTATTAGGCCACAAGAATGACTATCAATGTGTCTAATGTTTTCAATTCTTATGAGGGAGGAAGTTTTTAGCCTTCCCTCAAGATAATAAAATGGAGTGCCTGTATATAAGCTAGAAAGTGGCTTAGATCCTAGGTGGTTAACCCAAATGGCAGATTCCCACTTACACATTTTATTCATCTTTATTTAATTAGCACTTTATGAAACAGTACTACCTATGGGCTAATATATTTTTTAAAAAAAAAATTATTAATTTTTGTATAAGAGAACTGAGGTGTAGGCCAGAAGTGAAGGGGATGAGAGGGTTCACCAGAAGCAGAGTGGAGAACAGAACAGGTGGATTTACTGAAATACACTGCTAAGAGGAGCAGCAAGGAAACAGGAAAATTCTGCTGTGCCATGTGGGTAGTTTCCTGGCCAGGGATTGAACTCAGGCTCTATTGGTAATAGTGCTGAGACTTAACCCCTAGGCCACCAGGCAGGTTCAGGGAATAATACATACTTTTAATTGAATTTTGAAATTATTTTAAATGATGAGTTAAGTAATTCATGTAAAAACTTTCCTCTTGATTTTGATCAAAGTTTTCTATAACTGCATTATTTGTATCATTTTAATTTGCATTTGTAAACTAGACTCACTTACCATTATAATTTGTTTTTTAGTAAAGTATAATTTTTTTTTATAACAGCATTGACCTTGCATTTTTTTTTTTTAAATTTGATGTATCTTGGGCACACTTTACTTCCTAACATATTTTAGATATTTTATTTAAGAAAAACCTTTTTTCCCCCCCAATTTCTCCTTTCCTACCTGTACCTTATAGTGCTAAACAAATAAATAATACCTGACATTTCCTATTGTTCCATGGCATGTTTCTGCCCTGGAACTTATTTCACATTCCATCAGTCCCATTCAGATTGATGGAGTGCAGTCATTTAGCATGTCTCTTGCTTTCTTCCTTTTCATGTTTTAGGTCTTCTAAGTTTTATTTTTTCCTTCAAAGATTTGAAAAAAAAAAAACCCTCAAACTCCTTCATTATCTTTATAAGCTATAGTAGATGAGTACAAGATTTAAGTTCAATCTTTTTTAATGGTTGTGTTGATAAATGAGGAAATTATTTCTTTTAAATTAGAATTCTCTTATTAGAACTTTTGTTCTAAAATTAGACAATTTTACTTTCCTGATGTCATTTTGCCTTTCATGTTTTTTTCCTCTGGTAATATTGCAGTGTTTCTTGATGTTATCATCTTGATACTTAGTCTATAACAAAACTGTTGTTGAAGAAGTGTGCAGTGTTTTAATACTAATAACCTATTCATTTAATCTGAACTTGTGTCATAGTTTATACTGTGTCTTTTTGCTGGAACATATGTATGAGGACACTCCTCCCTATGTAAGTTTAGGTTAGTGCTGCCTATAAAGTACTTTTTGTACTATTTGGAAGCAAAAGTAAAGAAGTTACTATTAATTTAGAAGGTGGCTATCCTCAGTTGCAGTAATCAACAGATGCAGATATGCTGGCAGGTTCAACACGCTCGTGCTCTATGTTTAGTTTTTCTGTGGTGTGCTGACTCCACAGTGGCTCCTGGTTTACTCCCAGGTACTTTCAACAGTCTCACAGAACTGGTAGCTGTACAGAATCACACTTCCCCAGCTCTCTGCTTGAACTTCCTTTTCATTGCCCCATGATGTCAAAGTGCTTGACATCTCAGATGAGCTACCTGTTGACTCTCTGATCCTCCAACTTCTTCTTGGCTCTCTCCACTTGCTTAGCTCTTTCCCTGATTTTGTAAGGTCCAGTTCCCTGGTAGTGCTTTATTCTGGCTGACCCTGACTGATTTAATTCTTCATGCTGAAATTTGTTCAAAAAAAGAAACTTGTTCTTTTATCTGTTCCTTTATCATTTATCCTCTGTCATGTGTTAGTGATTGGTTTTTGAATATGTAAGACATCAAATAAATAAATTTGATTTTCATTACTGGCATGCAGTCTAAATTAATTTTTCTTGAGTTTTCTAATGCTTTCATTCTAGTACATTCAGAGTACAACTAAAATTATGATCATTCCTTTACTATTTTAGAAATTGATTATGCCGAAAACCTTGTGCGAGGTCATGTGAAGATGTAATATCAGAGTAGGTTATTATCTAAACTGTATAAAATCTGTTTTACACTACACATTTATGAAGGTGTTGCTGAATCAGTTACTTTGAGTCTTCAACAAATGAAACCTATATGTTTAAATATGAGTTAGTTAAATACTTTATACCTTTCATATTGCTATTTTCTCTCTCTTTTTTTTTTTTTAGGTATGGCTTTGTTTTAAAAATACCTTTAATGGAAGATGAAAGTGTGGATTTTCTATTTGAGAGTGCAGAAATATGGATCCGTTATCAATTAAAGTTTATGTATTTTAAATGTGTGGAAAACTCAACAGCTGAAACTCTAAAACATATTTTAATTATGAATTTAATTAACTGATTTTTAAAACTTAATTTTTTTAAAGATTTATTTATTTATGCTTACAGAACTGGGGTACAGGCCAGAGGTGCAGGGGCAGTGAGAGGATTCATCAGAGACAAAGTGAGGAGCAGAACAGGGTAACTAATAATGTACACTGCTGAGGGGAGCAGTGGGTTGGTCAGGAGAGGTCTGCCGTGCCATGTGGGTCACCTCCGAGGTTGGGGATTGAACTCATGCTGAAGTGGCTTTAGCTTCTTAGTGCTGTGCTTTAACCTGCTGCGCCACCAGGGAGAGCCCTAAAACTTAATTCTTAAAGCAAACCTATGTTAAGTTTAATTTTTTTATCATCATCAGAGCTTAAGGATGAGTAATTTATCACATTTATCACAGAGATAATTTATCACAGAGAGAATAAATGGCAGATTTTCTTGAAGCTCTAGTAGCTCTTGAAGTCAAATGCTCATACTTAAAACAGATAAACAATACAGCCTCCCAGCACCCATCCAGCACAATATGGTAAGAAGCTGGTGGCCTTTGAACTTGGAAAAACATGGGATAAAATATCTATGTGACAGCTAAACTGACACTAGCTTAACGAGGGCACTTGAACTCTCCCACAATTTATTGAATCTGAAAAAAATGAGGTAGCTTACATCCCAGGATATTTGTAAGAATGTTAACAAATTGTAACACATACTATCATTGGTAGTCCTCATACTGTATGTTAATTTACTATATACTGTCATTAGTAATAAGTGAGACATATAAAAATATGTAATTTGGGGGGAGTCTAGATGAAAGATCTATTGCTTCATTTAGAAATGAAAAACTTCAATGAATTAGAAATAAAGGAAATATTTATGAACATTCATGTGAAATTATTTAAGAGTGAAAATTGACAGTCTTCTAAGTAGCAGACAAGATACTGCAGTGAGTTCAATCCCTGGCAGGGAGGTGACTCACATGGCCAGTCAGCACCCTCCTGCCCTGCCTCCTGCCCTGAGCAGTGTACTTTGTGTATCTGCCTGTTCTGCTCTCCACTCTGTCTCTGGTAAATCCTCTCACCCCTTACCCCCAATCCCTGTCCTGTACCCCATTTCTGTACGCATAAATAAATATTTTTAAAAAACTAGAAGGAAGTGGTTTAAAGCATAAATAGTTGTGGGTCCATAAGTAAATTTTTTCTTCTCTTTCCTGTATTTTCTAAATTTCTAAATTCTGATCCCTTTAAAATAAAGTATAAGCTTTTTGAGAACTGCTGCTGAGAATGATATTCCACTGTTTATTCATGGGTGTGAATCTACAATAAAATGATAGAGAAGTTAATAAATATCTTTTTATTTCATTAGTAAATCTGTAGAGGAATGTGTACAAACATCTTTGAATGGCTAAAAATGATTTTCTTCATTTTTCTTTCTTCCCATAGTTATTGCTAGGTGTAAAGTTGTTGGCACTAGTACAGCATTTCATTTTCTGCAGAGGAGTGCATACAATATTTATATATTATATATCATTACTTAAAATCGGTTTATGATAAAAGGAGTCCCAACTCTTCCACAGGGCTGCTTCTTTCTGTTTAAAGAGGCATCTTTTCATTGGAGTGTAGTAATGGCCATAGTACTTTAGCAAATAGCTATAAAACATGAAATCGTCCTCCTTTCTTGTATTAATCCATCAGGAAGCTTTCAGGGATTCTTCTTGTCTAAAATATTCATAGGCAGCAAAATGTCCTGAATGCCCTACAGACTTTGTGCAGAGCCAGGCAGATGATTGATAGTGAAGTTCTGTTCTGAGTCACTCACAGTATGTAATTCTATTTGTCTTGCCAAATATGGGCGAGCAGGCAACTCATAAAAGGTAAAGGTAACAGACACAGTATTTTCTTACGTTTAAAAAGGAACCTAGTGTCTCCACTTCACTATACTCCACTGAACGCAGCAAATTTTTATAAAATACAATAAAAAAACAGGCAAACCGTTCTTTGTAAAGTGACATAAAGTTTTATTAAGCAAAAGCCATCTATTATGTTGCACATTTCTCATTGATATATATGTGTCTGCATGGGTGTTTCTTTTTTTTTTTTTTCTTTTAAGATTTATTTATTTATTCATAAAGAACTGGAGTACAGGCCAGTGATGCAGAGGGTGAGAGGATTCACCAGACAGAGCGGGGAGCAGAACAGGCAGATCAACGAAGTACACTGCTGAGGGGAGCAGAGGGCTGGTCAGAGGAGGTCTACAACGCCATGTGGATATCCTCCCGGGCAGGCGGGGATCAAACTCATGCGGAAGTGGCTTTAGCTTCTTAGTGTTTTCTTTAACCCGCTGCGCCACCAGGGAGGGCCCTGCATGGGTGTTTCTTAAATTAAGTAAACGGTTTTCAAATGCCTGACTAAAGAAAAACCAGTCAGTGATGCCTAATACAAGCAAGGTGTACAGTAGACATTTAGTATGTCTCTTAATGAATAAAATTTAGCTTTCATATACCATTATTTTTGGCATTAATCTTTAATGATGTTAGGTTTTCCATGAAAATTAGTGTTAAAGGTGAACTTCTGTACCGTTAAAACTTGTGAAGTCAAGTAATGTAATAGATAAGCAGTAGGTGATGCTGTAGTTACACTTCATGTGGTGTTAGCACTTTGAACCACTCTTATTTCCTGAGGGTACAAGTTTAAATTTGCACTTGTACCCAAGTCTCCAGGTTTTAACTGAGTCAGAATCTCAAAATGAGTCAGAATCTCAAAATAAGGTCACTTTTGTTTTTGATTCTCAGTGTATAAACTCATTGTCCATGCCAGCTATCATGTTGTACTATATCTAAATTTATGTGCAATGTATAAAAAAGAATAAATTGCAGTATTTATATTTTTTGTGTTTTGCAGTGACAGGATTCTAGAAATACAGAAATAAAGCATTCCCATGAAAGATTCTTGATATAGGAGACCACTGAAATCAACGGAAAATTTCTACTGTGACAAAGAGGTATTTAAGGCACAAGAGTTACTTATAAATGTGTATAATTTCGTAGGTTAAAAACAGAGGTCTTATTTCAGTGTTATTCAGTTTTTAATCAGATGCATCATTTGCACATTGTAGAAAATTAACAAATGTTTTATTAAGCCAAAAACCCTGAAGAGTCTCAGATTACAGGCAATAATAGCTTAGGTAGAAATTGCTAACTGGTAACTTTTTACAGGAAAATCACTAGACCTTGAAATTTGGATATCACTAGACTAGTATTCTTTACATTTCTCTTTCAGCTCTTTTCCTATCATCTGTCATATTTTTGAATATTTCTTGTCTTTATTCTTGGCATACAGAATGTGGTTACCTTCCAATCTTTGAGACAGACAATAAATTTGCCCACAGGCAATGAAAAAATTTGCTGACACAGATTACCAAAGATGTATACACATGTCTAACCTATCTGAAATTATCTTGCAGTTTGTAATTTGACGAGAATTTTTGCAACTTTTCCACTCTTTGGTGGAAAGTTGCTTTTCAGATGATATGAAACTAAGTAGAATTGCAGTTTTCTAAATTAAAACATGCAGAAGAGTAAGGATATTCTTGGCTACTTTAAAAACTTTCAACTTTTATTTCTAATTTTAAATTACTTAGAAAATCTCGTTATTGGATTTAGTTTATGAATTATAAAGAATAGTATGCCTTTCCAAAGTGTTTAATCAGTTTTATGATTAAGTTGATGGTATATGAATGTTGGAAATACTTTCAGCTCCTTTGTTGTATATGTTTATATGTTCAGATTTTCTTTTAGCCTGACCTAATATTTAGTCCTTATCTTATGATTATCTAAGAGAAATTATTTTAAAAGGAACAGGACAGGAAATTTGGGAAGAAACTTATTCTTTATTTGCTCACAAATGTTTATTGAATTTCTACTCTGTATCTGGTTTCAGCTGGGTAGGGAAACAAAAAATAAGAAAGAGGTAGTCCCTTCACTTGAATTTACATTTTAGTGGAAAAGAAGCTGTGGTAAATATTTTAATGGTAATAGAGAGTGGCATTTTGATAGATGATAGTGGACAAGGTAGGAGAGGAGTGGACAAGGTAGGAGATGAGTGGTTTGAAGAAAACATCTCTGGGTTGGTGACTTTGAGTTCATCCCTAATGGATGTAATAGAGCCAGTCAGTCATCCATATAGAAGGTCAAGTGAATAATATTTTCAGGAAAAATAAATGCAAAGGGCCTGAGGTAGAACAGACTTAATTTAAAAGCACAGAAAGATCTGAGTGACACAGTGAGGCAGTGAGGCAGGGATAATTAAGTATGAGGTGAGATTGAATAGATAGCGCCAGATTATGCAGGAGTTTGTGGGTTCTGTTCAATTTTCATTGTGTTCCGAGAGCAGTGTAATGTCACTGAAAGGTTTTAAACCTGAGAGGGAAACAATCCCATTTGAAATCTATAAGAACCATAACTTTAAGTAGGGTGATTTTGTTTCAGGGGAATTTTGAGGAATATAATAGAAGAAAAGCAGGAGGGTATTGCAGTAATCCACTGAAGAGATGACAATGACTGAGAATAAAGTGTTCACTGTGGAGTTGGAGAGTAGTGGACTGAGTCAGGATTTTTGGGAAGTAAAATCGACAATTCTCAGTAGTAGACTTTGGAGAGTGAGTAGAACTGTGATACAAAAGATACAGTGAAATGGTGTGATGTTGAAATAGCATTGACTCTTCTCAAATTCATTTTAAAGTATGAAGTAATACCACAAAGAATTTCCCTGTAAATGTTTGATCTTCTTCTCTTAACCACTTATTTGGTTAACTACTTCTTCAAGTAAATTAAAAGAAGATAGTAATGTTTTTATAAAAAGAGGCAGTTTAAGAACACATGGGTTGAATACTAGTTCAATCATGTGCTAGAGATGTGACTTTGGCAAAATTACCTTCTTTCTCTTTCCCTCAATGTTCCTATGTGCAGTTGCACATAAACAGCAAGTTGTGACTAATAAATAAGGCAAATCACCTAAAGTACTCTTCACACTGTGGCATATGGGGTAACACTCAATTGCAGCTGTTGCTCTTCAATGAAACACACAGTTCGAAGAACCAATCCAAGATAGCCAAGAAACAAATATGCCATCTCAGCTATTTGAATATTTGAAGTTTACTAAGGGTGAATTTCCTTTTCTCCTGTTCTAGTCAAGTATAAAACTCTATGTCTCTCATATCTTTTGTAGAAATTAATACCCCTTTAAAATATCTTGTTCACATGGGAAGTTGAAATTATATAGAAATATTTTTATTTATAACTCTGAAATTTATCGGTGAAAAATTCACTTTTCTTAAACCTTGGACAATTGTTTTTATACATCCCTAGTCTTTCCTAATAATGAACAGAGATCATCTATGATAAGAACATCCTTAGGGTAACACTTGGTTATTCTTTTGTTATTTTATTAGATGATATTTCTCTGGAGATTCTGATTCCCTAAACATGGTATAAGCTAACAACATGGAATTAAAGGCAGAAGATAAATGCTGCTCTGATTATTGATGTTGCCACATGGGAGGTTCTGGCAATAGAGAGGGTCTTTTCTGTCTCTCTACTGCTGCCCCTCTGAGGGGTACTTAGGAACAGGAGCCATAGCAATGGGAAGCAGCCTCATTAGTGCCGCAGCCATTATCAATTAAAGCTTGTCCTTGGCAAGAATAGTTTTTCTTGCTACCACTTTGCTTGTAGTGCAAGCGCCTGTTTGAAATGGTAACTTGATTTGGCACTCTTTTCCCACAGTTGACAAAGGAACAAATAGAAATAATATTTGTAACAATAATAACAGCTATTAATATTCACTGAGGGCTTATCTGTATAGATTCATCTTTTAGGGCTCTTGACAAAAAATGAGTAGAAATTGCTTCTGTAGACAAGTAGGTAGTATGCTCCTGCCTTATTTCATTCACCTGTCTAGATTTTAATTTTTCATATTCTGCACCTAATAACTTGGAGAGAACATTCAGCTCAAGGAAAACTACTTGGTTTTGGCTTGAGAAATGATATGATTGGAGGGAGAATAGATGTCTTTAGCAGGGGTTATGTGAACTGGAGGCTCTACAGGGAGTCATAGACTCCCAGTAAGGACTGCCTGTAAGCAGTCTGTTTGTTGAGAAATGGAACCAAAAAATTTTGAGTTCAGTATCCCAGTTTGGATTTCTGTTTTGGAGATGGTTTATGGGTGACCAGGAAAGCAGTGCCAGGGCTGATTGTAGCTTGGGCATACAGCTTGCTATCAAGAATCCAGGTGTGACACATTTTCTAAATTAAGCTTTATGGCCATGGGTATATTTACTCAGATAAATGACATGCTGAGAAGACTGCATGAGCCATTAGTTCAGTTGCAGGAGTTCAAATGAGAAGAACTGTGATATAGGTAGACATAGAATAGCAACGTAGATATAGGTAGAGAATTGGAACTTTTTAGGAGAATGAAAATTCTACTTGGAGTTTGGCTAATCTGTGGAACTTTACTTAGTAGAATCCTTTTAGAATGCTGAGTAGGTTATATGGCCTGTATATAACCTATATGAGTGATTTTGAATATAAGGCTGAGGAGAATAGAGTGATTAGGGTTTGATGGGGCTGAGAATTTTTTCTCTGTGACTATAATATAACTTCTGCCTGTCTTCTGATGAAAGTTTGATTAAAATCTACTCTTTGAGACTGAATTGATGTTTTATTTGGTTATATATTCAGTAAAACTGGATTAAAGAAAATACAATATGAGAGCTAAACTGTGGAGTTGTCCACAATATGCAGGTTTACCTGGCAAACAAAGAGGACTGTGAAGTTTCCACTATCTATTAAGTAAAGCAAAGTGTTCAGAAAACATTCACCAATGGGTTAAAATACCTTTCCAGTGCCTGGCATATAGTCAAGAAATATTTGAAGAAGTTTTTGTATTTTAGAATGAATGAGAAGGAAGCTGAAGAGTGTACATGTCTAGCGTTCACTTTGTGAAAATCTCCTTAGTATTTTTCATGTTCACTTTGAACAGATAGAGTGACTCAAAGTTGTGCGTGTGTGATTGTGTGTGTAATGCAAGTGTGTTTTGAGGGTTAACAGGATGTAGACATGATGCAAGAAATTCTAATTCTGTTTTGATTTAAGAATAAAACCAGAAAAGCCCTTCCTGGTGGCACAACAGGTTAGGACTTAGCACTGCAAGCTAGCCACGGCTGCTTTAGTGTGAGGTGGATGCCCCACCCTGGAGGTGATCCACATGGTGTGGCAGACCTCTCTTGACTCACCCGCTGTTCCCCTCAGCAGTGTACTTCATCGATCTGCCAGTTCTGCTCCCCACTCTGTCTCTGGTGAATCATCTCACTACCCCTGCTCCTGTGGCCTGTACACCAGTTCTGTATGTCTAAAATCAATCAATCAATTTTTTTTAAAGAATAAAACCAGCAAGCCAGTACATCAATAGTAAGTTCAACAGCTTCTAATTAATATAATACCTCTCTTTTTTTCATGTTGGAGGAGTTTGTTTTAATATGGATGTGAGGGTAGGTTATGGAGTGGGAGAGGCTGGATAGTCATCCAAATAGACTATTTTACTAATAGTGATTATTAGTAATTGCTTCCCTTTAAAAAACATGAAATGAATTATGATTCACAACTATTTCTTTTCTTTGTAAAGTAAGTAAAATTTCTCTCCAGTATCTTTATCACAAGTGAAAAGAAACAAAAAAGAAGTAAAATTGAGGCTATTATTTTTCTCATTTTCAATTTTTTCATTCATATTCCTTTTGGCTATATTGATGAAATAAATGGATTGGAACCTATTTGATTTATTAATCTAGCCCTCATCAATATGTATTGCTGCAGGACTAGTTAAGTTGTTGAGGAAAGTGACCAAAATAAATGGATTCAAATATCTAAATCCACATCATTCACCCTAACACAGACTTGTCTTCCTTTTAACTAATCAATTTGGCAATGAAGCAGATAAACTTAAAGGGCAAAGTCCTTTTTCTTATTTTTATAGACATTACCACCTTAATTCCAACTGTCTTTTTTATGTCTAAAAACGGATTATTGTTTTAAACATTTCGTTCCCTGAAATAAAGCTAGAAATATTGGGACTGACATAACTGTAAGTGAAATCCAACAAAACTTTAGTAGACAATAACTAAAACTAATATGAAAATTAATTGCAAATTTTAAGTCTTATTTTCATTCCTTTTTGGAAATCTGTGACAAAGGGGAATAAAACGTATGATGGAAAAAGAAGGAAGGATAATTGACTACATATCTTGGTTATCAGTGTTGTTATTTTAATGGAAAAATATGTGTATATGTGTGTTTGTATATTATATATATCTACATGTACACAGTAGTCTAAAAATGTCAGTTTGAAACCAGTAATGTGGCAAAGGGGAGTTACTTACTTGGTATTAAAGAATAAAATTCACTGTTTTGAAATGGTAGCAAGCTGAAATGAAACTTTATTCATCTTCTGTGACCATCTCCTAGTCTATGTGTGTTAATATTTTCCCATTTATATAGCTTAGTTTCCTTTAAATGGTACAGTACATGCATTTAGTGAATATATCCAGTGCATGACCACCTATTAAAATTCCTCACATTATCTTTAAAATATTATTTTTCACTCAATGAACTTGGGGCCAACAGTCAAGTAACCATGTCTAAGGACCTGAGTTAGCATTGATATTGTTACCACCTACTCTTGTGTAGTGGGTGTCTTCCAGCAGGGAAAGTGGAAATGATCCCCAATGATCAGGGAAACTAAAGCATCCGAAGCTATATAAACTTTACTGATACCACATGATTGGTGATACTACAAAGAATCATGTTTCAATGAACACTACCAACACAGTTTTTTTGTGCCAAATGTCTGCTTGAATATAAACTTAGTGACTATTCTCTAATCTATTATTAAACATTGGCCTCCATGATGGTGAATGATATACAAAGGCCCAAAGTCCAAGTAGAATACAAGAGAGAGGCAAAAATTTTCTATGCAGAGGTGTTATCTGTGGTTCCTTCACAAAAGTGAAGGAAATTACAAAAACCCTCTTGAGAAGACTGTTACCAATGCTTTTGTCCCAAAACCTACTTACTTTAATCACTCAGTTTCAGGCCATCAAAGATGCTGGAACTATTGCTGATCTCAGTGTACTTAGAATCACCTATGAGCCAACTGCTGCTACTGTTGCCTATGATTTAGACAAAAATGTTGAAACTGGAAGAAATGTGTTGCTTTTTGACCTGGGATGTGGCATTTTTGATCTATCAGTCCTCACTATTGCAGATGAGATGAAATCTTTGAGATCAAATTTATAGCTGGAAACACCCACATAGGTAGAAAAGACTTTGACAATTGACTGGTCATCTATTTTATTGTAGAATTCAAGTGTGAGCATAAGAAGGACATCAGTGAGAATAAGAGGGCTGTATATCACCTCCATACTGATTGCAAACATGCTAAAAATATTCTTTTATAGCACCCAGGTCAGTATTGAGATTGATTCACCCTATGAAAGAGGTGACTTCTATACCTCCATATGTCTGATATAAAAAATTGAAAATTGACTTGTTTTGTAGCATCCTGATCTGGTAGAAAAAACTATGGATGCCAAGTCCAATATCCATCTTATTGTCCTGGTAGGTGGTTCTACCTAAATCCTCCAAACTCAGAATCTTATATCAAACATCTTCAGTGGAAAAGAGCTGAATAAAAATATCAGACTTGATAAAGTCATTGATCACCATCACTATTGAAAAGGGCTGTTTGAACAAGAATTGTGTTGAGTCTATGGCTCAGGAAGCTAAGAACTACAAAACTGAAGCAGGACAGTGTGTCTTACAAGAATTCTTTGAGTCCAACATGAAAGCACCTGTTGATGATGAGAAACTTCAGGACCTTTTTAACAAGCATAATGAAATTATACTTGTCAGCTGGCTTATAAGAATCAAGCTACAGAGAAGGAAGAATTTGAACATTTACAGAAAGAACTGGAAAAGATCTGCAATCTGATCATTTCCAAGCTCTACTGAGTGCAAATGACATATCAGTACCCATACCTGGTGCTTCCCTGGTGGAGAGGCCCTCCATCAGGTGGTAACTGTTCAAGGTCCACCATTGAAGAGGTTGGTTAAACTTAGCATAGAATTTAGCATTGTTCTACTCAATCTGTTGAAGAGCCCAAATATGTAGCAAAAATTATGGCAGTGAAAAAATGAGCTGCTATAGCAATACCTGAACATTCTTGATATTGAGTATGAAACATGTACACAGGGAAAGGAAGTAATATAACATTGTACTTTATAAGCACTGTACTATAAGTGGAAAACATAGTGTTTTTAAAATAAAAAAAAACTATGTATTTTTACATCATTCTTCATTTTGTGCATTTTTTCATCTCAGTTGTAATTCCCATGGGATTCCCACCACTAGTTCACCCATGTGCCATCACCACAGTCCAGTGAAGTCTTCCCACCCCAGTTCTGATCCCATTCTCCCTTTCACCCCCATAAAATGTCTTTGGTTTACTCTACTACCTTTGTTTGTCTTTCCCCCCAACTCCCGCACCCCAACCTGATCCCTTACTCTCCTGCTATGAGTGAAATAATCTTGTATTTTTCTTTTTCTTTTTGCTTATTTCAATGAGCATGATCCCTTCCAGCTCTATCCCTGTTGCTGCAAAAGGCATGAGTTTATCTTTTTGATTGCTGGGTAATATTCCTTTGTATTTATGTACCACATCTTTTTAATCCAGTCTTCTATTTTTGGGCATTTGGGTTGATTGCATGTCTTCCCTATTGTAAATAGAGCAGCAATAAACATTGGGGTTCAGGTGTCCTTTTGAATCAATGTTTTTGTGTCCTTTTGGTAGATACCTAGGAGTGGGACTGCTGGGACTACTGGGAAGCTCTATTTTTAGCCTTTTGCACTCCCAACAGCAGTGTAGGAGAGTTCCTTTTTCTCCACATCCTTGCCGACAATTACTGTTGTTAGTGTTTTAATATGTGCCATTCTCACTGGTGTGAGATGGTATCTCATTGTTGTTTTAACTTGAATTTCCCTTACTACAACTGATGTTGAATGTTTTTTCATATGCCTGCTGGCCCTCTGCATTTCTTCTTTGGAGAAATATCTTTGTAGCTCTTCTACCCATTTTTTTGATGGGGTTATTCACTTTATTTAAGTTGAGTTTGATCAGTTCTTTGTGTACCTTTGGATCAGTCCTTTGTCATTAGTATTGTGTACAATTAGTGGGATGTCTCTTTGTTTGTGTAGTGTCTCTCTTTCCGTATAGAAGCTCTTTAACTTGATGTCCCAGCTATTTATCCTTTCCTTCACTATTGTTGTTTGGGTGATGTATCTTTAAAGATATTATTGAGGTGTATGTCATGCAGTGTTTTGCCCACCTTTTCTTCTAGATATTTTATGGTTTCAGGTCTGGTCTTATATCTAGCTCTTTAATCCATTTTGAGTTAGTTTTTGTGCATGGTGTGAGATAGTAGTCTATTCCAGTGGAAAATGCAGTTTTGCATAAAACTATAAACTGGTAAAAGTACATATTTTTTTAATAGCATTGCTTTTTGTTCAGAGCAAAAATATCAGAAATATCTTAGATTTAAATATCATAAAATCCCTTGAAACAGACAATTGCATGATGCTAAAATAATATAAAATAATAAACTATTATAAGCAGAAGGGAAAACATTTTTAAAGAGGGATTTTTGCCTTCTTTAATGATAAACATTTCATTAAACGGCATGGAAAACATAAAGAGAATTTTAGTTTGTGCAATTGTGTCATGTTTCTCTTTTGACCATTCCTTGATTTTTTTTTTTCTTTAGTGTACTATACAATAAATGGCCCTTACCTTAAGGATGGTAATGGGTAATCTACCCTCTTCTTGTCCGTTTGAAAACCAAGGTTTAAAAGTACTTGGTTGGACTAACATACGAAGTGAAAAAAAAGTAAACAAAAGCAAGGATCTTTAAAAAAAGTAGACTGACTTCACTACAACACATGTGCACACACACACACAAATCAAACTATATTTTCAGAATAACACCAGAGAGCATTCTGTGAGAGTTGGCAAATGCATGAAGGCATTGTTTGTAGATATTATTTTTGATCGGTTTGATATACAGCATAGGTTTCTGAGCCAATGGAATATTGTCTTCTTACAAATCTCATCAGGCCAGCAGTGCTGCTGCTACGAGCTGGCTTATCAGCTCCAAGCAGAGTCTACTGCACTTGCATGCACCTTCATAGCCTGAGAGGAAAATAAATTGTACCCGTGCAGTTAATAAGAAAGAATTACTGTGAGTGAGATGCATGATATTATGGGAAAGCATCGTGTTTTACAGACTAAATGTTGATTTGCTGAGGGAAAAAAAATCCTTCCTATAACACGAAATGAAAATTTTATTTCAAAATTATCATTTAAAATATACTTGTTGGTTTCTTAGTTCAAGAACTAAATATTACCTATTTTTTTTTTATGTGTTCTAGGGATAATACTGAAGAGGCAATTCCCATTTTCTGTGGTTTGCTAATGGGTATTTTTATCCATTTCAGCTATTTAATGAAACATCTGCTTTTGTTTATTGAAGCAGATAAACTGTACCTTTTACATATATAAAATGTATGTCTTAAAACACCAAACATAAGAACTTAATCTCTGATAGCATAACTGAATTGCTTATGAGGAGCCTAAGGTTCCCATTACTTTTTCAGTTGTTTGGGTCAGCATTTCTAATACCAAAGGATTTGTGCCTGAAGAGCATGATTAATTGAATTTAATATGTATTAGCTTAATATAAAGTAATATAAAATATAATCTTTGCTAAAACGGGGGATCAAATCTTAGTCCTTCTATATTATAATCAGCCAGGATCCAGAGGTTTGTTAATACTTGATCACTAAGAGGTGAAATAATTTTTGTAAAGTCAAAGAACTATTACTTAAAGGAAATGGCTTTCAAACTGAGAAATGTTCACTGCTATTCAGAAAATGCATGGTTTGAATTAATTTTGGTGTTATACATGTAGAAAAGAAAGAAATCAGGAGTCTGATAAAATAACATTATTTATTCTAGCAAACCAATGCTCAATTTTTAGTAGCTTGAGCCAATAAAAGTATTTGAGCAGCTTCCTTCCATCTGGTGATTGAGGGACCTAGGCCCCTTTCATTTATGACTCTACCATCCATCAGGGCCTCAAAGCCTTCAGCATTCATTTGGCAGATGGGAAGAGATATAGGAGGAAACATGAATTTTAAAATTTTGACATAGAAGAGACACACACCATTGTTCCTGATATTATATTGGTAAGAACTAGTCAACATGCCAGAATATAAGTAATATAATATCTTTTATATATATATAAAATATCCAGGTAAATATAATATCCACAATTTTTGGATAACTTTCCAGAGATATCTCACCTTAAAACATGGTGGTTATGAATGTAATAAGGTTTCACTCCCATGATATTTTATGTTAAATGTCCCCGTTTTCCTTAGGATAGAACCTAATAGATCAACCTTAGAAGCAGGGAAGGAAATCAGAAAGGCTTTGTGTACAAGGGGAACTTTTGATAGCTGTTGCTGGCTTAATAGGGTGGGGGTCAGCTGAGAAGGAAGGGCTGCAGCTTCTAAAAGCTGGGAAAGCCCTCTACTGACGGCAGGATGAAATCTCCTTTTTACAAGTAGAGGAAACAGATTCTGTCAATAGCTTGAATGAGTTTTCAGAGAGATTATTCACCAGAGCTTCCCAGGCTGGCTGAAACTAAATGAAGACTCCAGTCAAGCCATATTATATTCTGACCTATAGGATGTGCTATTATTTTATTCTGAGCTACTAAGTTTGTGGTAATTCTTATTAAGAAATAGAAAACTGGCCCTCCATGGTGGCGCAGCGGGTTAAAGCACTGCACTGAGAAGCTAAAGCCACTTCCGCATGAGTTCGATCCCTGCCTGCCCCGGAGGTGACCACATGGCGTGGCATACCTCTCCTGACACGCCCGCTGCTCCCCTCAGCAGTGTACTTCGTCCATCTGCCTGTTCTGCTCCCCACTCTGTCTCTGGTGAAGCCTCTCACCGCCCCTGAGCTTCTGGCCTGTACCCCAGTTCTGTATGTACAAATAAATAAATCTTTAAAAAAAAAAAAAAGAAATAGAAAACTAATATACTTTGAAATGTGGACTCTGGTTTAGCCAACTGGCTTCTAATAACAGATACATATTGTAAAAGAAGTGTACATTATTTCACAAGACAACAAAAACATTTAAAAATATACAAAACTCCTGAAACTAAAAGTTTGAAAAAACTAACCAGAAAATAGTACTACTATATAATTGGTAGATTTTTTTTTTCTAATTAAAAGTCAGATTGTTACAAAGTTAGCATCTAGCTCTGTTAGGTTGTGTAAAGTTTTCATGGAGTTGATGGCATTACTATAACCAAAAGAAGATTTGTGAGTCAAAAAAAAGTGGTCCAATTATGTTTTGGAATATTCTGTGTAGGGAGTACTTAGGGGGTCACCTACACTACTCTGGTGGGGAGATGCACTTATTGGGCCATTTTAGACTGATCAAATTAAAATGTGGTATGAAATAATTACTTTTTTTTAAAGTTTTGAGTCTATACAGGTATCACAGTCATTTGATTATTATTTGATTTCTGTAAAAATTTGAAAATATTTTCTGGAACACTGACATGACTAGTCATAATATAGATCACTGTTTCCCAGGAAAAACAGATGATCCATCAATAAAATAAAATGATTGTAAGTGAAAAATTCACATGCTGATGTAATTTAGTCTCCTTTTTGCAAATGAATTACTAACACTGCTGAAATGAGAGAGGCTTTTATTCTGTCAAAAAGTTTTAGCATTTATTTACAATTAATGGAGGCATAAATTGGTATATATTTTCTGTGGAATAATTTGGAGATATTTGAAAAAACTAAAAAATGAATAATGTTAATTCCTTTTAGAAATAGTAATCAGATTATTTAAAGTATGCACAAAGATGTTCATCAGAGTGTTACTTATGTAACAGCAAAATATTGAAAACCTAAATATATCTAATTTCACAAAGATTGGTTGAGCAATTTATGATTCATTTTTACTATGAAATTTTATACAATTTAAAAATTTTATTTTTAGAGCTATTTATGTGGTTGAAAGCCTATAGAGTATATTTCTAAGACACAAAAGATCAAAATCAGTTTGTACATTCTTTTTTGTTTACAGACAAATTATAGATATAAAAACTATGAAAAAGTTCAAAATATTAACATTTTTTATTGATCTTGGGAATATAAATGATTCTTGATTATATATTTCAATGAATTTGTTTTTGTTTAATTCTCTATGTTGAGCGTGCATTCATTTTATAGTTGGGGAAAAATTTTCACTTGGTGAAAGTATTGATATTGGCATTTCATCCATATGTTTAAGCAGCATTTATTGAACAAGTTCTAGTTTCATTAGGGCCTAGAGAGTCAAAAATAGATGAAACAGACCCACCTACCTTCAAGGAACACAGAAAGTAGAGGTCTTTACTGAGTTCAGTTAAAAATGATGTGAAGTCAAATAATCATGCTTTTACTTTTATTCCAAGGCCCTTGTTTGATAAATGAGGGCAAAAACTTCATTCATTTCTTCCTTTGGTGAGCAATTCATTGCAGCTGGTTAGTTGAAGAGAGTGATTATGTTTGAACTCATATAGATTTAAACTTAATTGAGGTTGCTTGTTGCAAAATATGTATTCTGAGATTTTTCTTTAAGTGTCTGTTCTGATACATCCTAATCATTATGTTTATAAATATGATAACTTTTGGCAATCTTTTTCTCCAATCAGCCATCATAAGATTTTTCCTGGGTTTCTCAGTAGAGCATTTAGATGGACTGTGGACATCTTGTATTAAAAAGACATTCATGTCCTAAGGAAAATGGCAATAGACAAGGGCTAAATCCCTTACCCTGATGGGGGTAAGTGAATAATTCTTTTAGTTGAGGTAACCCTGGGATTCTTCTCATTGGGTATTACCACCAGTGAGCACCCACCACAAAATCACCCATATTCCATTGTGCTTCCTTCCCTTTTATTCCCACTCTTTCCCTATCTCCTACCCCCTTTGGATATGCCAGTCCTTTAGCCTTTAATGGCTTTCAAGGGTTAGCTTTTAAGGTTGTCTTTCTCTGGTTCTTAATTTGGTTTCTCTGTATTACACATTAGTGACACCATCTGCTATTTTTCTTTTTCTGACATACTAGGATTATCTTTCCCAACTCCACCTATGTTGCTCCAAGTAGTATTAGTTTATCTTTTTTGATTGCCCCTTCTTTTGAGTCACTGGATAACAGATTAAGGGTTTTAAGTGACCTAAACAAGGTAAAAAGAGGTTTCAAAAAGACCTTTTAATTATAGTCAAGATAATATTAAGTAATAATTGAATGTTTTCTGTACTGTTTTCTTAACACTTGCGGGTGAAGTTCTTTTGTTTGACACTGGGGACACTTGATAAAGTGAGCAATGTATTTTCACAGCTCCTGCAGTGTCTTAACAGGATAGTCAAGGAGAGATTTCTCAGACTCTTAGACTATTGTATCCTTTAGTCAACTGACTCCTTTATTTATAATTGACAACAATGCAAAAACTATAATTTTCTGATTTGAGAAACAGTGCAGAAGTATAAAATGTGTTATTAATTATATGCATTATCCTTAGGAATAAGGTTGTCAAGTCTTGCAATCCCAATATCTAGCCCATTGATGACCATGCATAAGGTCCATTTCCTCAAAAATGAAAGGATTATGGCAAATGAGCACGAGTCTCTGCCTAACAGTGCAGAAATCCCCACGGTTTTCTAGCAAGTTAACAGTCAAGTGGTACATGTTGACAAGAAAAAAATAAGATTTTTTTACTTTTATTTTAATAATTAAAAAAAATGAATGAGAAGTTGTTTACTAATAAAGATATTAACTGTGTTATAAGAAAAAAATGGACATAGGGTGTATGCTTTGTTGAAAGCTCCTTCAGGCATTTATTCTCAAACCGTAGCAGAAATAAGACTTAATCAGGGTGCTTATGAAGGATGATTTGTGTATCCTTCTCACAGAGAAGTATTTAGTTGGTCTAAATTTCAGTCTGGAAATCTGCATTTTTACCAAACATATTAGGCAGAATCATCATGAAGTATATGTACACTGAGAGAAAAAATAATATAAGGTAATGGTTTAAGAAAAACACACAATAGAAGTTTTTTTATTGAAGTAAAATCAGTTTGCATCATTGTTTGTATTTTAGAAGTCCAGAGCACCCTGCTTCTCTTTCAGGTATTGTTGACATAGCGTACCCACCACTAAAATATCCATAGCATACCCACCACTAAAATATCCATAATCTTCCACCATAGACTATTGTGCTCCCTCCCTACTTTGTTCTCACCCTACCTCCTCCCTTTCCAGTAGCTTCCGTTCTATAGTCAACTTTTAAAAGTAAGTTTATCTTTTTTGATAGCCAAGTAGTATTCCATTGTGTATGTGCACCATATCTAGAGCCACTCATTTGCTTTTAGGTTTTTTCCATTGTTTGGTTATTGTGTATAGTGCTGCAGTGAATATGAGAGTGCAAGTTTCTCTTCAAGTTACTGTTTTTGTTTTGTTTTCATTTTTTGGTATTCTTTGGATAAGTACCTAATGAAGTAGCATTAATGGGTCATTTGGCAGATCCATTTTTGATCTTGAGATTTTGAGAAATCTCTATGTTGCTTCCAAAGGAAATGCGCCAATTTATTTATTTCCTACCAACAGTGTATAAGTGTTCCTTTTCCTCACATCCTCTTCAGTACTTATTGTTTCTGGCCTTTTTGATATGGGCCAGTCTCACAGGTAAGGGTGGTATCTCATTGTGGTTTTGATTTGCTTTTCCCTAATGATTAATGATGAAGAATATTTTTTCATGTAAATTTGTACCATCTGTACGTCTTAGTTGGATAAGTGTCTACTTAGCTTTTCTGTCCTTTTTTGCATTGGGTTACTTATTTTCTTTTTGCTGAGTTATATGAGTTCTTTGATATCTCCTTGTCAGAAGAATGGCATGCAAATAGTTTCTCCACTCAGTTGGTTGTCTTTTCCTTTTAGTTAGAGTTTCTCTTGATGTGCAGACACTTTTTAGTTTTATGTAGTACCAATTGTTTATATTCTCTTTTGTTTTCCTTGTTGTTGGCATGAATCTGTAAAGACATCACTAAAGCCTCTGTCTAGAAATGTTTGCTTGTGTTTTCTTCTATGTATTTTATAACTTCCATTTGAACTTCTTCTTCACTTGGAGCTGAATACTGTTTATGGTGACACACACACATTTTGGACTAGTACCTGTAGAGAATCTCTGAGTGATCTCATTCAAGGTAAATCTTTAAAATTCAAATTGGGCTTCCAGATTGACTAGATTCGGGAGCTGTGTGTCTATATTCTTTAGATTCTCCATGGGTGTTTTGGGTATCTCTTATTTAGAAACCACTATCCTAAGGTCTCCTTCTGTTAGACCAGACCTTGGCACACCCCAACAGTCAGAAAGAATTGTTTGTATTTTAGACGTTCAGAATACCCTGCTATTAAAGAGTAATCTTAGAAGTGCTAAAAGAGTAATCTTAAAAGTTTCTTCTCCTCTTTTTGTCTAATACTGAAGCGGTGTGGCTTTTCTTAATTTGTGTAGATAATAAGGAATTTGGGTTTGCTTTTGTGAAAAGCCAATATATTTTTTTTTGTTCTGAACCTTCCTAAAAGCATTAACGCTCACTATGTAATGAAATATGCTTTTATTTGAAGACAGAAAATGAAAGAAAGAAACAAACAATAATTAAATCCCCTAAATAATGTGAGCTTTGTGGTTAAATCTCCATGCAGCTCCTTGAAAATTTAATAAGGGAATAAAGACTGTTTTCCATTTATGTAATACAGTACTGCATTTTTCTTTTCTATGAAATTGTCTCTGCCTAAAGAGTACCTCACAATTTAGATTGCTGAGTATATAGCTTGAGGGAATTTTATGTGTCTATTTTTTAACTCAAGTCACTCATGTACGACCATATTATCTTACATCAAAGTAGGATATAAAACCAAAAGTCTAGGTGAGAAGAAAAAAGTCAGGGATGAATGTCATATTATATGATCCAATTACACATAGTCCCTGACTTGCATATGCCTGATTTGTGAATGTCCTTGCATTTACAAATGGGTTCTCTAGAGACAGTCAACAGAATTCTCCTTTCTCTTATCCCCTTCCTTTTATGTTTTATTCACGGATTGAGTAATTTTAGAGCTGTGGCAAAGAGGTTTTTAGGCTTTTCACTGTTGTCCTTCCATCCCATACTTAGAATTTCTTTAGACTAACATTAGAAATAGTAAGTCATATGTTAAGAAACAGAAACTTCAGAAAATAAATAAAAACTTCATTCTAATTATGTTTTCACTACTTCATCATCTTCCTCAGTACTCAGAGTGCTTTCCTATAAAAATATTAAAATATTTTCACCTTTGCTTCTGATATCTGTGCCTCACCCAGCACTGTTCTCTTAGGTCATGTAAAATATAATATTTATGAGCTAGAGCTGAAGGGCTTCAGTGCTGGAAAAGAGTATGGGAGAAGAAGGAAGGGTACTTCTTGTTCCCTTTTGGGAACAAGACCCCATGCTGGAACTTGAAATACTTTTTATATAGAAACAACTATTTGGATGGTAGTTAACCTTTATTCTGGTTGGGATGCCAT
>NW_004567106.1:15366708-15448111 GCF_000260355.1 Condylura cristata | reverse complement strand
TATATAGTTTAATAGGATATTGATAATTATCTTTGAAGTCTAGCCAAAATATATAAAGTTCCTCCTGAACAATAAGTTGGTTAGAGAATTGGTGTAGGAGTGAAATGAAATTAAACACAGAATGTAAAGTTTTGTCACCATGCTCAATTATAGGAGACAATAGTTTTTTACTATGAGAAAAAGTTATACAAATTCCATATAATAGACTCACATACTTCTGAGATGTATCAGACATATAACTCTATTAGGTCTTTCTACACTCCTGTGCCTACTGAGTGGGTATGCTCATGTGGTATCAAGATTGAACTGCCCACTGGGTTAGGACATAATAAAAGGCAAAAGGGTTTTATTGATACCACTAGAATGAGCCAACCAGACTTTTTTTTTCTATGAATTAAAAAAAATCAGTGTAAATCAATGGAGATTACTGTACCTGAGGATATAAAGAGTCAAGTTCAGCATTTCTACAAAGTTAAGTTAGCTAAAGGGACTAGAAAATATTGGTGTGGACACAATCCATGAATAGAAGCGTGAACAGGAGTCCACAGGACCCAATAGCCTTGAACCAAGATTTTTCAGTTTCTAACTCCTGTTTACTGGAGATCTACTGTAGTTTGTTTCTATACCTGGATCAAGAGCTCATGGTTTCCTACTGTCCTGTGGGCCTCTTCCCCTGAGCCCTGTTCTTTGTGAGTTTGGCTCAAGCACAACTTACTCTCTATATGTTGAGTTTTCAGTCTATCATTTGTTCTGGAGTTTTCTGATAAAACCTTGATGCCTGTGGAAAGAATGTATTTTGTGAATCTATTTTGATTATATGCTTAATACAATGCTAAATATTGATCTAGATTGTAGAAGAAGGAATAGATGTCTTCCCTTAATTTTTTTCCTTTTAATTGTCCCCATTCATTTAGAAATATCACTTTCAGAAAATTCATAAATTTGTCATTCTATGCAAATAGATTTGTTTGCCCTTTGCACCATTACTGATTTATTAAATTCAGTTATAGAAAATCTTCTCAGGACCTTCTGAAGTTAGAAAAATCAGAACCAAAGTTGGTAAAACAAAGACAGCACCTCAAACTTGTAATGAAGTTGAGTGAACAGAAGTATTTCTAAGGTGTATGACATTGGAGGTTAGTTTCTACTTTGTTATTGTTGAAGCAAGTGAAAAGGTTAGCTTTATTTTGTGTCTCCATTTCTTTTGGTTTGTATTGTGAATGAACTACTGGATCTCTGAGAATTAAATTGATTTTAAAGCAACAGCTTCTCCTAGAACCCTGGTGTTGTGATGTACTGGTGTTAGCAATGAATCTGAGCTCAAACTTACCACTTTCTACTTGTGTTAGGGAAAGGAAATTTATTTATTTATTGCGAAAGTACAATGAGCTTTTGTTTCTGCATATATGAAATGCACAGCTTCTTAAGTGGATCCATGAAAGTTATACAACTAATATACTTGTTATAACCTGTCAGAAAAAATAAAACATAAACATGGATGTGTATGTAGAGTTATTTTTCTTACCCTACTCTTTGTCAGTCCTGCAATGATAATTAACATTATTATGGGAATTCTCACTCTTCTCCTTTTCTGCTTCTATACTTATATACTGATATGGCATCTAGAGCACATCTTAGCATATATTGAGGGCTGAAAGTAATTTTGGTGAATGAATAAAATATAATATTCTATATGTTTGGGGTTTCCTTTTTACAAAAGTGAGATCATACTGTACGTATTATCTGCAATTCCCTTTTAATGAAGTTGCTTTAATGGTTCATATTTTACATAAAAAAACAATGCTGTTATAAACTTCACGTACATGTCGTGAAGCTTATTATGTCAGATTACTTTCTAAAAATGTTTTGTCAAGCTACATATTCACCATCAATGTTTAGACTGACTATTTTTAATCTTTGGTACATTTGCATTTAAGTTTTGGGATTGTTAAGAAGATGTAGCTAAACTTTCATTTTTCCTCTAGCTCCATAGATAAGGTATGTGGCACATGACTACATCAACCATTCTCCTTCCCACACCTACAAACATACACACATTTATTCTCTATATCTTCTTGTTATTGGAAATCCCTCATGAAAACTCTAATATTTTCTCTTTCTCAGTTGACTGCCATTACAAATGTGAAATGCATAGGAAATGGGATTCAACAACAGTAACATAGTTTCTGCTTAGGTGACTCTGCACTAACTTTAAAAATTAGGGGAGGAACTTTCTATTACTCAAAAAGCAAACTGTGAGCCTAGGAGACTTTATCTACCAGATTGTTCTGCACAATCTGATTCTGTTTGCTATTGCAGTGTCCTTTGTTTTGTGTCTCTTTTCACTTTCAGATATGCCTGCTTTGAATTATAAATTATGTGCTTATCATACCTGAGCTTAGAAATTGACTAAGCCAGCAGGAAAATGGTAAGATTAAAGCTTAAAGATAAACATTTGGGGGAATAAACCCTAAAAGATTACCATAGTGGGACTAAGTTACCAGAGTAGGCAGCAAGATATGAAAAGCATGAAACATTAAGAAAAAAATGAAAGTAATCAATTAAGCTCTTTTGCTTTTTCTTAGATGAGTGAAAACGAAAGCTTCCAGTTGAATATGTCTGAGAGATTATCCTAGTTAATGTTCGGATGAAGATTTATATAGTATGCACATTATTGCTTTGCCTTGGAACCTGAAATGTGGACTGTTTATTAAGTAGGTTTCTGTTTTTGTTGAACAGGTATTTTTCTCTTATGACTTGGTTCCACTATATGATCACATTTCTTTGCATAATTTGTATTTGATATATGTATGATTCCCCGTTTTGAACAGACCATATGGAAAGCTCCATGAGTGCCCTGGGAACCAAGAGTATGCGGTGATTAACCATGGGTTCTGCTATTTGTGCAGCAGTTGAGCAGAGCTGTGAAATAAAAGGCATCTCACAATTGTTTCATTGCCCTTATTTTGTCCTTTGTTTGGTGAGGCTTTACTAAGGATAAGAAAGTAAAATGAAATAAGAAGTCCCAGACTAGAAGTAAGAAGAATGTAAAAGAGTTTTTCAGAATACAATGGAAGAAGGTAGATCATTCTTTGTATGAACTTTGACAGCCCAAAGAATAATGCGTTTTGTGAAAATGAAACCAAAAATAAGACTATGAGTTTCTCAGAAACTCCAAGGAACTTTTTAAAATTTTTAAAATTTATTTTTACATCATTTTTCATTTTGTGCCTTTTTCCATCTCAGTTGCAATCCCTCTGGACTTCCCATCACCAATTCACTATAGTCCCATGCATCTTTCCTACCCCATTTTTGATTCCATTCCCCACTCCTCCCATGTAAAATGTCTTTGGCATATAGTTGTTCATTGTTTTTCATTTTTCATTTATTACCAAGGGACTTTTAACATGGGTGACACAATGCATTTGGCTTTTGTAATTAAGTGCAGTTTAATGCGCACTTGTTTAATGTACATATGTACTGAAGGCAGCATTGTGGGATATTCAAAAGGATGCATCTACTCATCTTTATAAAATTTACAGTATATTTGTGGACAAGATTCTAACATAAGAGTAAATATTTATATAAGATAATAAGTTGACATTAAATTCTTACAAAATATTTTACTAACACATCAGTTTCAGAATCCAACATTTGAAGCTCAAAATTTCTTATCAATTTGTAAGCACAATATTTATTAGGCAATGAGTAAGATCAAACACATCTTCTGGGCTTTGTAAGGCATGCTTTGCCTTATTAGTACAGAATTGTATAAACTTGGTAGGTTTCTGTGCAACAGTATTGCTCAAATTTGTCTAAAAATCAAAAGTACTGGAGGGCCTGTTGGCACTGTGTGTTCTAAGTCTTACTTATGCATTTGCACCTGTTTGCTGAGATTACAACAATGAAAGGTGACAGATATGGGCCTACAGGAAGAAACAAAACTTTCATTGATGGCTTTCATTCTGTCCCCTGGCTTTTCATGTACTTGAATGCTGAAACTTATGTAAGAATTTCCTGGTGAATATCTTTTCTAAGATTCTTCAAATTTACTTCACATCTTATAATATCCAGAAAAGGCAAGTTTGAGTTGTGTTAATAATGTGTATCTGTCTGTGTCTGGGAGGATTTTCTATTTAGGGTCTCCATTTAACTTTTTATCTTTTCTTTATGAAATTGGGACAGACATGTCAATGATATAGCAGTTATCACTGGGAAATGTATAGTAGGATTTAGGGATTCCTGATTTTGGATCTTGTTGTCAAATTAAATCTAAGTTAGTAATTAATAAAAGAGCAAAGACTGGTATTTTGTGAACTGGTGTTCGCTATGCTGTGAGGGTGGGTTAAACCCCTATGTGTAACAGCCTGCAGGTATATAATGAGGATACTTCTAGCCACTTGACACTTTCTGAGTTAGCATTATCAAAATTATTTTATCACAAAGCTCCTCATTCCAACCTCCTCATACCAACTCCCTATTCTTCTATACCTTCCCAACAATAGGTAATAGTGATAATGCTATTAATCATGCTTATGGACTACTTGGGGGTTATTAACTTTGCATCCATTTTCTCATTTGATCTCCACAATCCTATTCATGGATACTTTCCCAGGCACACCAATATAAGACAAATCCCCTAGTCCTACTCTCTCAAAGCATTCTGTGTTTTCCCTCTATTTTACCTATCACATTTGTAGGACTATAAAACTTTCACTTTACATACACAGCAGAATTTACTCTGATTCTTCACCAATATATTTTTTAAATTTATAAGCATGCAGGTTTAATATGTATTCAATAAACGTAGAGTGAATAAACAATGAAATTCAACTGTGTGAAGTAACATTAGAAACTTCTTCATATCTTTAAAGAATCAAGACACATTGAACCTCAAGAGTTTTTTGTGTTTTTTCTTCTCTCTCTGCATGCTCCTTATCCAGTTATTTTTGAAGTGATGGCTTTTGGAAATAAGAATGGAATATGAAGTCACCTTGTTTTTATTGATAATCAGAAGGAAGGAAGTAGAGAAGGAAGTAGAATATGAATTTTTTAAAATTAAAATGTTGAAAATATTAAAATATTTTTTGAATAAGTGAATCAATGAGTACTGTATTAACATTGTAATAGTTTAGCACCTTCCTTTGAAACATCTGACAGGGAAATCTATAAACTACAACATACTTTCAAGATAATTCAATGTACTGAACATTATTTCTATGCTTTCTTTACAGAAAAATAAAGTAACTGGGAAAAAAGCATCAATAAGAAGGCTAGAGAAAATCATTCTAGAATAGTCTCAATGATAAAGTGACATTGAGAGATAAGTGTATATTTAGTAGTAGAATATGGATTGGAGAATACAAGTAACTAGGCAAAGCAAAGGGAGCACATCAAAGCAGGAAAAAAAAAAAAAAAAGAACCATGTAGCAGATTTCATTAGGTCAAGTGCAAACTTTTTTAAAAAATAAATATTATATTGTGAAAGCAGGCAGATATTTTCCCACTTTCAGCTGGAAGGGTAAACATACATTTGACATGACTTTATAGAAAACTCTTAATAGTGATGGCTCTGTAAGAGGAATAACAGTTGTTAACTCTCTGTGGGGAGAGAAGGACATTGCAAGTAATACCTTGCCTATTTAGTCACTATTAAAGGACTCGATTTAAAATTATTGCTTATACCTAAGTTTGCAATTTAATTTGATTACATCACAGAATTGCTTTAACAACCTCTGTAAAAGGTCACTTATGGCATTGAGAAAGTATAAATTGCTAATTAATACCTTATTTAAAATGAATTAAGATTTTTGAAGAAGCATTCATTGAAATTGTAATGAATACTCAAATTTCAACTTGCTCTGATTTCCAAAGATAATAAAACTCAAGGAAGGAAATTCAGCCAGTAACTTCATAAGTATTTTTAAAAGAGAGTTTTAATTAGATAAACATTTCTATTAGTGCTAGAAGTGCATTATTTGATTAAATACAAAAAGCTTAAAACATTACGATGTCATTCTTAGCTTTCCACTCAGAAGCTTGTAGTAAAGGAAAACAGATTAGAAATTTCTGGCTTTTGTAATTTAGTAGTTTTAAATTCCTTTGCTGGTGTAGTGAGAGAGAGATCTGATGTTGGTTCAGGTGGTTGATAAGAACATGATGCCTGACTGGGGTGGAGGTTCAGTGAATTTCTGGAGCAAAGTCCTCTGGGCTGGAATTCTAGGGGAACAATTTTGTAGTTGTCAGATTCAAATGAAGATTGGAAAAATATGCTGTTGGGACAGGAAGCAAATGGAATATTTTTATAATGTCTACTATTTGCCAAACAATATCATATTTCATAAATATAGTATCTAATTGATAAACACGTGATAATGAGACAAGAAAAAAGAATTTATAAATCACATACTTTGATAATTTGAAGTCAAGTGTTAGAATCTAAATGTGCACTCAGAGCTGTGTGTCTATGAAGTCGATGATATCCATGTATGGGTGTTATCTGTATATTATTCTGAGGTGGTGGAGAAAATGATAAGATAGTACTTACAAAAACCTATTTGAATATGGCTAATCTATTAGTGGGAGCTACTAACATTAGTGGAAATTGTTTCCAGATGTTAATATATTTTTCATCCATTCACAAATCTTTATTTTTGAGTGCTGACTTTGTATTGAACACTGCTAAATTCTGTTGAAAAGAGCAACTGTTTTCCTTCTTTTAACCAGTAACATTAACTAGAGTTGGAAACTGACTAGCAGTAGAACCTCTTCTATCAAGAAAAGGCATAAGAATGCAGATAATGATTGTTGGACTTAAAGGAACAGTCATTTTAGATTACAATTATTAGGTGAAAACTGAAGATTACTATTTATGATAATCTCTGATTTGTTTATTTTAATTTAAGCAGGCTGAGATTTAATTACTAAATGATATTAAAACTAGATTTTAATTTCCTTCATTAGGCAAGAGTTTGAGTTTCATAAAGCTGATGTGTCACTGATAGAAGGGCACTTGGAGATTCTTGTATCATAGAAAAGTGTATCAGTTAACAAGACTCATTTATTTTACACTTCAGTGAAATCTTCAAATTTAAAAATAATTGAAGGTGACTATAATTTCCTCCAATTATTCATTTGTAAAACTCTGTGCATTCTTTACTATTTAATTCACCTTCATTAACTTATATGTCTTATCTATTCCTTGAAGGCAATGAGGGAACCCTAAGAATCCAGTCTGGAGATTATTCTCTAGACTCTATTTTTCTCTTTTCAACTTCTGAGAGGTTCTTTGAAGCACAGTTCTGTAAACCATTAGTCTAGCTAAATTACTGAACTTCATTACATCAGAGTTGGCAGGAAAAAATGATAATATATATAACAAGTAAAACTCATAATTTTTGTTAAATATCTAGTATTTGCTTGGCACTGTGCTAAAGAGGCATATAATCTTTCTAAAGGGACAAACTATAAACACACCTAAAATTAGATTATTAAACTATACCCACGATGAAGGCACCATCGTCCTTTCATATAGTCCAATATACATGAAGAGATGAGAGCCTATCTTTTGAGTCATATATAGAATTTAAACCTTAATAAAAATATATAATAAAACTTAAAAATAGTGAAGTAGGTAGAATAAGTAGTACACATGGTAATTAAATTTAAAAAGATATAGATATATACAGTTTAACAGAACATTTGCAAAAGACTAGAAAATTCATGAAAGTTTCAAAAAGAAAAGATTTGGAGCATAACTTTGCAGGATGGGCATCTTTGGGTACATGAGAAGGAGCAGAGACAAAAGTCAGGAAAATAGTTTTTGTCCTAATGAGCTATTGAAGTTTTTACTTTAGGAATTGCCTTGATGATTTTTTGATCGTTTTTTTTTTAATTGTGGCAAATTGTTTTACAGCACTGTATATGATTCAGAGGTATATATCATACACCAAGGACCCATTGTACTCCAGCATCTCTATTTGACCTTCTTTACACTTGTCTCTACCTTCCCTTTGCCTTCCCAAAGCCTCAATTCTATCGTGAGATTCCTAGCATTTGTTATTGGTTTGGTTTTATCTGATTCTTTGTTTTTTTTTTTCTCTGTACTCCACATATGACTGAAATCATCTGGTATTTGTCTTTGTTGTTTTGACTTTTTTCACTTAGTCTACACCTTCATTTAGGCTTATTTAAAATAAATATTTTAGCTAATATAAGTAAAAAGTGTGCAAAGTCCCTAATTGCTTAAGCTAAAATTTGCTTGAATGTTCTTAAATATTCATATGGTTATAGCTTCAATTCTTACATAATATTCAAAGTCTTTGGAATTTCTCAGCCTGATATTCAAGTAGCACTATAGTCACACAAAAAAAGATTTACTCTAATAAAATCAAATATCATTCTGTAAACAAAACAAATCAAAACAAAACAAAAACAAAGCCCTTGCCAGTCCATCTACTCCACTATAGCTCTACTTTCCTGTTACCTAACTACTATTTGACTCTAGTCTTCTTGTCTATTCCTTATTCTTCATGTGCCTTGTAGAGTAAATTTAACAACAGAAATATCCAGTAACTTGCACCTGATAGTCCCTCCTGCATATATTCAAAGCAATGCAGTTTAGAACTGGGTTGCCTTTCTAACCTCATCATGCACAACATCCTCTTTCTTTTCATATCAGAATTGATTGTCTCATTCTTTTAAGTCTTTATTGTGAACACTGTTGCTGCCCTTTAAATTTGGATTTGCATTTTTTTTTTACTTTTTCCTTACCTATAGACATTAAACTCTTTGAGGCAAGAGCTCTGTCATATTCATTTTCATTTTTCAACACTTCTCACTAATTAAGACAAGTCAAAGGTGGTTTCTTTAAATTAGATTTTTATTATCTGAATATTGTATAGTATATAAAATAAGTATATATGGAAGATGTCTTTGAAGATTTGAAGATAGATTAAGTTATGTTTGAGGAGTCTCCTGTGGATTGAGTATAAAACTATGGACAAGAAGACAAAAGGCTATAAGATGTATTGATGATAATTGTGGTTGGGTTGGGTGTATTCAAGGAAGACTTAATGGTCAAAATAAACTGACTTTATGGGAGCATTTTAGGAAAAGGAAAAACAGATCTCTGTTCAAGCCAGACAGAGAGCAGTGACTTTGAACAAATTCAGTAGATGTGGGATAGAATGGAAGGTTAAATAGTGAAGTCCAAAGCAGGTATTGATTTATGACTTCACACCTGTTTGTAGTTTATTGATAAAAATTCTTTGAGAAATAATACACCAAATGTGTTTAGGAATTAATTATTTTTTAACCTCTTTTAGATCGAATTTGTGAGTGTTCCTAATTGTTCTAACTCTATTCTAACTAGAAACACAGTATTCTTGGTTATTGAAGAAAATCTCTACTCTGTCTTACCTTCAAATATGACTGCAAGTGTTTGTAACTAACATACATGATTTCTACTGAATATATTTAGTTATAAAAAGTTAGAAGCCATTCATTGACTGCATTGTCAATGAAATTTATCTTTTCCTGAGAGAAATACATGATTTGTCACAATCACTTTGATAATCAGTAATATACATGTTTATTAATAGCATCTTAAATATTGTTATTTACAACTTGCTTTTCTAGAATTGAAGCGCTTCCCAAGAACCAGGGTCTTAAGAAATGACTATTAAATCCCTCTAAATCTTTGTTTGGGCAAGATTTAGCACTACTGATTTGTGTAAATACTAGGATAATCCTCTTGCCTCTGGGAGGTCTAGGCATAATAAGTGATGGAAAATATAACCCACAGCATAATTAAGGGTGCAAGCATAAAGAATATTGAAATTAAATGCTGATGCTGTACACAGATACATGATTTTTTTTTTTTTTGAAGAAAGAAAGTTACCAAAAGAAACTGCAGACAATAAATCTTCTACCTTTTGGTCACTGGAATTAACTTCAGGAGAGCTTTTCCATTCTCTGGCTTTAAGTATTTCTCACTAACTGGCACATAATTACATGTGCCAAATGGAAAAAAGACATTAATTGGATTCTAAAGTCATGATTTTTTAATCTTTCTTTTGAGAATACGTAGTATTTTATTAAAGTTCCTTTTGTAGCTGTGTAAATATTGGATTTCTCTTTTTTTGTTTGTTTATAAATACTATTAAAAATAAGACATTAGGGCCCTCCCTGGTGGCGCAGCGGGTTAAAGCACAGCACAAAGAAGCTTAAACCACTTCCACATGAGTTCGATCCCCGCCTGCCCCGGAGGAGCTCCACTTGGCGAGGCAGACCTCTCCTGACCCGCCCGCTGCTCCCCTCAGCAGTGTACTTCGTCCATCTGCCTGTTCTGTACCTCACTCTGTCTGGTGAATCCTCTCACCCTCCGCATCTCTGGCCTGTACCCCAGTTCTGTACGAATAAATAAATAAATCTTTAAAAAAAAAAAAAAGTAGAGTAGAAAGTACTTTTAAAAAAAAATAAGACATTATACATAAATAGAGAAGTTGTCTAAAATACCCCTTATTTGTTTTGACTTTTCATTTTTCATGGAAATTGAAAGTTCTAAGGAAATGTAGATGTTTGAATTAAAGTTAAGTGGAGGGTCCTCCCTGGTGGTGCAGCGAGTTAAAACACAACACTAAGAAGCTAAAGCCACTTCAGCATGAGTTCGATTCCTGTCCACCCTGGAGGTGACCCACATGCCGTGGCAGATCTCTCCTGACCCGTCGGCTGCTCCCCTCAGCAGTGGATTTCGTGGATCTGCCTGTTCTGTTCCCCACTCTGTCTCTGATGAAGCCTCTTACCGCCCCTGCACCTCTGGCCTATACCCCAGTTCTGTATGCATAAATAAATAAATCTTTAAAAAAAAAGTTAAGTGGAAAGGGAGAAAATGGAAAGTTGCAGCTGATAGCAATAGAAAATAAATCTTTTTTTTTTAAGATTTATTTTTTGTGCATACAGTACTGGGGTACAGGCCAGAGGCTCAGGGGCGGTGAGAGGCTTCACCAGAGACAGAGTAGGGAGCAGAACAGGTAAATCGATGAAGTACACTGCTGAGGGGAGCAGCGGGCCGGTCAGGAGAGGTCTGCCACGCCATGCGGTCACTCCAGGGCAGGCGGGAATCGAACTCATTTGGAAGTGGTTTTAGCTTCTCTGTGCTGCGCTTTAACCCGCCTCGCCACCACGGAGGGCCGAAAATAAATATTTTAATCACATTTGAATGCTTGTACTGTATTTCCTTTCTTAGATTGAATTAATAATAGAAACTAAGAACTAGATGAATGTAAAAATTTGTGAAACAATTCTGGAATGATATGGTTTGTTGGATCAGAGGAGATTAATTTCTTGAAAATGCCTACTTTGTAACAATGAATTCAAAGTCGGGCAGTTTCAGATTTATGCTTGTATACCTGTGTTTTTTTTATTGATGGGAATTCAATATTTATCATTGACAGATTAAAAATATTCTGTTCAATGAAAGCTAGTATATTTCTTAACCTATGAATGGTGAAGCTTATTTACATTTTGTTAACTTTTTTTTATGAGTTAAAATTACAGTATTTGGCTTTTTCTTTTGTTTATTTTGAAGTTTATATTGGAGTGATATTGTGATGAGTTAAATTAGGAGATGAGACATCTGCAAGTAACTTTCACCCTAGGAAATCTGCATGCCTCATACTTCCTGTTGACTAGGATAATGACCCTGTACATTTTCCCAGACAAGAAAAGAATATAACCACATCAATTATCCCAAAATCTTAGTGAAATTTCAGAGCAAGCAAGCAAGAAAGGTTGAAAATTATTCAAGGGCTATCAAAACCTTCATCCTCTGTAGGATTTGCTGTTCTTCTCTATGGCCCCTTCCTTCTCAGGACATGATAAAATTACTTAAAATGAAACTTTTTTTTAAAATCAGCTAGGGTCATATATTGTTATTTTGTAAAATATTTTGCATTTATCTTTTTGAACTTTATCTAGACTTCATATGTTCCTTGGTTATTTCTTAGATAAATTTGAGCTACAATTATGACCAGACTTTAGAGTAAATATCATTCAAAATTTTCAAATTTGTTTTTGGTGGTAAAAACAGGTTCTTAGTTCCAGTTTTTGAATTTTAACATTTTTAGAAGCATTTTAATTTTTTTCTGTAGCATTTAATTTTTTAATTAAATTTATTTTTTTATACACTTATTTACTTATCTTTTAAAGATTTATTTATTTGTGCATACAGAACTGGGGTACAGGCCAGAGAAGCAGGGGTGATGAGAGGATTCATCAGAGAGCCGAACATGCCCACTGATGAAGTGCACTGCTGAGGGGAGCAGCGGGCCGGCCAGGAGAGGTCTGCAGCAGCCATGTAGTCACCTCCAGTGCAAGAGGGGATGAACTCATGAGGAAGTGGCTTTAGCTTCTTAGTGCTGTGCTGAGGGGATGAGCTCAGCTTCTTAGTGCTGTGCTTTAACCCACTGCGCCACCAGGGAGGGCTCCACTTACTTATTTTTATTTGAGATAATACTGGCCTCCTCCCCCCATCAGGTATCACCACCATAGTGGACACACCACCAAGTCACCCAGAGTCCACCTCCATAGTATATTGTGCTTCTTTCCCTTTTTGTTCTAAACTCTCCCTCATTTTAATTTTTTTTTAAAGATTTTTTTTGTTTGTTTATTCATACAGACCTGGGGTAGAGGCCAGAGATGCGGAGGGTGAGAGGATTCACCAGGGACAGGGTGGGGAGCAGAACAGGCAGAGCAACGAAGTACACTGCTGAGGGGAGCAGCAGGCTGGTCAGGAGTGGTCTGCTGCACCATGTGGATCTCCTCTGAGGCAGGTGGGGATCAACTCATGTGGAAATGGCTTAAGCTTCTTAGTGCTGTGCTTTAACCTGCTGCGCCACCAGGGAGGGCCCTCATCTTAAAATTTTATACTGAAAATGTGATATAATAAACTATTGACTTTTGAGTATTAATTTTAAAGCCAGACTTTTCCTGTATTTCATAGTCTTTATTAAGTTTTGTGTTGAATTCTTGAAGTATTTTTAGGTATATTAAATTTCATCTTCCAGTCATGATAATTTTACCTTTTTCCTTTTCAATATACATTTTTTTCTTGTTTCTTTCCTTTCATTGCTGGCTACTTCCAGAGAAATATTAAATAACACTGGAGAAGTGCATTTTTCTTTTCTTGCGAATGTTGAACATTTTCAAGAGCATTTGGGGCATCTGTTCAAATAGTCATTTTTAGACTATTAGTATGCAATAGTATATAAATAGTTTTTCTGATATTGAATTACCTTTAAGGTAAAGGGATTTTAATGAAGTCGATTTAAAGGGCACATAACCAGTAGTATAATTTAGAAAATGAACAGGAAATATTTTAGAACACTATCCAAGTTGAGGCAGAAATGGCTTTTTCAGTAGCTTAAGTTTTAAGTATCCCTAGAACTCTGTGTGTCAGAATCATTATTTCCTCTTTTTGCCTAGAAGCCTTCAAATCCTAGTCAACTCATGCTTACCTTTTTCGAAGAGATTTTTACTAACAAATTTAAGAAATAATATTGTATATATTTCTTGAGTTAGCTTACAAAGTAATTATTTTTAATTTCTGTCACAGTTTTGACATTGTGTTATATAAATAAAACCTTTGTATATTTAGTATTTGCACATCATAAAGCAATTAAAAGATGGTAATCTGTAGCTTGTTTATTGTGTAAAGGTATTCTACTATGTCATTTTCTTTCAAGTAATACATCAAAAGAATTTTAAATAAGAAAGTGAATGTGGGTCAAATTTCACATAAGAAGAATGAAAATAATGCCAAAAATATGTTATTCAGGGGAAAAAAATCTTTCAAATATCTGAATGTTATAATATCACACCAATCTATTTTCCAAAATAGTCTCACTAGTGTATGTTTATTTTGATGCTGAGATTTATTAGAATACCAGATTTTGGGACTTTTGAATAAATGTGAAATATATCTTATCAGTTACTTTTTTCATCTTCTTGGTAAACAAAGTTAAGTAAAATAGTGTGATATTTCAAGGTGCTATTTTAGAAAACACATCCAAGTGCTATCTATTCTATAAAATGTGAGTGAAAACAAGATAGTCTTCATCAGATTTTAGTTTGTCACTTTCTTTGTTATTGTCTCCTAATTTATTTAGTCCAAAGACAGCTTCATTCAATAATAAAAATAAAGTTCTCAGAAAAGTTTAATTCATAATCCCTTTGTTACATATGTGGGTATATAGTTGTATGTATATATAAATACACATATATATTATATATATATTAGATACGTATATAGATACACATATATTTGTGTCCTTCCTAGTTTCTGGGTCTGAATAATGTTCATAATAAATGCTTTAGATATAGTACGTTACTTTATTATGCTTCATAAGCCCTTTTTTCTATATGAGGAGTCAGATTTCATTGGCAGTGAAGATAAGTACAACTACCTAGATAAAGTAAATGGAAATTAACTTATAAAATTTGAAATCTGAATTATCAGACGTGTCTGAAGTTTTAAGCAGATATTATTCTTCATTCAATTCTGAGATCTGACCCTTGTCACAACTTTGCTCTTTCAGTGCTTTTAGATTGGCTTTGAAGTAATCACGAGGGCCTTCCTGATTTACAGTTATTGTGTGTTCTTAGTAATTTGAATGAAATAAGAGTTCAGTAAATCAAATCTATTTGGGGAAAAATATGTAGAGCTTAAAGATTTGGCATAAATAGTCTTACCCCATAAGCTACATGTTTTATAAAATGCAAATTCAGGGCTGATGAAAATTATTGCAAACACCCACAAACCTTTAGAATTTTCACTTTTGGTTTCTTTTTCGAGACAAAAAAAAATGACTATAGAAGTGCCTGTAATATAGCCTTTCAAACTTGCTTTCTTTGGAACATGTAATGAATATTTTATATAACATTCCACATTTTGTTTACATATAGCTTAACTTTTCTGCTAATGTGTATTTAATTTTTTATGTAATTTGGATTGCGTGTATAGATGGTCCTTTAAGGATAGATTGAAGGTTGTTTAAGTGGTAACAATGGCAATCTGTCAATCCTGGCCATAATTTAATAAATGGTGACAGGGAGTATATTTCATTCAAGGCTTTTTCTTGGCCTTCAGAAATACCAGAATTATTGCTTATGGATAGTAAATTCTTTTGACTATCTGGGATATTTGAAATGTCACTGACACTGAATCTGACTACGGAGCTACCTATTTAAGAAAGTTAAGTAAAATAGTCCCTATTGGGCCCTCCCTGGTGGCGCATGGGGTTGGAGTGCTGCACTGCACTGCGAAATGAAGTGAAGCCAAGCTGTGGCCAAAAGTGTGAGTTAGTTCTCTGCTCCGGAGGTGATCCACATGGCACAGCAGACCTCTCTTGTCTTGCCCAAGGCTCCTCTCAGCAGTGTACTTTGTTAATCTGCCTGTTCTGCTCCCCTTTCTGTTTCTGGTGAATCCTCTCACCACCCCTGTACCTCTGGCTTGTACCCCATTTCTATATGCATACAAATAAAATCTTTTTAAAAAGTGGTGTGAAGAAACTTAAAAAAATCATTCCTATTATGTTGATATGTTATATAAATATAGGTTTTATATTTATATATGAATATTGTCTATGCCATGTTCACCTGACAGAGAGAAGACTTAAGGAGATATCATACACTTATTGTAGGTTGGGTATTGGATGAGGGAATTCTAAATGAATCTAATGCATGGTCTTTGTCTAAAATGAACAAATCTATATATTTGTAGAGTCAAGACTGAGAAATTCCCTAGTGGTTACCATGGTTCTTGGGCTTCAATAACTGAGCAAGTGAATGAATGAAAAGAAAGGCCAATAACAACAACAACCAAAAAAACAGCATACATGAAAGACTGAATGTAATTAATATAATTACAGAGTGACTTTAGGTTTTAAATCTAATCCCACAGCTCTCAGTAGCCTTTATTGCTCCCATACTACACTGAAGAGTTGGGAAGCTGGGATATGTATTACAACTATATAATAGCAGAGAAATATTTTCAAATTCAATTTTAATATGTCATGAGTACCATGATAAAAGGAGAAATTTTGAAATCAAACATACTAAATATTTTAATTCATTTAAACTTATCACAAGTTTTGAGTGAAGCTTATATACATATGCAGGTGTGAGATTATGTCCCCA
The DNA here is from genome assembly GCF_000260355.1 of Condylura cristata. Lineage (NCBI taxonomy): Eukaryota > Metazoa > Chordata > Mammalia > Eulipotyphla > Talpidae > Condylura > Condylura cristata. The sequence continues at coordinate 15,431,914 of NW_004567106.1, read as the reverse complement.
CAATTATAGAGTTGTGTAAAATACTGCCAAATTAATCACATTTTAAGAAAATAAGTTTTTTTCTAATTGTGAAGGCTTGAAAGAAAATATTACAAAAGTCACAAATAAATTCAATATAATGGTCAGAGTTAATTTTTAAAAATTTACACTGAAGACAGGGACTAAATCAAGGCTTGTCATCTGTATGCAGATGACAGGGTATAATTAAAAAAAATATATACATGACCAGTAATTCTGTTGTGACTAGGAATTATGTTTAGTGGCAGAAAAAGAGGATCACCATATGATTTCATGTGCCTCTGTTACATAGAGGAAACAGATGATCTAAATAAAACAAAAATAAGCCTTTGGACTAAAAGACCAAGTAATGGTTAACAGAGAGAAGGGGATGTAATGTAAATGGAGAAGATGAGGACAATGGTATGGTGAAGGACAGATTTGGATGTTTAGGGGAGAACTTAATGAAGTATACACACACACATTGATTCCTAGTGATGGCCACCTGAAACTTAAAATGCAGTGTTATTTCAGTAAACCTCATCCTTGAGTTTGAGTGTGTGGGGGCTATAAAGAACTAAATTAATTTCTTTGTAAATTATTATTATAAAAGTTTTATGGACATTTTTAAAGCCATTAAGCATGTATGAATGACAGCAGACTTTCTGCACTACTCCCATCTCTTTCATTTGCTTCTCTCATTAAGAAACTTGTTTCACCTTTTAAAATATTTTAATGCTTAATATCATTTGATTTAAAATTATTAATTTTAGAAAATGTAGATTCATTTAACATTCATAGCTAAGGAATCCAAGTTATTGACATAAAGATATTTATAGTATCTCTTATGAGCTTCTGTATTTTTGAGATATGTTGTAACTTCAGATGACAGATTGTCATTGTTAGTTATTCTAGTTAAAGATTTAAAAAAAAATCTTTTGTAGACCATCTTTTGGCTTTGTTGTTCTTTTGATTTCTATTTTATTTCCACTCTATATTTTTATTTCCTTTCTCTTATTTGCTTTTGTTTTTGTTTGTTAATATTTTTCTAGTGCATTACTGTGAAATGTGATTATTTATTTGACATCATTCTGTTTCTTGATGTGGTACTGTGTTGCTATAAACTTCCCTCTTAGTACTGTTTTAAAGATATCCTATAGATTGGGCCCTCCCTGCTAGCGCAGTTAAAGCACAGCACTAAGAAGCTTAAGCCGCTTCTACATGAGTTCAATCCCTGTTTGCCTTGGAGGTGACCACATGGCGTGGCAGACCTCTCCTGACCCGCCCGCTGCTCCCCTCAGCAGTGTACTTCGTCGATCTGCCTGTTCTGCTTCCCACTCTGTCCCTGGTGAAGCCTCTCACCGTCCGCATCTCTGGCCTATACCCCAGTTCTGTATGAATAAATAAATAAATCTTTAAAAAACAAAAAAGATATCCTATAGATTATCATGGTTGTTTACAGATATTTCAAAGGTATTTCATCCTTAAATTCCTTGTTCACCCAATAATTCTTCATTAGTATGTTCTTATGTCTGCACACACTAAAGATTTTTTCTGCTCTCTTTTTTTGTGGTTGATTTCTAATTTAATCTAATTATGATCAGAAAAGATATTTGATATAACATTTTTATGAATTTGCTGATACCAGTATATACTCTTTTGTCAAGAATCTACAAAATGCATTTGAGAAGAATTTGTATTCAGCTTTTTTGGTGAATATACTAATTCCTAATTAAAGTGATAACTTCCTTTTTGTTTTCTGCAGTTGATCTGTTCATTGTTAAAATGGGGCATTAAACTCTACCAGTATTTTTTTAAAAAAAATTATTTATTTATGTATACAGAACTGGGGTATAGGCCAGAGGTGCAGGGGCGGTGAGAGGATTCACTAGAGACAGAGTGGGGAGCAAAACAGTCCCACTGACAAAACATTGCTAAGGGGAGGAGTGAGTGGCTCAGGAGAGTTCTTTTGGGCTATGTGGATCACCTCAGGGGCAGGCGGGGATGGAACTCATGCTGAAGTGGCTTTAGCTTCTTAGTGCTATGCTTTAATCTGCTGCCACTAGGGAGGAGCCACTCTATCAATATTTTGTTGTTGTAAGATCTGTTTATAGATATTAATAATTGGATTGTGTATTTTGATGTTTCTTCACTTGCTTTATGTAAATTATTCTGTGTCCTTAGTTGCCTTTTTAATTTAGAAACTCAGTTCTGAACATTTTCTAAAATTATTTTTTGAGGATTTTCTATTTTCCTATTTGGTGACATTTCTGAAATCCCTGAACCTAAGCTTTATTGGAAAATAATGAGTTAATTTAGTGGAAAAACTTTTTTAATCTTGGTCCTGATAGATTTTTTAATAGCAAACACTTGAATTTTTTAACATTCCCTAAATGTTTAGGTATGAATAAAGGCATCTGGGGCTAGTTTATCTGTCAATGACCTCATTCGAATTTGTGGAACATAGATTTATAATTTTTTTTTAAATAAGTCATTATTAGGAAAGTACAATAGCATTCTTTTCTGTTGTCTTGTTTACATTTTCTTTTGTAGTAGTACTCCTTTTCCTAATTTTTAGTAATTCTGTCAAATTTCATTTTATAGAACATTACTATATGTGATATATTTCCTCCATCCTCCGAATTTTGGGAAATAGCTAGAACACATGAAAATGTTTTCATGTCAATGTTTACTAGTAAATTTATTCAGCAGAATTGAATTCTATAGCTATCTTGTATGCATTATATTCACTCTTAACTATAAGAAATTTCATATAACTGCTATATAATTGTAAGCCTACAGAATACACTTTCCTATCCAATGGGCACCTACATTTGTGTCCCTCTTTGCAATGAAGACTTTGAGGCTTTTCTAGAATTATAGGACTCTTTAACCTCACATTTTATCCTATAAGAAGTGTCTATTTCTGTGTTGGCACAAGTCAGTATTCTAGGTGTTTACTTAAATTTCATTTTAATAGTCTTGGTTAAACTTCAGAAAATCTTTCTTTAGTGATAGGAAACTTTCATTATCTTAGATTTAGCCATGTTTTTCTTGCTCTAGAGATTTTCTCTGTTGATATAAAATCACTAAAATTTAGGAATTTTCTGACATCTAGTCCTTCAAATCTCATCTCACTTCATGATGTATATTTTCACTTTTTTTTTATATAGTAAAGATTCATGGAATATTTTGTATCATAAATTAACGCTTTTTTTGACAAGTTATGTGAATATTAGAACTGTCTCCTAAAGTAGATAACGCATGGTAATATTTTCCTACTGCTTTGCCATATGTCCAGATATACATAGGCCCATATTTTTAGGCTCTTTGCTTGATGTTTATTATTTGGAAAAAATATTTGCCAGTTAACTGGCCATCACTGATGTCCATAAAGAACTGGACATTTATAGGATTCTATAAGGTCAAACAATGTGGTTTTTGGTTGTCTTATGGGTCTGAGATAATATCAAGGTAAAAGATAGTTGGCAATTTAATACTATATGATATATAATACTTCTCTATTGCCATCAGGAGACTTTTTAAATAGATATATTTATTAGCAATGTCATGTTTTTGGGAGTACTAATATTTGGATCGTGATGTAACTGCAGTGTCTGGTTTGGATAACAGCTACTCCTCTTAATGGATTGGCTTTATGTTGAGGAGCCTTAGGGAATTTAAATGATCCTGAGATGCTTATGTCAGCATGAGAGAAGAGCATTCTGGAAATTTTGGCTATTGTTATCCAGTGGATTCTCAGCAGGACAATGCAAATGCCAAAATTAGACTAACCTCCCCATATCCTGAAGGCCCAATATATGTTATCAGTCTGAGAGAGCAGATGAAATTACTCTACTCCTCTCTACCATCCCTAATCAGAATTCATACAATGTGGACTTCTACGGCCAGATTTCATGTAGGGTGCCTGAAGTTCTAATATGTACTATCATATTGAATATATATATATATATATATATATATATATATATATGAGTCTACCTGTGTACCTGTGGAAGTTTATTCAGCCTCTTCCAAAATATTTTATTTTTGGTCATTGTCTTAAGGGTCTTGTGGGCCTCACTGTTATAACACTAATGTTCCCGAGGAAATAAACTTTCCAGACTACAGGGACTCAAATTACTTCCATTGGAACAGATTCCTTACTTTCTCAATGCATTCTTCTCTTTCCTCTCTCCACACATTTAGCTCTTCAGCTCTCTCTCTCTTGTTCTCAGGCTTTTTTCCCCACACTGATGAAGTGAGTTTTATAGCCTACCTTTTAATTTTGAATATCATGTATGGATTGGATTTAAAAATTATAACATCCATTGGTATAGCTTATATATTTTGCATGTAATTATTAGATCCTACTTAATTTGTATTTCTGAGAGTAATGCTAGTATTGTCCTTATGCAAACAGGTATAGCAAGTTTATGTTAAACTGAATGTTGCAGAATGAAGTAAACTCACAAAGGAGACAGTATACAGTGATTCATTATTTACACTGAACAACTTTATGATTACTACTTTCTCTTTTTTTGTGATACTTCTATGAAGCACTAGGACATTGCATATGCTGTTTTTAGGTAGTACTGTTTATATTGTTTAGTAAAGGGTTGTCACTATGAGAATCAAAAGCAGAAACATCATTTTAAATCCTGCAATTAAGTATATGTTTGTCAGCTGCTCAGTAGTGGCATCTTTGATAGTGTGGGCAATGTGCGTTTTCTTCTTAGCTTACTGAGGCTGTGGTAATGGATGCCAAGCTCAAACATCAAAGAGAAGATGTTTTCCTTTGTAGGAAAACATCATTACATTTTCACACCATTATCGTGATAGAAGTATAGCATCTCCTCTGCATGAAGTAGATGTTTTTGATTTTTTTTTTAAAAACTAAACATGGACTAAGAAGCGTATAATGCCGATCATTATTTGTATGTTTATTAATACTTCAGTGCCCTAAATAACGATTATTGATTACCTTATTAACATTTTTAGGAAAGGAGTAGGATGTTAAGGAACTCACTAATTGAAACTCATTTTAATTACTAGCAGCTTCTTAGACATATCAGCATCTAATTTTCTGTCTTTTAAATGACATTCCCTTGAAATCTTGAAGGATTGTTCATGATAGCCTTATAAAAGTCAGTCTAAACAATTATTAAAGTGAGGACATAAGGCAATTTAATCTCCAACTGAAATTAGGAGTAGATGCAGAGGAATGACAGGAATGCCTATTATTCTGCTTTTCTCCATATTGCTAATGAACCATTGTACTAAATAAAGGGTACATATACTTTAGAAACTGAGCTTAGTGAAAAGTTTTAATTAAGTAAAGGCAACATTGCAAGATGCTGTACAATGAGTATGGATGAGCTAAATATGACTACATTCCAGAGATAATATTTTCATTGCTGTTTAAATAACTTTATCTTAACCAAAGTATCACTACCAAGATAGTGTTGCTAAAATAACAATGGTAAAGGTAGTGCCAAAACCACCTCAAATCCACAGAAACAAAAAAAATACATTATATATACCAGAGTATTTCACATATCCAAAAAGATCACCAGATGTATTCAATCAAATGTAAACAATCCCACAGGGAACAAAGCGGTAAGAGAAGAGACAGATTTCAATTACTAACTCATTTCCCTTTGTTAAATCTGCTGAGTAGGTAGCGAGACCAAAATGGTATCCTGTATAGCTGTTGATTATTTTCATCAATCAATATTTTTTCAGATTAAATAATGTCATCATAAAAGTCTTGGCAGCTGTCACTTATTGCTAACTGCCTATTCATATTCTTCAGATAACATATACCTTGGGGGTATATTACAGAATAATGACATTGTTTTAGTATCTCCAGTTTAAAAAAAAAGTGAGATTTTGCTTTAGTATGACATTAACTTTCTCAAAATAGATTAAACTATCCCTGATATTTATGTAAATCAGGAAATCAAGTTCTTATAATAACATTCTCTACTATTAATGATATAAAATAGCTTTTACTTTATGCTTGTTCTCCAGGTGATTTAATAACTTTCATAACTCTGTTGTATGAACTAGAAGCTTTCATGACAGAAAATATGAACATTTTGTTTAATAACAGATATATTTCTACCTGATTTTAATATATGCTTCTTCTGATTTTTCTGTTATTTAGCTGCTCTCTTTTTTTTTCTTTATTTTTACTGGTTTATACAAATTATTGCTTTTTCATTTTCCCTCTCATTTAGTCTTTAAATAACTGGTGACTGCAATGTTATTTGCCACAGAAAAATGCGAACAGACCAATAAATGCAAACAGTCCAGAAATAGATCCCACCCAACAGAGGAATTTCATATGTGACAAAGATTTAATTCAATAGGGAAAACATGGTTTGATTAGCTCTCCATTTGGAAGAAAATAAGTTAACTAACCTACCTCATGTTATAGACTTCTTATAGGGTAAATGTATATTTCTTCAGGTAAAAATTAGAGGCTGGGAAACTCTTGGGAGAGACAGGGTACTCAGAATCTGGAATAAAAAAAAAAAAAGAAAGAAATGTTCAGCTATTTATAAATTAAAACCATTTGTGTAAAACTTCCTATAGATAAATTCACTATAATTGATAGATTTGAAGAACATTTAAAATGTGAGTGGTAGGGAAAATACTAATATCTATAACATCATAAATAATGTTAAATAATAAATATTTATTAAACTATCCTATTAAAAATCTGCAAATTAATAATTTAAGCCAATTAAAAACATTATTAAAAGTGTGCAAAAGAATTTGACTCTGTAATTGGTAGAACAGATCGTAATTGCTACTTACATTTGTGAAAATTCTGAAGTTCATTACTTGGTAAATGCAATTTAAAGTAATTGTAAGAATTACTTTAACAATTGTATACTCATTAGATTGGTGACATTTAAAAACATTATATCTATGCTGATGGGGATGTGGAAAAGGGATATTTTCATACATTGCTGCTCAGAATACAATGTGGCATTGTCTGAGATATATATATATATATATATATGTAGAGAGAGAGAGAGAGAGAGAGAGAGGATCTTTTTATAAACTTAAATCAGTGGATCTACCCCTGGGAATCAAGCCATAAAAATAAAATATGGATATATTGGAATTTATGTATAAGGAGTTCACTGTTAGTATATTTGTACTAGGAACAAACTGGAAACAAGAGATGAATGCTATGAAGTTAATAATGTTGAATATTGTGGTAGATCCTCACAGTAGAATATTCTTTCATTAAGAAGTATAGATTGGATCTTTGTCAGTAAACTTTTGAGGCTTCTCACATGAAAAGAATTATAAGACTGAAAGAAGAGGGATTAGTAGCTTTAATTTTGAGAAACAACACTGACCAAAATTTCCTCAAATTTCTACCGAGTTAGATGTGTCTTTATATATTATTCTTTTGGCATTCCATAAAAGATTATGGAAGGCATATGACAGAATGCTAACATTGAGAGGTGATATGTAGTGATAAAAAACATGGACTCTGAATTGAGCTTCTTTCATTCAAATCTTAATTATTTATTTACTGACTTTGTGACTGGAGAAAATACTTAATTTTTTCTGTCTCAATATCCTCTTCTGCCATATAAAGATGATGATAGAGCCCATCTCACTGGGTGGTCATATTAAATTACAGTTACACACACACACATGCACATCAACCTAAAACCATCTGGTCATATCAACTTGTAAATTATATAAGCTTGCATAAGGTGGATGAGGAGAAATAAATCACAGTTAAAAGGAAAGAAATCACAGTCCTGTTTTCTCTCTCAGAGTGCCCAAGTTGGTTACCTAACTTTTTTTTTTTTTACATGTCTTTTCCCTCATTTTATTTAAGTATCTGATAGACCCTCTTTATCTCCACACTAGTGTCACTCCTGGTCCCTTTGTCAGAAGCTGAAGCATGAGGGATAGATCTACCTGAATAATGACTAAAGTTGAACTTCAGAACACAGACTAAATGCCTTTTTACCCCATTAATAAATTGAATAATTGCTTGATGTTTTTGTCCACTTTAACTGTGCAGTTCAGTTTTGCTTTAAATTGACCTTGGTCTTTTCTTTGTTATTGGCAAGGGTGGCAACAGGGAAGGGAGCAGAGATTTATTCAATCTTTTGTTTTCATTACTCCATAGAACCTGTGCTGAAGTCTCTGACTCATGTTTTAGGACATAGTTTTCTTTGTTTCTGTAACTTTATATATATATGTGTGTGTGTGTGTGTAGAACAAACAATCTGAAAAGATATAGTGTTTCCTTTCCTAGTAAGGGAAGTTTTGTATAGAATACAGATAATGCCTTCTTCCACAAAAAGGGAAGATTTGCTTTCAGCTCATACTAAAATATTAGGGGTTTTCTAAATTGACACAAACCTACTGTATATACTGCTCTAGTGACATCTTGGGACAGGAGAACTAATGTGAGCATAAAGCTCATGCTTCCTGCTGTGTCATGTTTCTGACTCAGGAGTCTCAAGTCTTCACCAGTTGTGAAATTGTAGCAGGCTAACTCTTTAATTTGGAAGTAGGCTATAATCTCATATCTTTTACAGTTCTTGACTTTTTTTTTTTTACTATTATACATGTTTGTATTTTTGAGATGAGGTAATGTAAGTAAAATGCTCATTTAACTAAATGATAAGGGAAAATTTGAGATTATGATGCAGTGGGAAAAAATATTTGTCAGTTATCTCAACAAAAATATGGTACATGTTTTGAAGGAAAAACATGAACTTTGTAATCATTTACAACTCTTACAGAGTTGTAGAGGACAGTAATATCCCCAACAGTGTGCTTAACTTCCAACTACCAAAAAATTATACCATCTCATTCTCCAAATGAGCACACCTAACTGCAAGGAAAACTGGGATAAGTGATCTTTGGATCGGTATATGTGTCTACATAAATTTCTATTTCTATGTAAGTTAGGAGAATGGGAGTTTGCATGCAACTGGCAATCAAACTGACTACTTACCCTGTAATTTTTTTTCTGGTTTAGATTTATTAGGGAAAGCCTCTTAGAGTAAGTGGACCATGAAATAGTTTATAGTTGCTGTTCAGTTTGACTTAGGGATGAGTTAGGGAGCAGAGGACAGAATTAGATAATGATTTACCTGAAAAGGATGAAAATTGTGTTAAGTTTTGGCAAGATATAACATTAGATAGCTAATGAAGGGATCCTAAGGTTATGATGAGGATCTATTAAGTGACTGAGCAGTAGAGTACTTTCAATATGTGTTTTCCAATATTTTCCACAACATAGAAAAAAATAAAAGTTATGATAAGATATAAGGAGGAGCTGGTAGGTTATTGATAGCGGGTTATCAGAGCATCCAGGCAGTCCACCCTGAAGGAATCAATGTCTCTCATCACTACACTGTAATACTGTGCTTCATTGTACTGCTTGGAAAGATGTGCACCCAAAAGCACTTGTAGAGATATATCCCTAATGAAAGTTAGAAAGACCAAAGAAATAACAGATTGAACATAAAATCGCTAGAGCCATTGTTTCCTTGAATGGAAAAGCATGCACTTAAGCCTGGTTACCTTAGAGAATTTACTTGCTTCTGCATCTAGCTCTGGTCTGACAAGCTTAAAAATATTGTATGTCAGTGGATCAGGGAAAAGATTGCCTCAGGGAGCAGACAAACTAAGCAGGATTGATGAGTAAAAACCAGGAAGCTAATCTATTAATTTTTATCAGGAACTGAATGTATTGAACTGTATGTATCCAAAATCAAGTTTGTTGGCCAGTGCATTTTCTCCCTATGGCAAGTCTTTGTACAAAGGCAAGTTATGACCAGAGGATTGCTCAGTGAGCCTGGGAAAACACCAAGGATCATGGATTATGTAATCTGAATTTGGGTCTTCTGTTGGTAGATGGGTCAAGATGTTCTGTGATTTGGAATGCAAACTTCTATAGGTATAAATATTCTTAGTTTCAGTCGAGTCTATTTCTGCTTTACTGAGGACTTATATTCAGGGCATACTGATTGATCATGTAATTTTTTTTTTTTTCACAGTCAGTTTTCTGCAGTTTTTATTGGTTTGGTTTTCTCTGTTTCATTATTTTGTTCCTGTGTATTTCACGTGTAAATGACATCTCATCATGTCATTTTTACAAATGACATGTATCTTGAGTCTTCTACGATTTGATAGTTATGTGAGCATGGGAGGAGGATATATTATTAGGAACTACATTTAAGGACTTAGTAAAACAATTCTTAAATGTTTTCTTACTTCAAAAAACTCACTTTTTATTAGTAAAAATAGGATTTATATTTTATTGGAAATATAATTGTTATAATCATTGACATTTATTTGTCCGAGGGCAAAATACAAACATTACATTTTAATCTGAAGTCCCTAATAAAGGTAAACTTTGGAAAAGAGACGTTAGAGAATAATGATACAATACCATGGAAAATCACACTGGTACAGAGAGACAGGCAGTCCATCCTGTGGACATATATATATATATATGTATGTATGTATGTATGTATATATGTACACACACATATATATATAAGAACATTTTTATTTTGTGCAGATAGTTGGTATCTCACTATTCACTAGCAATATTCTTAAGGCAGTTGCTTTTGGTTTAACTAGGAGAAATGCTAGAGGTAGAAAGGCTAGGGATCATTTGCGAATAGTTGGCCATAGGGAAGTTTCTTCAAAGGATAATAGGAAATTGTAGAAATTGTTCATTCTCTGAGGCCTTAGATTTATGAGAGCAAGAGAGAGAATGAGCTTCATTCTGTAGATAAAAGAAACTTGACTTGATTTTCAGTTAAATGATAATATTAGCCAGTACTTAGGGAGTCCTTACTTTGGTCAGATGCCTTTCATTTTATCACACGTCATCCTTAAACCCCCCTTGAAGCAGGTTTATTTCACACATGAGGAAACTGATACTTAGAGATGTTGAATTCTTTCAGTATGCAGTGATTATTTTCTGGGCCAGACATGGTTCTATGTGCTAGGAATACATCACTGAACAAGACAGACAAGGTCCTTATCTTGTGAAGCTTGGTTTCTAGTAAACTGTAAAAGGATACAACAATGTCTCTAATTCAGAGCTGTCTCAAACAAACAAACAAACAAACCTATGAGCTAAAACAACAAACTGCTTTGCTTCTATAGAATAATAATCTATTTTTTTAAGGATATGCTTGAATATTTTGGTCACATTATTGTTTATTTCTTGAAGTGAAGGAGCCCACATTTTCTAAGACCCAGTCAAAATGAACTGACATGAATGAAACCTGACATGTAGCACAAGTACTTTGTATTCCTTTTTTCTCTTAATCTGAAAATTGTAATGTTAAGTGTTTTCTCTTTAAAAATTTATTTATTTATGCATACAGAATTGGGGTACAGACCAGAGGTACAGGTTGGTGAGAGGATTCACCAGAGACAGATTGGGGAGCAGGACAGTCAGATAGAGATCGACAAAGTACACTGCTGAGGGAGCGGTCTGCTGCTCCATGTGGATCACCTACCGGGTGGGAATCAACTCGCATTGAAGCGCCAGCTTGCAGTGCCCGTGTCCTAACCCCATGTGTCACCAGGGAGGGCCAGTGTCTTCTTAATCTTAACATTGAAAATTTTTAGCATAAAAAAAAGTTAAAACCAAAACTAAAACACTGCTATTTATCTCTTAAAACTGGATAGTCAAGAAATTTGGAGAAGAGCAGTATTTTGTGGGAATGACTACACTGGCGTGGTGGAACATTAAAATTAATCAATTTCCATCTGTCTTGTTTGGTGATACCAATGTATCAGATACTATATATTATCAATGAAGAGTATATCCTGCTACACTGTCTGCTGGTTTTATTGCTTGGCCAGTGTAGGCAATATTTCCTTTGATTAGAAAAATGATTTGCTTATAGCTGATTCTATAGGACAAGTGTGTCTGATAACCACAAGAGAAAAAACATCTTAAAAAAATATACTCAGTGGGGCCCTCCCTGGTGGCGAAGCTGATTAAAGCCCAGCATTGAGAAACTAAAGCCACTTCAGCATGAATTTGATTACCGCAGTGGAGGTGATAAATGGCGTGGCAGACCTTTCCTGACCGGCCTACCACTGCTCCCCTCAGCTGTGTATTCCATCATTCTGCCTCTTTTGGTCTCTATCTCTGTCTCCTCTCACCACCCTTGTGCCTCTGGCCTGTACCCCAGCTTTGTATACATAAATAAATCTTTAAATATATATACACACACACACACACACATATATATGTACAACACATATATAAATATACACTCAGCAACTTACATAGATAAACATTTGCTTTATTAAGGAAAAACTTAACTATATATAAATAAAATTGCTTAATAATTATGAGCAATTATAAAAAAAATATGACAGGAGCTTGATGTTTCCTTTAGCAACTATAGCATCTGCTCACTTATACAAAAACTCATGCATTCACCACTCAGTATTTTTTCAGTGTTTATAGATGTGAGTCACTATTATAGCTCCTTAGTTTTTTGGGATAATATTTAGAAGAATATTTAGAAGAATCTAAATTATATATATAAGCTTAATTGATTTTGATTCAATCCATTTCACCAAAATGAACAGGAAAATCACTAAAAGTTGTGCTCACAGCTGGCAAATTTGATAGCAGTCCTTTTTTTATGGAATATTTAGTAAAAAAAATGCAGACTACAACATTATGCATAAATTCTGAGCTATATGTGCAGATGAACAAAGGCTGTGAAGAAGCTTGAGAAATGAACAGAATTATGCTAAGAGGGCAGAAATTTATGTTTTTCTCTCAATTTCAAAGTTGCAATAGTGATATTGTGGATTAAATTGAATCCTCTCAAAATTCATTTATTTTAAAGCTCTAAATTTTAGAAAGTGAACTGTATTTGGAGTTAGGATCTTTAAAGCATCAATTAGCTAAAATGAGGTCATTAAGTGGGCTCTAGCTCAGTAGAACTGCTCTTTTTATAACGCAAGGAAATCAGGACACAGATATACAAAGAAGGAAGAACTTGTGAAGACACATGGAGAAGATGACCATCTATAAACCAAGGAGAGAGATCTCAGAAGGAAATGTTTTTGCTTACATTTGACCTTTCAACTTCTCTGTGAAAAAAAAATTCAGATGATTGAGCTACTTAGACTGTGGCATTTTGCTTTAGCAGTCCTTACAAACCTGTACAGATGATAAATGATTTGAAAAATTTGAAAAAAGATCTTATATATATTTTTTAAAAGATTTATTTATTTATGCATACTGAGCTGGGGTACAGGCCAGAGGTGGAGGGGCGGTGAGAGGATCGTCCCACAGAGACAGAGTGGGGAGCAGAACAGGCAGAATGACGAAGTACACTGCTGAGGGGAGCAGTGGGCAGGTCAAGAGAGGTGTATTACGCCATGTGGATCACCTCCAGGGCTGGGATAAACTCATGCTGAAGTGGCCTTAGCTTCTCAGTGCTGTGCTTTAACCTGCTGTGCCAGCAGGGAGGGCCCGATCCTGTATATTTTCTAACAGATGTGAACAACCCTGGGTTTCAGTACTAATTCTTCCGCTTGTTACTCTGTCAACTTGAAGTCATACATATAGCTTTGATAAAAATCAGTTTACTCACCTAAAAAGCGGTACATATCATTCCACTTACTTCATCTTGTAGTTTAAAGATGAAATGCTATTGTGATTTGAATGCTGATTTAGACCATTAAGAACCATATCAAGATGAGAGGTGTTGATTGCATGAAAAAGGTTTTTGATTTTATATAAATGTACAACCTATACCCCAAGTCAGCAATTTCATGGAATAATAGTTTTGGTGATATGAAGGGTCTTCATTATGTGCTAAACATTAACTTCTCATTTTACAATTGAAATAAAAATGGCACCTCAATTAATAATTTATTTTATTTTGATTTTCTTGTTCATGAACTGTTTGGTCAGCAACAAAATAGCTTTAGGAATGAGACCATATTAGTGTAAAGGAATTCTGTTCATCTCAATTAAGCAAGATAAAAATCTAAAAACTTTAGGCAGAAGACACTTATTTTTTTAAACAGAGAAATAATAAATCTATTGAAGGGATGGCATTATAAAGTAAAGCTGACTTTAGTTTTGATTACTCTTTCCTGTGCACATATACAACACAGACAAAAGCTTCAGGAAGTTATATGAAGTTCAAGGAGAGAGAGAGAGAGACAACTGAAGAGTTTGCTGGAAGTATTGGTCAGTTGATTGAAATGATAAAGGAAAAGGGAATACCATGTAAAATAAAATGATGCTTCAGTTGTAGATAAGGGAAAAGAGACCCAGGGCAAAATGAACATGATTTGAATGCTGAACCCAAATTGCACAGGGTAAGCTGATCACTTTCTTTGTATGCATTTTTCTCTTAATCTTCTATTTTCTCTTTTATATCCCTTCTGGCACTTTTGCTTTTTATATTTGAGAACTTTGCAGTTGACCTTCATGACTTCATTTTCCAATTCACATGCAACTATCACAAATTGAAAGACTTGCATCTGAACTTTAACTCTGAGGGAAGAACATTTTTTAGGTTAGTAATTCAAATGGAACTGGATGTTGTTAATGAAACATTGTCATTAAAATAGAGATTTCATCCCTACAAGGAAGTTAGGAGGACCCAGATAGTAACGTTTTTTCAAATGGCTAATGAAAAACATCCTGCTGCTATTATAAAGGGTGCTTTTCACAAACTAAAAATTATGGTCATCAGAGATTAAAGGACTTAGAAGTGATTTGCAATTTACTTAATAAGGTCTGTTAGATAAATTAGTAAATTAAGAGTTTCTAAAGGCAGGGAAATAGAAGCCTAATGCAATGTAGATGAATTATCATAAGTATCACCATAGATAAATAGCCAAAGGATAAAGTATAAAATTGACCAAGAAAAGCAAGTTATAAAATAATACATATGTGATTATGTTTATGAACATATTTTAAAGACAAACTATTTTAAAATATTATATATGTGTTTTATGAAAGTATTATATTATGCTTGGAAATGATAGCACAAATGTTAGAATAGTGATTATTTCCAGGGGAAAAAGAGTTAATATTGTGTGGGGCTTTAGATGTATCTAAACCTTTTTATACACAAATATTATTTACAGAAAATAAAAAATAAAATATTCTACAGCCATTAAGCTTAGAGGTAGTAATGACCTACCATTAAACTTTACAGACTTAGAAAATTGATGCATTTAAAAAATTCTTAAATCTGGTTCCAAAATTCACCAAGGAACTTGTAAAATCAAAAATGAATTGGTCAATATATGCCAAAATGTGATAAACTGGATTGTGAAAGATACAGTATCTTATTAGTGATATAGTGTAAAGTTCCCTATAGTGAATCTATACCCCTTCCTTCAAAGTCATTTATATGTAAAAGTCTTGTTGATTTTTAAAATGGCTATCATCATTTCTGCTCTTACTGCATTCTAAATTCATGTGGAAGATATGAGGATTCTATTATACAAACTAAACATCAACTTACATTTTCAATGAATAGAAAAGAATTTGGCTTCTCAATAAGTAACTTATCCTGTGGCAATATGACAGTATACTATGTTCATTATTTTAAATATACCAAGAAAAGTTATTTCCAACTGATGTTTTTTTTGAGTTCAGGGTCCTTGGGTTCACTCTGGGAAAGGTTTCACCAGAGCTCCCCTTTCATCAGCACACGGTGAGATTCTTCACGAGACAAAAACTCAGTTATATTTAAAGATAAGCTTATTGGAAAGATACAGGAGAGGAAAAGACACTTGCATAAGTCCAAGTAGGCTTGAAGAGCTGCCCAGAAAGAGACAGGTTTGAAGAGAGAGAGAGACCTATATAGTTGCAGGTAGACAGACAAGCAGAGCAGCCTCCACTGGGGATGTCAATGCAGAGAAGTCCTGGCATGGTCACAGGCAAGCAGGAGGCTGCTGCCCCGCAGAGGTAGAGAGTGGGTGGAGAGAAACACCTGCATAGGCACAGGTAGGCATTGGTATAGCTGCTGGTGAAGAGACTGCCCTGAGATAGGCAGTTTTTCTTTGGGAGGGGCTCACTCCTTGTGAGCCTAGGTAGAACTTGAGAGGTAGAATTTGAGAGGAACGGAGATTCCTGATAGGCTTCGTCTCCGTGTCCTTATCTTTTACCTTTTGAGTCTGAGTTTCAGACACAGCCCCCGACAGTCTGTTATCTGCTGGGACCTCTTGGAGACATGTAGCTATCCCCGGCATCCCAGACATCCTGGACATCCTGGACATCGGGCTTTGGTGCCTGAGGACCTTGATTTTATGGTTGTGTCATTTGCTTCACTGGCCCCTTCTGTCTGTCCCCTGCATTCCTTCCTCCATCACAACCAAGCACCAGAAATTTTGACTTTCCAAAGGTAGACCTTGCTTCTGATTTAATTTTTTTTTAAGATTTATTTATTTATTCATACAGAACTGGGGTACAGGCCAGAGGCTCAGGGGCAGTGAGAGGCTTCACCAGAGACAGAGTGGGGAGCAGAACAGGCAATCGACGAAGTACACTGCTGAGGGGAGCAGCGGGCGGGTCAGGAGAGGTCTGCCTCGCCATGTGGTCACCTCCGGGGCAGGCGGGAATCGAACTCATGTGGAAGTGGCTTTAGATTCTCAGTGTTGTGCTTTAACCCGCTGCACCACCAGGGAGGGCCTATATATATATATTTTTTTTTTAATAAAATGTTTTTATTTTGTTTTTGGTATAATACCAGCATGGGAAATTGATGATAGTTGGTCAATTTTTACAAAAGATTACAGCTTATTTTGATGATGACACTTATTGCTTCATAACTCCTTCATTGTCAAAGTTATAATTACCTGTGCATTTTCAAAACTATGCTTTCTTTCTGGGTTTTTCATAGATGTGGAATTCCTCAGTATGACATAATAAAGAGTTCTTCAATATTTTCAGCAGCCATTATGTTGCGTTTACATTACAGAGTTTCTGTAAGAGTGATTTAAAATTCTATGAGTATAAATTTCTAAAAGTTTAGTGTTCATCTTGAGGAAATATTAACATCTTTATTTTAAAATGATTACCAAGAGTTCAATTAATTTGGTCAATGTCACAAAGTGAATAACAATTGGAATTACCTTTCAAACTTAGATTACTTGATTATTGGTTTGTTCTTTATTTTCAATATTAGGATGTCAAGTACTCATAAAAGTAATACTGTATGTAAAAATGAATTGTGGACCATTAGAATATACTTTATGAGAGATGTGTACTTCCGAAAATAAAGGATGACTGGATGGTAGCACCAGTTCAGACTCTGTTATTTTGCAGTTAGAATTAAGAATTTGGACATAATTAATTTGGATGGGGACGTTAAAAAATAAGTAGAACACACTTTCTGCATGTATTCAATTTAAATCTTAGCTGCATGGTTCATTATAAAAATTTTCCCAAAAACAAATATTGTGGGAAAATAGTATAATTATGACATATTTCATGTATTATATAGTTAATACATATCAATATGTAAGTATTGCAATAAAATACTATACAACTATATCTATTCAGTACATACAAATATGTATTACAATAAATATTATACAACTGTATATACATAAGCATTTAAAATGTACATATGTTGCTTTTACTTTATTATGCCATATATTATTGCAGAAGAATTTGAAACTTTCTTGAAAAAGTAAGAAATAAGCAGGGTAGAGCTCATTTTGATGAATCAAATGATTATTTTCTGAAACAAAATGGACTATGTTAAGATATAATGTGTATACATTTATACTGACATGATGTTGCTTTATATTGTTATTTATGTTTTGGAAGTATGGGGACCCCCTTCTGGTTCTGTGACCAGAGTGCTTCCACCACCAAAGTATCCATATTCCACCACTATTGTCCATTGTGTTTCTTCCTGATTTCGTGTTACTCCCTCCCTCTTCCTTTTCCCCGAATATCTATATTTTAGAAGAAAAATTCAATAGAGGGAAAATCTAATTATAAAAAAATTAAGACTTTAGGGTATAGATTTAAAAATCTAGTGGAGGCAAAAAACTGAATTTGGCTCTGGATTGATGATGATTTTGGAGCCCATCACAGGCTGTTTATATCTCCAAATAGCTGATTTGATTAGATTACAATGCAGCTCATTAAAATTAGGCTTTTCATTTTCTTGTTGCAGACGTGACATTACTTTAGCCAATGGCAAAGGTTAAACCAGAGAGTTCATTATCCTCCAGCGGTTGTCTACTCAGAACCCAGCCTCTCCCCACTTCTTTTTTTGCACCTCCTTCAAGTTGCGTTCTTCAGAGCTGCCATATTTAATTTCTTCTTTGATGCAGCTGACTTGGTGAGGCTTAGGAACCTGAGATAAGCTAGCTTCCTACAAAAAGTAGAGATGTATTTGTCTAGAAACAAAAGCTATAGTTTGTTTTTCATGGAATTCAAGGGACCCTTGTTTGTGAGACACACTTATTTACTGCTATGAAAGAAAAATTGCTGTTAATAAAACAATGGCACATGTTTTATAATTGTGCAAAGAACTTTTGGGTTTATTTACATATCAGTTAAAGTAGTTCATCACTCACCTTAATAAAAAGAAAACTAGAAGTGAACTAAGGTGTTCCTAGTAATTCTTTGTTTCCTATTCTTTTCATTCAAAATCTGACTTTAAAGTTTTTTTTTGATAATTGCTTGGTACTTTCCATACAACATCATCTTTTGTCATCACAAGTAGTAGTCATTCAGCATTTCTTGAAAGTTTTCTGTCATTGTCTAGAGTGCTTTATTTTAAGTTGCTGTGGGTTCTTATTATGTACACTTCAGTGCATAAAAAAGTGCATATTTATTGCCTGGTCATGGTGAACATGAGTAGGCCAGTCATTACATATTACCTACTCTAGCAATAATATAGCAAAAGGTGAACATATTTATAACTTACAATAAAAGGAATATTGTATATGAACTTCAAAACTGTTGGGGAAAAATGTGTGTAGGAAAAGCTGGTCTAGTGTAAAAAAGAAAAATGAAGTGATGACTGCAAGTGAGGCAAAGTGAGTCCTAATAATACTCAAGGCCCAAATTCCAGTACTTCCTGGGTGTCAAATTTCAAATTTTTCTTTGACTTGGTTGTTCTCTGAAATACTTTAGTCCTTCTCTAATAAATTCCCTTTATGGCTTAAGATAGTTTTTTATTGGGCTTCAGCAACTTATATCCAAAGGAATTGTCATGAATGCAGTTTTTATTATGTTATGTTTGTAACCAGACAGCTTTTCTTTTTTTAAATTTATTTATCTACTGTAGGTGAAAAAGAAAATAATTTACTCATAGTAGTGTTAGAAGAAAATAACGCTATAGGAATAAGAAAGTGTTTTACTGTTAGGAAAGGCATCTGTTGGTGGGAATGATAGTAGAGGTCTTGACTGTGTCACATACTTGTGAAGTTAATCACCACATTGTGGTCCCCAAACTTCAAAACTTATTTGCTGGGCTGCAATAATCTCCATCTTTGATAGGATAACCCAAAAGAATTGGTATTCTATTGCTGTCACTCTGTTGACCTGAAAATAAGGTGTGATGTGATAAATTTAGTATAAACTATTTCCCACAGGATTGAATCAGTGGAGCAGATGGCTTTGTGAAAGAACTGTCACCCGACCGGTATATTCTGTTTAGAAAAATTGGCAAAGGGCTATTAACGAAGAGATACATTCTGTTAACAAAGCATTCTTTGAGGCCTCTTTCTGTCTTTCAGATAGTCAAAGTTGATGCATTTATGTATGATATTGCTAGTAATACCTGCTGTGTTTTTAAAAATATAATTAAATTTTTTTTCCATGGGAAAATTTGTTAACTTGTTCCCTTGAAAGTAAGAGACTTCTTTGCATTTTACTTATAGAAATGGAAAGAAGCAATGTAAATGTCAGCTGAACAGCAGTTTTGCTTGATTTAGTGACTGATGTTTTCATTTGAGTAATATGAACTGTGTTACCTGATTTGTAGTCTGATTCAAAATGGGTCACAAAGGTGTTGAACCGTATAGTGATAATAACACACCAAGGTAAAACAGGTATGACCTAATATTTTTTCCTTTGTGACTTTTTCTCAAAACTATTACCTTTAGACTTTGATTTTTGTTTTTTTTTTTGATATGGAAAACAAAATAATACTCTCTTAAAGGGCAATTTTTTGGATTAGCACACTTCTTGGTAAAATGATTTTTTTATCACTGGGATGAAAATGGTATTAATAATGATAAAGAAGATAATTGCTAAAGTAGTTTTAAAATACTGAAATTGATAATTGAACTGAGGTTTCTGAGGTTAGAAGGAAGAGGGAAAGAAAAATAGTTATTGGGGCAATGTGGATGATGGTGGAGTTAAAAAATAGAAAAAGGAGATATAAAAGGTACATAGAAAAAAGGTAACCGTTGAATCATGTTAAAAATACTGTAGACCCAGGAATAAAGTGAAAATAAAAAGAAAAATAAATATCTAGAAGAATATTCCACACCTTTAATTGCCTTCATGGAGGGGGAGGGAGACTGAACTAAAATATAAGTAATATACTATATTTTTTGTTGTTTGTATTCTATTGGATGCCTTCAGTGGGAGTATATTAGTTCTGATCAATAAAATCTCCTGAAAAAGGAAAAATCCTACATTGCAGTGATTTGTAAAGAAAATGATGATGTTTACAAACATTTAATACAGTGATGACCTACTAATAGTGATAAGGCAAAGTAATTCTGATGATTATGATGAAAATATAGTTCATATAATGATGAAGGAAAGTAATCCCATTAGTTTTCTAGGCAGCTTGGCATATTTTCATACTTATTTGTTTACAAACAAAATCTAATTTCTTCCTCTTAGTCTTTACTTATTGTGATAGTACATCCACTTATCTTACATTTTAAGACTTCCTGGAGTTCAAGTCCTATGGTTTTGAAATTCACTGAATAATAAAAAAAAAAAATCTTGCACACATGAATTTCACATAAATTTTCCTGAATTCCAGATAACAAAAGTTGTAAGGTTCTAGAGGTAAGATATTAGAGGTAAGAACAGCCAGGGCATCTGTTCTTTTTTATTTTCCTCAGGTCTAATTCCCTTTTCAGAAATTGAGAATCAGAATAACTCTCCACAGACTAGCTTCTTGCTTAGTTAAATGAATTCTCTAACTGGTACCACAATCAGGAGCAAGAGATATAGGATAAAGAGACTTTAATTTTTGTTTTACTATTAGAGGTATCCAGTGTCAGAAATGTCCTTCAGGGGCAATATCAGGTGGTGACAGCATTGGTAACAGGGAACAGGAGGACCAGTACAGGTGGTATTGCTGACTCTCTTTGCTCTAGGCCACAACTTTTACTTCAGTATAATTATCTACATTTCTTGCCCAATTTCTGGACCTGGTTTTCTAATCTCCCTATTGATTTTTTTTAAAGATTTATTTATTTATGCATACAGAACTGGGGTACAGGCCAGAGGTGCCAGGGTGGTGAGAGGATTCCCCAGAGTAAGGAGCAAACAGTCAGAGCAGCGGGTGGGTCTGGAGAGGTCTGCCACGCCATGTGGTCACCTCTGGGGCAGGGATTGAACTCATGCTGAAGTGCTTTAGCTTCTTGGTGCTGTGCTTTAACTCACCGTGCTACCTGGGAAGGCTTCCCTATTGATTTTTAAAGGCATACGTAATAGCCTTCAAATAAATTAGTTTTATTTTTTCATACAAACTAATTGTGTTATTAATCATATAAGATTTACTCTTGCCCCTGTGCTTTTTGGTACCTATATGGAGACAATTATTTTCTTTTATTTGAATTCAACAGATTTTTAAGTAAACTCAGCATAATTCATATATTTGTATATGTTATATTAAGGTAATCCTCTTAGCAAATATTTTTCTATTAGCTTTTTGGATATCATAAGGACAGCTGCTCTATTACTTTGTGGTCAGAATTGATTCTAAATTATTTTACTTATTAAAAACACTGAATCCCTTTCAATTTGAAAAAGTGCTAACTGAGCACTTTAAATAGAAAATGACACTGGTTCAGACAGGAATTCCACATAAGGAATTTTAAAATTATTTTAGAGTATTGGCTACATTGTCACAATAAGAGCTTCTCTTTCGACCAGTACATTTGATTTAGATGTTTTAATTCACACACACAAGCCCAAGTACACACAGAAACAAACATATATGCTCACACATTGTATTTTTTAAAAAAAGCATAAAAATTATTTTGCTTGAATTTTTAGAAACTTCTTTTTGTTTATACCATTTCAACAGGGGTAGAGAGTAATAATATTGTTTCCTCAAAAATAATTAGAATATTTTTGGGGAAGAGTAATGTTTATATTCATATTCATTTAATATCTATTTACTTTGGCTGCTACAAGATTTTTCTTAATGAAAATTCGGGGTTAATTTTAAACTCTCATTGTCTAGCCCTTCCTTTTTCAAGATTCAAGTTGTTGGTTTTTTTTTCAAAGCAATCATACAGCCATTTTGACTTAACCAATGATAAAGTCGATGGCTCTCAAGACCAAATAATTTGTTTTGAAAAACACAAACTATCACTACTGTTTGATAGTGTGTATAACTTATGATAAATTCTTAGTAATATATATAAATTTCTCTTACCAAGTTGACTTTTATTCTGTATACCCCAGGATAAAATAAATATGGAGATATAGTTCAAATATGTGTAATAAAGTTGCATGTGGCAGAATAAGCTAAGAAATTATTTACAGAGATAGTCACACTGTTCTAAGGTTATTTTAGGTACCAAAAAGCACAGGAGCAAGAATAAATTCTAAATGATTAGTAACACATCATTTTGTATGACAAAACAAAGCAGAGGATTATTTGGTATTTCCTCAATTCATACATCAATATAAAATGAAAAAATTCTAATTTTAAACTTTATTACATCTTGCTATTTGTTGCTATTAGATGAAGGCCACGTAATTTTAATTTTTTATATATATATATATATTTGCTTTTTAAGGGAAAGTAATAGATGGAATTCTTTAAGGTATCAACTCTTAAAAAACAGAGACATGAAAAAAACATTTTGGGGTCCTCCCTGGTGGCGCAGCGGGTTGGAGCACAGCACTGAGAATCTAGGGCCGCTTCCGTGTGATTTCGATTCCCGCCTGCCAAGGGGGTGACCATGTGGCGTGGCAGACCTCTCCTGACCCGCCTGCTGCTCCCCTCAGCAGTGTACTTCGTCCTCGATCTGCCTGTTCTGTCCCCGCGCTCTGTCTCTGGTGAAGCCTCTCGCTGCCCCTGAGCCTCTGGCCTGTATCCCAGTTCTAGCAGTATGCACAAATAGGTAGGTCTTTAAAAAAAAAAAAAACAAATGAAAAAACCCCAACATTTTGATTGCATTCATATCTTCCTCTTGTACAATTAGTAGAAATAGCTTTAAATATATTTCCCATTTTAAAACTTTATCTCTGGTCTGAATATCTTAGTCATTTTTACTTTGTAAATGAGTGAATTATTCTTTGGTAATTGATACTCATTAAAAAGTGCAACTACATTGCAGCACAACTTCAATAGCCAAATTACAGAAATAACTTATGTGCCCAAGGAAAGAGTGGATTAGGAAGATATGGTGTATATATACTAGTCAGCTGTAGAAAAAGATCAAGTCTTACCATTATGACCATATGGCTAGAACTAGGAGACATCATGCTAAATGGAATGAATAAGGAATAGAAAGATAAATACCAGATGGTTTTACTTATATCGAGAAACAAACCCTAGAAATTTGATTGTGGAGTTGAGGCTACAAGATAGGGAGCAGTAGAGGGCATGAAAGGCTGTGTTGGAGGACTGTACGGGCCTTGGTGATAGGTGTGGTATGGTGACATGCCTTTGAAGATGTATGATTCTGTGCCCCTGAATCACATACAGTGTGTAAACCAATCTTATTTCGAAGAAATACAAAAGGAAATATAGAATTGCCAGAATGTTGGCTCAATGAATCAAGGGTTTTGGTTTTCTTTACTGATATTTACTTAGATGCCTAAATTATGGGCACAGAGAGGGAACTCAGTGACTGTTTCTAGAATAAATGGATATTTCTAAAACTCACCTAGGATAGTTTAGTTTTTGAACTCATTTTTGGAGGGTGTTATACAGTGGTGTTCTACACTACTGGATGCTTATTGGGAGTAGCACTAGATTAAATCATTAGATGACTAAGAGTAGCCAAACAAAAGCCCATTTCCTGCCAGGTCTCTTGGATGCTGTACACATGACAATGTATCAGGGGTCACTGTCATCATTTTTTTTTTTTGAACTTCTAACCCTTTGTAAAACAACAGGCAGTTCTCTTTGGTGAATGGAGATATCAACAATTCAGTATGCTGGTGACATTCCTTATCTGCTCATTTGCTTTTCCATTGTTTTTTCCAAAATTATAGATAATTAGCCAGAGAGGACTTTGCCTTTTCCTTTGCATGACTCTTTCAGAAAAGTGAGTCAATGTTTAGGAGAAATGTAATAATTGGCAATTGTTTACCATTATCCATTGAAAGTTCTTTTTATTCTAGCCTTGACTCTGTTCTAGCAGTCTTAAACTATGTATTTTATATCTGCCTAACTAAACCTAGACTAGACTTCAAAGCTTAACACATCTCATTTGCATTACAGAGTTTTTTTCTGATTATTTTAACCCTTGTTTATAATAATACCACCACCAATAGTAGTAATAAGTATTGAAGCTATACTACTAGAAGCTATACTAAATACCTTAAGTACAAAATCTAACATCATCCTCAAAACAACTCAGATGTTTCAATGTGATCTTTTGGACGTCCTGCATAACTAGATATTGGCATGAAATTCAGTATGTTTAATTAGGCTATATTTTTGTAATTAGTCACCTGATCCTTTATCCCATTGCTGTCAAATTGAAATTTCTATGATTATGGAGTGTTCTATATCTTTTTCATCTTAATACAGTTAACACTGGTCACATATGGCTATTGTGCATTTAAAACATGATTAGTACAACTGGAGGACTAAAATTTAAATTAAATTTAATTAACTTGAATTTAATAATCACAAGTGACAGTGGCTACTATAGTTTACAAGCAAATATCTAAATATGTAGTGCTCTATATGAAAATTTGAGCACAAAAGTTTAAATATGTAGTATGTCTAGTTATGATAATTGCTATAGAAAATAATGTGGAATGGCAATAAAGATAGAGATTACTTGGCAGTGGGAGTTCTGGTATATGGATTCTGGTACTATAGATCTACATTCTATATGGACAAATAATAGCCTCATTCTTAGCAAAGATCCAAAGAAGGGAAAGATATGTGCCATACAGTTATGGGAGTATGAAGCAGGAGTGTTGTAGGCAAGGGTAAAACAAAAAACAAAACTTTTGAGGATATGTTAGATATGAATGTGTTAAGAATATGCCAATCAATATGTTGGTATCAGATATGAATAAAACAGAAGAATGCCCAATATGGTTGGGCAGTAGGAATAGGATGGATATAGTAAAGTGAGTTAGGGAAGTCAAGGAAAAGCTGATAAGGGTGGTCAGACAGGCGTTAACCTTTATTTTGTAGGGTCTAGTAAAGACTTTGACCTTAACCCTGGGTAGATTTAAAAAGAGAAGGGATATAATCTAAAAATGTGTTGAAAATCAGTAAAATCTATTAAAAATTCCTTTGAGAACTTGTTAACAGCTTATACTCCTTATAGATAATATCTTATGCACTCATCGGAGAGTTTAATTTTATCTTAAGGAAATATGAATAGCTATTGCAGTGGTTGATGCATGGAACATTAAAGGGACAGAAGGCCTGTGCTAATGATAAGGAAGAAGGAAACATAAATGATGGCCTCAGAAGATGTTTTTCTAGGGAGAGCTTCCTAAATTGCACAGGGACTCTCATACTAAGGGCCATTCTCTTGGATTCAGAGTTTTTTCTTTTAAGGAGTTTAGATTTCCTGAATATTTATTCAATGCTCAGGTCTTACTCTAAGGGCTTTGCAAATATTAACTAATAAATCCTCTTAACGTTTGAAGGAGGTTATATTATTCCAGTTTTACAGAAACCAAGCTGAGGTCACATTGTGGGAACTTGACAAAGCATGCTGAACAATGGTAATTAGAGGTACCATTCCATCATGAATGGGATGATGAACAAGATGGTCTCTATGTTTCTACAGTATCATCTATTCTATGTTTGAGAAACATGTCAGAATTAAATGAGATATTTTGTGGCTGAATGGGATGCTTAAATACTGGATAAAAGATTTCAGGTAATCCATTAAAATGTGCTTGAAATTATGATTGAAAAAATTTGAGCCAGATTTAAAACTCTAGTTCCACTCAAGACTGATTCATTACTATTAATGATTAGCTTTCGACCAGAAAATATGTAAAAATTCATTTTTTTGCCAGTGCTCTCATTTTTGGGAGTGTTTGCACACCTGTCATAATTTATGCTCCAAAACACAATTAATTATAGGATTCAAGTGCTGCTCCATGTCCATACACTTTAAGGTAGTAAGCTTAGTTTTGAAAATGCTACTAGCTTCTCAAAGCAAAGAAAGTGCTTCCTAATTAGGACTTAACTTTATCGAACAGAATAATTTTAATGGGAGGATGCACAAAAGAAATAACAAAGGTCATGTTAAAATAAAAATCTCTTGGGGCTCTCCTTGGTGGCACAAGGGGTTAAAGCACCACACTGTGAAGCTCTTAGAAGCCACTGCAGCACGAGTTCGATCCCAGGGCAAGGAGCTGACTCACATGGCACAGCAAACCTCTCTTGATGTGCCTGCTGCTCCTCTCAGCAGAGTGTTTCAGTAGATCTGCCTGTTCTGTTCCCCTCTCTGTCTTTGGTGAATACTCTCACCCTCCACACCTTTGGCCTTTACCCCAATTCTGTAAGCATAAATAAAGATAAAAAAATATCTTAGTATGTATATATATATATAGTCCCAAAGAAAAAAAGACCTGATGAATTAGTTATCTGGGACTAATAGGAATTTCTCTGGTCTAACATAAAGCAGAAAACTAAAACATACTATTTTACAAAATGCCATCTGAATGTTTTTGAGGAAGGCTATATTACATCTCAATGGTCCAGAATGAGATGAAAGGAATTTAACAACTTAAGTAAGTCTTATTGATACATTTAATTTTAGGACGAAATACCTTTTCCTCTTTTTGGTTGGCTACTACTGAAATGGTGACACTTAGCATTGTTTAATTTTGGTGCTAACATTTTTAACTTGATTTTCAATATCTTCTAACTACACACTAATTGTCATGATTGCTTTGTTGTTGAAAGAGAGGACCCATGGTAGAGGTGGTTAATAATCTACCATGTCCACTTATTTCTCTTTTTCCTTTCAGTGATTTAAGTCTGAGTTTTATCTGATCACATTTACCTTTCTCATGTCAACCTTTTAATCTGCTTTGTATCCTGATTGTCATCATGTGACTATTCTTTAGTATTAGGAGAAATGATTTTGTATCACTTTAAAGTCATGTCCTTTAGAAGAAACTCCCTGTTCCCTATTATCTTCCCTCTTTTCTTCATATAGAAATGTCAAAATGGGTGCATCAGTTTCAGTTTCAAACATGTAGACAAACACAAATATAAAAGGCCTAGTTGCTAGTGTTCAAACCATGAAATAGAAAACAATTTAGGTGTTCAAGGAGAAAAGGACTTAATACAGTGAGTTAAATGCTTGCAAGATAATCAGAAGGGTTATCAGGGGAAGTCAGAGAATGCACACAAGACATGATTTTTTTTTTAATGATTTTGTCACATTTAATGCCTTCCTTAGTTGCTATTAAGTCAGATTTAATCAATTTAATATTGATTATATAAATACCACTTAGTGCTGCCATGCTTCATGTATTCGGATTTTAAATACTTATGTATATACATATATACATATATATGTTATATATGTGTATGTGTATATAACATCTCATTCAATCTACAGAACAATTCCCTTTTTTAATATTAATGATGTACCATCATTTTATTTTACATCCTCATTTGTATTTTCATAATTAGATCTTCTCCTCTTGATTCTAAGTTCTTATCATTGCATTTTTTTTTTTTTAAAGATTTATTTATTTGTGCATACAGAACTGGGGTACAGGCCAGAGGCTCAGGGGCGGTGAGAGGCTTCACCAGAAACAGAGTGGGGAGCAGAACAGGCAGATCAATGAGGTACACTGCTGAGGGGAGCAGCGGGTGGGTCAGGAGAGGTCTGCCACACCATGTGGTCACCTCCAGGGCAGGCGGGGATTGAACTCATGCGGAAATGGCTTTGGCTTCTTAGTGCTGTGCTTTAACCTGCTGCGCCACGAGGGAGGGCCCGTTATCATTGCATTTGTAAGGCAGAAGTCAGACTTCTGCTGTTGTCAGTTCAGTTACTTCATACCCCTATAGAATAGTATTTAGAATGAATTTCTGCAAACACTCACATCTCTTGGAAATTGCTTGAGAACCACTGGTGTATCCACTATTGTAACATGATTTCTGCTGCCCTTCCACCTTCTAAATGTTTCCCAAGTGCATCACATTGGCACAACCAATGTTATTCCTAGAATCCTAGGAATGCTACCCCAGATGTTATTGCTTCTGGTCTTTTGGGTAAGATCAAGTGTAACCCTAGCTGCTAGTCTTTCTAGAGTTTAGAAAGTCTAGTCATCTGTTCTGTCCACTATGATAGGAGGTATGGATATACTCCAGATACCAATAAACAGCATTTATACCATCAAGAGTTAATGGTGAAAAAAAAACAAAAAACAAAAACAGGAGTCTATGGCTCAGATCCTAGTGAGTTTTGAACTACATCCTAGGAGTTTAGGTGAGAAATAAACTGTCATCTGGCTTGATTTACTATTATTTGGGGTTCTATCAATTATAAGGGGATCTAATCTTAACATAAATTATGTATTTTGATTCATAGCTATTCCTTCCTCTATCCTGTTGCTTGTTAGTTGACAATCACTATCTTGGAATTTGGAATCTTAACTTACTTTTTCTACCTTTTTATATTATTTTGTTAAGAATCTTAAAATTAAAACAAAACCTGCATGTGAAGCTTAAATGATTAACTGAGAGGGTAATGATTAAGAGGTTGGGACATAATATAAGCTAACCTTTGCCAAACTTAGAGAGAGAAGCACAATTTAGATTTTCTGTTAAGTTCAGCACAGGATAAAAAAATGCCTTCATGTTGTTCTTTTAGTATCTTTCATTTTGGTTGACAAAAAGCCTTAGTTTTATTTATTTTGGAAATGATCGTAAATTTTTACACAGCCATACAACTAGGTTTTTTACCTATCTTGTAAAACATGACTTTTATTCCCTAAGAAGGAACCAAATAAATATAGGAGAAGGATTCATTTATTATACAAAATACCTCATTCAATTTTTTTTTCAATTAAGAAAGAAAGAATTCAGTGTAAATATCTCAACCTGAGTTTCTTTTCTTTTTTTTTCTCCTGGTTTCCTTTTTTTGCCCTAAGCAATGAGAAGGATTAATTCCATGTAGTAATTTAAATAGAATTACTTGCTAAAAATCCTCTCCCAGATCCATTGAAGAGGATTAGTTTTAAGCAGTCCCAATCGGAATATTTGTAAGAGAGAGCATATCAAGAAACAACTATTAACACTATAGGCACATCCATTTTGTTGGCATCTGTAATATATATCTTCTCTCATAGTTTCTTATAAACAAGTATCTAGAGTTTTTGACCAAAGGGTTTGGAAGGAAAGGTCACTGAAGATAATAAATTCTTAAATTGTATGACAGTATTCTGTAACATCATATAAAATATATAGTCTTTGGGTAAAACCAAACAAAGATTATTATAAATTCTTCTTATATTTCTTCATTTGTAACAGAGCTTAGGTCTCTGCCTAATGATCATGATTTTTGTCTATTTTATTCCAGTACTAATAGAAATATCCTAAATCCTTCTGTTCATGTTTAGAAGTGGCATTTATAAACCTTACTTTTGGGAATCATCTATATTGTATTTAAAGTGGAAACCAGAATAGGGAGGAACAGATAGTTGGAACAGGAACCAGCACAAATCTATCTTCAGTATATTTCTAGATTTATCCAGAATTTCCCAAAGAAAATGTCAGTGTCAGGGTATGTGTAGTAAACTATTGTTTCTTCTTTTTTTTCCTTTAGGGATTAAATCTTGACAGCACTGGTTCTGGTTTAACATCTCATGTCCCAATCCACTACCTCTCATATCACAATTCATCCAGAGCTGTCATTATTTTATTGTTTACACTGAAGCTAAAACAGTTCTGAGGAATCCATGTCTCTCAATGGAATTAGATGAATCATTAGGTTCTATATATGTACTGGACTTCTGTGGCAAGAAAGTAAGGTGGTTTGAAAGCTGTCTGTCGGTATTCAGGGAGTAAATGTTTAGTCTTGTGAGATGCAAGAAAATAAATGAGTATGGGAATCATAAGGAGTCATTCTGTTTAGCAATACAAATACAAGACAAGACAAGCTCTTATTCAATGCAGGTGCTGTATGCTTTTTTTTTTCCTTCTTCTTGATTTATGGTTATTCCCTGTAAGGTTTTTAGATATTAAAGGCAAATTCTCCCTATGGTTAAGATCATAGTAGAAAATGTAGTTACCCAGGGTTTATCCTAGCAGCTAGTAAAACCGAAGGGGGAAAGGAGAATATCTAAAGTGGGGGTAATTTATTTTGGGTATACCTATATTTTGAAAATAATGTATGCTTTCTAAGTGATTTACTTCATCAAATATCAAAATGAATAATAATCTTTAAGCCTTTAGAAGTTTCATTTATTTATTATTCATTAAAATAATTTTCTATTCAGAGAAATAAAAATATAAGGCAGTGAATAAGAAAGACAGAATTATTTCAATAATGTGGATTTAATATATCTTTGTTGGGTTCTGGCTTCTCATTAATAACTAAATTTTATCTTCTAGAACACCTAGAAGATAAATTTTCTTCGTGACAATCATTAGCAGGATATGGGTGGCTATGCTTTTTGAACACACTTTTCAGTAGACAAAAGTAAATTACTTTACCATGATCATTTTCCCGATGATCAAGAAGTCAGTTAAGATGATTTCAGCCCCTTCTTTGTACTGAAAACAGAGTTGATAGTTATTATTCTGAATCCTGTTACCTGGGAGAGAGTTACAAAGAGAGCCCTTGATCCCTGAGGTGGACCACTTAACTTCTTAAGACCTTAAGTTTCTCATCAATAGAGTAGAGTTAATAATAGTACCTTATTTTAGGGTAATTGAAAGGATTGAGTCAATACATTAAAAGTGGTTAAAAGGGTTAATGATACATAGTAAGCATTCAATAAATGTTTTCTATTATTCTTAAAAGGTTATAAAGATCCTATTCAGAGGCACTGTTAAATATCAGAATGAATAATGATCTTTAAGCCTTTAATCCATTTGATGGACCCAGGGATAGCACACAGAGAATTTAAGTGACTTAGGCAAATAGTACCCCTCTAGGTATTGAAATGAAGTTTGGAATCCAAGCCTTTGGTGATTTGAGTCCAATTTTTAAATGTTCCACTATCTTAACATGCTCATTATTTTAATTGTAAAATCAGCTAGAAGTAATTTGTGAATGCCACTGGATAATTTATTTTCATTTTTATGTTATACTTTTCTAATTATTTATAAGCTATTCACACCAAGTGATTTTTCTTTGCAAAAAACAATTCTGTTCCTTGCTTTGGCAGTAGTTAAAAATGAAATAACTATTTTGAGGGAGGTCTTTATCATAAGAGAAAATAGTGTGACTTGTAATGATGATGTCAAAAATACCTCAAGGTAAACTGGTCAGATATTAAACACCCAAATGAATTTTGATATGCATATAAATAAAAATAGCACTATACCTTACTCAAACTTCTGCTCTTATATATGAAAATTTTTAAGTCGAAAGTGATTTAATTTTGATTATTGTAATTAATGTCACCTGAATAACAATAAAAATGTACTAGATGCTGAATCTTAACATTTTGTGCTATGTAAGTATAATTACATCTAACAGGAAACACAATAAACAGATTTCCAGTTAGGACTCTTCCTTATTGCTATACTAACAAAGATGTAGGATTAAAACCAAACTTGTTCTTACAAATAAAGGAGAAACAAATGTTGTCACAGTTGTTAAAATCCTGTTACCTAGTAGAATCATTGGATGTTGTCATTTATTTAGATCTCATTGTGCTTTGAACACCAAAAACCATTACCAAAACAGTTTTTTCCTTAAATCAATTCTGGGATAGAACATAAAGGAAAATCTTAAAATGCTTCTAAATAAATAGTATTTGCTATGTTTTGAAATTTGAAATATTGATTTCACTTTAAACCCCATAGTGAGAGTGAAATTAATCAAAGAAAGTGAGGAAATTGAGTCTTGGAACAGGTTTAGAAAAACCTTGAACGTCTTCTATTGATAGATCCTAATTTTGTTTATATATGGAAGGTTTTACTTTTAAATGTGATTTGAGGAAGATAATACTTTTATAGATACTGGTCTTTCCATATCTCTTTTACATTTTATTAGCTACAATAATTTGTCATATTTTACCTTTCCCTACTGGAAAAAAGGGATCATGCTGGATCCTGAGCATTCCAGCATAGTGCCGAATAGAAACTGATAACTTAATAAATATCTGTAGGCTTTATTTGTTAATTCTTAATCAGTCTTATGTACCAGATTTGGTACAAAATAAATTGTCCATTTATCTTGCCTGTTTGTGTGTGTTTGGGGGTCGCCTTTATAACATGTGGGATACTGCTTATTAAAATCCTTATGATATGGCACTTGGAAATTAAAGAAGACTTGAGGCATCCCCTAAGTTTTGATTCCTTTTATCCACTTCTCATGTCCTTACTAGGTACAAATGGTGCAATGAGGACAGGATAAACGAAGTATTTGTACTTAAATTACCATTGAAGAAAGAGTTGACCTGTGTCTTAAAAGATCCTTGGGAGCAGAAGAGTGGCCAGTGCAGACTGTGAGGCGCAGGTGTTCCCTGCTTCGCGCTGGCAATAGCCCGTTTCTGACAGGCTGCTGCACTGGGCACAATCTGAGACTCCCAGGTGGTCTTCAAGGACAGCCTGCACTGCAGCCAGCTTGTTCTGCGGAGGTCAGGGAGAGGGCTTGGGCACACAACCAGGGATCCACAGAAAGTAGAAGTGAATTATTAGAGGCCAAGAGTTGGCATTTGGGAAAATGATTCCTGACTAGTGATAAAGAAATGATTAATTCTCTCAGGACAGTTGTGCTGTACTTAATTCTACTTTAAGGTCAGTGGGAACTTTGAATGAATATTAAAGAGAAAACACTTTATTACTAACATTTTAATATGATGCTTACTTAAAATTTAGCACATGATTTAATCACACCATCAAGGTATATACAATTTCTTTGGCATCTTACCCCCTGTGCATTTTCTTTGAAGTTTTTACAAAGACTGTGGACAGATGCCCAGACATAAATTGAGACAGTCACCATATTGGTGACTCCAGTTTCTCTGTGATAGTATTGTAACTGCCAGCTTTTTCATTTTTGTGGAAATTATTACATCTAGGCCAGACATTCCAGCCAGGCCTGGTACAGAATTACTTTTATCTCAAATCCCAAATGAGAAAGTGAAGTCAGAATTTACTCCACACTTACTTCTCTTTCAATCTGTAGTGCCTCTCTATATGTAAAATAATCCCAATAATCTATTCTGCATTTTGATGGTATCTATAGACTGTGGGCTTTTCTTTTTTCCATCCCAACACACACACACAAACACAAACACACATCACACTTATTTTGTCAACCCATACTTTGTTGTTTATAATTTCCGCTTCTGATTTTTGAAACATAAACCAGAGTCCTTTACATCTTTGTTTTTCAATCAGTAATCCCTCTTTACTGCCTCAACATAAATGC
Source organism: Condylura cristata (assembly GCF_000260355.1). Taxonomy (NCBI): domain Eukaryota; kingdom Metazoa; phylum Chordata; class Mammalia; order Eulipotyphla; family Talpidae; genus Condylura; species Condylura cristata. The sequence continues at coordinate 15,397,888 of NW_004567106.1, read as the reverse complement.
TTCTGAGATTCATATTTTCTACATTTACTATCTCTGAATTAGGAATAAATGTTTAATCTATGCTATTTTATAATTTTGAGTGGTAACTTAAAAGATTTCTTAGTAAATTAAATTAAAAATAATAGTGTATTTTAGTCTTGAGGGTCTCATTGATAATGATAATTCTAGTGAAGAGAGTCCTTTAACATCTTTCTTTGAATGGAAACTTTCACATTTTTCCATATCTCTCAGTATGCCTTGTTTCTCTGCTGTGGAGTTCAGTTTCTTCTTTGAGGGCTGTAGTACTCTCTATATGTCCTAGAATCCTATATGATCACAGTATATTATAAAGATTTACTTATCAGTCTTTTTGGAATCATAAATAACTCCAGACTGTGGATTGGTTTATGGGCATGGATCATCTTCTTCTGACCTATTCATTCTTTTTAAAATAAAATAATTTTTAATAAAATTGAGAGAAATAAAAATGTATATTTTGGAAAGTAAACTACTTGAGAAATGAAATGGTAATAAATGGAAATGGATTCTAATAACATCCCCAGAAATTTTCTTGCAGCAATTTTTCTTCAGCAATTTTTCTTTTCTGTCATGAATTTTATATAATCAGAGTTGACTAAAATTCTATCTTTTGTATTTGGTGTTTTTAATAAAATTAAAATTAATCTTATAATTAATCTGTAGAATATTGGTTGGTATAGAAATAGCTGAAAAGTCTATTTAGAATATTAGGAAACATAAAACATTTCTCCATGATTAGCCAAATTTCCACATCCTATTAAAAACCAAAGACTGATTAAAATACTATTAAAACTGGCCCTCCCTGGTGGCGCAGCGGGTTAAAGCACAGCACTGAGAAGCTAAAGCCACTTCCACATGAGTTCGATTCCCACCTGCCCTGGAGGAGACCACATGGCGTGGCAGACCTCTCCTGACCCGCCCGCTGCTCCCCTCAGCAGTGTACTTCCTCGATCTGCCTGTTCTGCTCCCCACTCTGTCTCTGGTGAAGCCTCTCACCGCCCCTGAGCCTCTGGCCTGTACCCCAGTTCTGTATGCATAAATAAATAAATCTTTTAAAAAAATACTATTAAAACACATACTATTAAAGATCAAATAATGATTAATATTTTTATGTTTCTAAAACATAACATGAATGTTTGCATCTTCTTCCTCATACTTTATTTGTGCACATGATGGAAGTGATGTTTTTCCTCATCCTGGAATATCTGATGGTAAACAGAATATTGTTGGGTCAGTGTTCCTCACCTCATCATGCTCTGTGGATGGTATCTCTGGGTTCAGTGATCTGGAAAGTGAGATCTGTGCTACTGATGAGAATTCAGTTCATAATCCCGTGGCAGTCACTCTGTCTTGAGCAAAACAGAAACTTTGTGACAACATTATATGTTAAGACAAATTTTCCCAAAAGCTGACAGTTCTTTCTGATTGTACCTCAGTTAAAATTTGGATTATACAAGTTAAGGAAAATATTGTTAATACCTAAAATATGAAAAAGTGTGTTATATTAATTTCTTTGGGTTTACTGCTCCAGTAATTTAAGAAGTAGGATGTAGAGTCTTAATACCTTTGAATATGGAATGTTTTTCTGAATTAGTATTGTTTTCGATTAGTATTGTTTTTCTTATATAAAATGTACTTCAGTATTTATAATATTTATTAAAGTTATATTCTAATTTTTTCACTTATATTGAATATTTTTAAAATTAATGATGATTTTTCAATGATATCTTTTTCTTTCAAATAGTAAAGTATTAAATTCTTTTCCCCTGGTCCATGGGGATGAATAAAAGGAGAGGCTTTTTTTTTATTTGTTAAGTCACAAGTATAGTTCGTGCTAGGACTGTAATGATTAAGGCTCTTATTGTTAGTATTTTCAATGTCTTACAAGAAAGGTCATAATAAGCAAGACTATTGAAATGTAGCTCTTGGTGTTGGTATTTTTTTTTTTTTAAAGATTTATTTATTTATTCATACAGAACTGGGGTACAGGCCAGAGATGCGGAGGGTGAGAGGATTCACCACACACAGAGCGGGGAGCAGAACAGGCAGATCGACAAGTACACTGCTGAGGGGAGCAGCGGGCGGGTCAGGAGAGGTCTGCCACGCCATGTGGTCACCTCCGGGGCAGGCGGGAATCAAACTCATGCGGAAGTGGCTTTAGTTTCTCAGTGCAGTGCTTTAACCCGCTGCGCCACCAGGGAGGGCCCAGTGTTGGTATTTTTTTTTTTTTTTTAAAGATTTATTTATTTATTTGTGCATACAGAACTGGGGTACAGGCCAGAGGCTCAGGGGCGGTGAGAGGCCTCACCAGAGACAGAGTGGGGAGCAGAACAGGCAGATCTACGAAGTACACTGCTGAGGGGAGCAGCGGGCGGGTCAGGAGAGGTCTGGCTCGCCATGTGGTCTCCTCCGGGGCAGGCTGCAGGCGGGAATCGAACTCATGCGGAAGTGGCTTCAGACTCTCAGTACTGTGCTTTAACCCGCTGCGCCACCAGGGAGGGCCAAGGTGTTGGTATTTTTAAAGGAAGAACATTGTAATGATTTTATTTAGTATTTATTTTAATCAAATTTATTGGTTTAGCTTTGTTTACAACAAAAAGTCCAGTCATAATTGGACCAAAAATCCCCTTAATAGACACTTTTCCAAAGAAGTACAGAAGATACACAGACACAGCAAAAATGAGTCAAAATCACTTATCACCTGGTAAAAGTAAATCAATGCTGCAAGGAGCTACCCCATTACATTTAAGAGAATGGCCCATTTCAAAAACCCATAAAAAAGTGTTTGTGAGGGAAAACAGTAAAAGAAATTCTCATTTACTGTTGTTGGGAATGTAAATTAGAGCAACTTTTATGGAGAACAATGTGGAGATCCCTTAAATAACTGAAAATGGAAATACTATATGATCCAACAATACCACTGCTAGATATTTGCCTAGAATATGAAAACAGTAAATGAAAAGTTTTGCATCCCTATGATCACAGCAGCATGCTTCTAAATAGTCACAGCATGGAATCATCCTAAATGCCCATTGATAGACTACTGGATAGAGAAATTTTGGAATATATACTCAACTGTTATACTCAGCTATTGAAAAAGCTGAAATCTTGCCTCTTGTGACAATATGGGTGGAACCTGAGGTGATTCAACTAAGTGAAATAAGTCAGAAAGTGAAAGAATTTCTGAATGGTTTCACTCACTTGTGGGCTATAGATAACCAAATAAAAGAAATGGGCAAATGCAAGAAAAATAACTCTTAGACTGAAAAATACAGTTATTAACATAAGGTCAGGAGATGTGGGGAGAAAAGAGTAGATTGGGTCTATGTGTAGTATAGAGCATTAGAATTTTGGTTATGGGTGGGTGAAGCACAAGCACTTAGCAATTTGTGTAGTGATTTTAGATTGTACTAACTTCTTAAATGGAGATGTAATTCAGGGCTTAACGCTGGCTTAAAGTGAACTTTAAGGTCATCACTTGGGTTCAGTAGAAACATGAATTAACTTTGTAGTTCAAGCATTATGAAAACTTTGCACACAATCCTGTTTCATATTCTGGAGAAAAAGTGATGAAAGGTTAGTTACTGTAATAAACTCAGAAATTTCTTGGATAAAATATTTATTCTCAGGAAAAAAATATGGACATTTGGCTGGTGACACCTAACTTATCATTTGCAGAAACTTTTATTTCTATTTTTACCCATTGGAAAGTACTCATATTCCTTCTCTCATGTATATAACTTCTAAAGAGACTTCTATTGAACAGACCTGTGTCTTAAAGATTTCCATTAAAATTTAATTTCTTTATGTTGAAATCTGTAGCCTAATGAGGCTCACCTGATGGCTGGTGTTCTTGATTTTGTCTTTTTCTTAATGTCTGCAAATAACTAGGTTAACCTTAAACTTATATTAATCTACTAAAGACCTTTATTACTTAGAATTCATAATACCGAGTGTTATAGTCTCACTCATTTTAAATTTATTGTGTGCTCCTAGAATATTTTGAAATGTAGGAAACACACCAGTTTTCATGTATTAGTTCCTGAGCAGTAAAATGGAAAATGGACGTGTTACCTGCATCATTTGGCATTTTTAAAAAGGGAGATTTTAATGGTTTGGATAGAACTTTATCTACGTAAGGATTAAAACCTCTGTACAATTAACTGTTGTAAAAAAATCTGTACATGCTTATCTAAAAGTTTTTTTTTTTTTAAATTTTGGTACTGACAATAAAAATTAAGGGGAGGTGTTTTAGTGGCTTTAACATACATATACAATAGATTTAGATTTAAGTCAAGTGACACTGACTTTTAGGAGGAAGTGGATCCTGATCTCTGGTCGCATTTGTTGTCATGTAAACCTGGAAATCTCAAACCAAGAGGATACAAAATCCCAGCCCTCAGGCACACTATGATCTTTGCTCTCAGCATACTAAACTTTGCTGTTACCTTACCTAAAGAAACAAGGAAAAATAAAAGGGAAAAAGGTTAACATGAAAACAGTTTATATTAAATCATTTGCCACTTGCTGGTCTTTTACAATCTGAAATTTATAGCCTTCCTGCATATTCTTTTGTGCATTAAAAGGAAAAATAAAACTTGATTTGTGAAGCAAAGAAATAATGACAGCAAACAGGATTTTTTATTTGTTCTTTGGTGTGAATTGGCATAGGCATTATGATGAAGTTGAAAAGCAGAGGTTAATTGAAAAATGAGATAAACAAAGCCCCTTGAAGGTCTCTGAATAATTTCGCCTGGCAGCATTGACAGTCTACAACCATCAGGCTCTAAAACCTACTCCGAACTGCTGGAGATTATAAAAAAAAAAAAAAAAAAAAAAGGCTGAAGTTAATTGTCTTTCTGTTCCTTCCACCTCATTTCAGCCCAATTATAACTGGGAAAAGTCATTCTGTCTAATTTGCATTAATGCACCTCCATGGAAAAAGAGCTTAGACAGTGAATTTGATTTTTTTGATATTATGGACACATTTAAAATATCTACTACAATTCTCAAATACAAAATTGCTTGCGAAATTTCTGGATGACAATTCTCAAATTCTCTTAAGATATCTTCAATGTTAATAAAAATAGTTAACATATATTGAGGGCATCCTAAATGCCAGAGTTTGTGCTAAAATTTGTATGTGGATTATTTTGTTTTATCCTTACAACACTCCCACCATGGGAACCTGTTTACCATCCCCATTTCACAGATGAGAAAGCAGAAGTTTAGAGAGGTTAAGTAGGAAGCTCAGGGCCACAAGGTGAGGAAGTATTAGAGCTGAGTTTTAAACTGACGCTATCTGACCTCAATGCTACTGTAGTTTTATAATATTTTAATTTTAATTTCATAAGTAAGCAACTGTCAGTTAAACTGCCATTTCTTCAAGTAATATGAAAAAAGGAAATTCCAGTACAATATGATTTTAGTTTATATGCTTTCCACTTTGTGGTGAAACTCAAGTGTCCTTTCTATTATAAAATGGAAATACATTTAGATTATTCCTGTTTAACAATAAAACAGCTATAGATCAGAACAATGTTAACTGTGTTTTCTCTAGTGTAAAACTAAAAGGTGTCAATATTTTCAAAAGCATAATTTTTATTCTTATACAATGGAGCTGATCACAGTTAGTGGAAAATTAGGTATCCTTGGAAATGCTTGATGTCTTGTTTTTTCTTGGAATGGTATGGAAATATTATTTTTGTTGCTGCCAGTTGACAGACTTAGAGAAAAAGCTGAATCTATCTAGACCATTTATATTAATAGGTGCACTTACCCATAGAGGCCTTTATTTTCAGAGCGCTTGTCTCATAGTCCCCTTTTGTGCCTCTTTCTGGTGCTAAAGTGTTCATAATGATGAGGAGCATCTGGCCGCAAACTATTGTTTCTCATTAAAAGGACATGTCTCTGCAGCTTTTGGGGATTCTTTGTACAGAACAATGCAGACTCAGAACATTTTGCCCTTTTCATAATCTGTAAATGTGTGTTGTTGCTACTGTTTCTAGCCTAAGGTACATGCTTGCTTTTTGGCCAGCTTCTGGCTTCTAAATTTGAGATGGGAATTCAATCAATAACTGCATGTCCTTCTGTTTGGCCGACATTTTGGTTTCTCTGTATTTTCAATTGTCTGCCATCAATACATCTAACAACGAGCAGTAATAACTGGAATCAACAAGCACTTTGTAGTAGTTTAAAATATTTTGCAGTTTTAAATTCCTTCTTAGAATGGTGAATTCTTGACTTATGGCAGGTTAGTCAAAGAGAAAAAACTGCACTGGGGGTATATTCCTGCTTGAGTCATAAACCTTCCTGGGCATTAATTTCCTCATCACTGAGAAGAGGAGAATTATTTCTCTATTGCTTCCATGGGGCTCTCTCATGAGCTTGTATCCAGGCACTGGGGAGAATTTGGCTTACTAAATCAGTCTGTCAGATCATTAGAAAATTTTCTATTTGGCCTGCACAGTATGCATTATTTTTGGCCACATGTAACTATGCCATCTTGCTCTCTTTCAACTTGCACCTTCACAGCCAGCTTTCTAGATTAAAGGAACAGCGAGAGCTGCTAAAAGAAATATAGTGTGTTCTGATACTAAAAGATTCATATGAAAACAAAACAGAGAGAGAGAGAGAGAGAAACAGAGAGAGAGAGAGAAGGAAGAAGAGCGAGAGCGAAAAGAGAGATAGAAAGGCAGAGTACCCTTGTTTCTTTCTTGGAAGGCCAGTAGGATTTAGTTCAGGCACTTGCATATTTTTTTGACTCTAGACAAACATACTGGGGCAATTTCCATTTTGTAGCTACTCAAGAGGGAAAACTTTCAAATCAGGACAGTTAGCATGATTCCTTCATTAAAAAGAGAAAATCAGATTGTTTAGAATTAAAAACAGTAAGTTGTTTGCAGTTACAAACAGTTGGAGGGAATGGAAATGCACCTTTATTCATGATAAATCCAAATTAAATCTCAACCTGTGATACCTATATCTGATTTTCAAAGACAGGGTTTTCAATAAGAAAAACAGTACTGCATATGAAAGGGCAGTTAGTAAAAGTAGAAAAACAGTTTTTGGAATAAAACACATTGCAGCATCTAGCATACAATTATAAAAGTTATTTTAATTGTTGTTTTACCATGTTTTGTGATTAATATGATGACTTCTTGATATTGATGCAAAATATAAAATGGGTTTGTTACAATAAATAAAGAAAAAGTGGTTTTCCTTCTGAAGAATATCCATTCATGAAAAAGAGTTTTAGATTCTTTAGGAGGAAGCTGTGGAAGGGAGTTGACATAAATTGGATGAGAAAAAATGGTGGGACTAATTATAGATTGTCTTAAGAGGAAGAGATGATAAAAACTGCTTAAAATAGACAAAAAGACTGGGCAGGGGCTGCTTGTTTTTGGTTTGCAAGGATTGATATTATTCTATGTCTATGCATATAGATTTTTTTTTTGTTTGTTTAAAGTAATTTCTAAATTGTTTTGACACCAAGAGACTGAACTTGCTCTTTATCTCTATTTTTTGTTTGTTTCTTTTCTTTTTTAAAAAAAATTTTTTATTTATGCATATAAGAACTGGGGCACAGTCCAGGGGGCGGGGAGGTGAGTTGGTTCACTAGAGACAGAGTGGGAAGCAGAACAGGCGGATGACTGAAATACATTGCTGTGGGGAGCAGTTTGTGGGACAGGAGAGGTCTGCTGTGCCATGTGGGTCAGCTCCCTGGCTGGGGATCCAACTTATGTTGCAGTGACACTGGATAGCTTCATAGTACTGTGCTTTAACCCCTTCTGACACAAGGGAGGGCCCGACATTTTTGTTTTTTATTCTTTGTTTCCTTCCAACAAGTATGGTTGACTAATTCTTTAAATTAACCAGCAAAATCTGTTATTTATTTTCTGTCATAGTTCTGTGCATCTACTAAAGTAGTAACTAGTAATGATAGTCTATAGCACAATTACAGTCCCTCATTTTAAAAAACTAATGTCAGTTAGAATATGGTAAATAAATTTCTGAATATATATTTAAGGGGATATAAATAGAATTTGAGAAAAGTCATATTCTTTACCTATATGAAACCCTATAAAAATGTAAATTAATATAGAAACAATTTCAACAATTGTTCTAAATTTTAAGTGTTTAATCAAATTAACATATAACATTCTAATTTGGTATATTAATGCCATTCAAGTGGTTGTTAAAAGATTGATAAATACATGTATGTAGGTTCCTAAATATAAGTCATATAGTTCGGGATTTGATTCAAGTTTAAAATTCTTATTTAAATTAAAAAAAAATCTATAATAAATAGCTCTGTGACTTTCCACATCATCTCATGCTGAGAAAATGCAAAAACTTAAACTTTTGTTCCTTTGTGTATGATACAGGACCAAATGGCATTCTGGATATCCATGAGTTTGGGCTCACCTGGAAGAAAATAATATTGGGCCGGAGTGTGAATAGGCATTTGAGATTTTGTTTAAAAAGGAGAGGAGAGGCCAAAGCGATCAACAGTGTAGCAGAATAGCTTGGACTTTGGGGGCAACTCAGTAGCTAAGGTTCAGCAGTGACATTCTACCAAGTACAGCAATGTGGAGCAAAGGGAAAATGGAGTTAGCAAAGGCACATTTACTTAGAATGCAATATTGGATCAGTGGCCACAAAATACCTGAATGTAAAACCATAGGAGTCAACTTATTCTATTTGTTTGAACATTAATTTGTTTATCAGTGTAGAGGAAACTATAATTTTTATTCTTTCTGTTCTTGACGTAGTTTGTTCTGAGTAAAAACTGAGATAATACACCTGAAAATGTGCTTTAAATGTAATATATACATGTTCTGAAGTAGGTAAAAAAGTTCAAAAATCAGATAGAATTTTCACCCTCTTCAGGCAAACAAAGGCATTCTATCCATGCTAAAAGTCTGTGATCTTTTACGATGAGTGTTATCAATAAATAATTGAGGGCAAAAATAAAATAAAATAAAACCTCGTAGTATTCTGTCTCTTTGCTTCTGTAAGAGCTTTGTAGAATATAGCAAGAACTAGTCTGAAGAACATGCAAGGACACTTAAAATTAAATAGGAATATAATACCTTTAAAAATGAAACATGAAAACTAGCTTTCCCTTTGCCAGCTAAATCCTGAATTTATTGCCCTGGTTTCTTCTATTAGCATTGATAATTAAAGCAGTATAAGGAATGTATTGCATTTGATGTTAACGGTGTCATGCTGGCTGCTTCAGGACCCTGGGCCTGATCTCTATCCCCTCTGCAGGTAAATCTTTGAGTTCACCTTTAAAAAGCACATTAAATATTCTGGAAGAGAATCTTTAAACTTGTGGACTCTCCAGTGATCTCTTAAGTATTAGAAGCTCAGATTAGAGGATGACATCCTATAATCGTCTGACTACTGTCTGACCTGTGTTAGCAATGGAATGGTATAAAAAGCCTTAGGATATTACACTTTTTATTTTTGCTTTGGACTCACCTTGGCGATCTGCTGAGGGCATGAAGCAAGATTAGTATATCAGATCTATGCATGTTTTCATTGAAACACTTTTAAAAACAATCTAAAGCATTACATTTATTTAAAATAGTCACTATAAATAACTTTTGTATGTTATCAATTTAGTATAAGACCAAAGAATCATTTAATACATATAAAATTGGATATGTATTTAAATTGCACATATTCACTATTGAATTCATTTGCATTACATATATTTATGCTACTTTGCGGATCCTGTTAGTTTAGTTATTTCATTACTAAACTCTAGACTTTATTCAGTTTTCCACTAGTGTACTTCTACTCTTCCAAAATCTCAACCAGTAGAACATATTGCTTTTAGTCATGTCTCCCTAGCTGCTCTAATCTGTGACAGCTATTTCCTTGTTTTTCATGGCTAGGAAATTTTAAAGAGTAGTGGTCAGGTATTTAGCAGAATATATCTCAGTTTCAGTGTTGTAAGATTCTCACGACTAGACAAGACTTATGATATCTTTTGACTTTCTTAAGTTACTCACCTCCTTTCTGGAAAGTCAAATTTTAAGTGATCACTATTGCCCATGCATTCATTTTCTGTCACTGAATCACAGTTATAACAAACTTAATGCTTAAGATAGCAGATAATTTTCAGCTTCAACTCTGTGGGAAAAGTTCAGATGGGTTAATTAAGTTTCTTTTGGGTTTGATCGCACAAGCTAAAATCAAGGTGTTTCTGGGCTGCATTTCTGTGTTTTTCAAAGCTCTAGATGAGTCTATTTTCACCCTCATTTAGGTTCTGGCAGAATTCAGTTCTTTACAGTTGTGGTCATTTGCATTTATTGCTACATAGCACATTTTTTAATTCAAAGCCAAAAATGGGAAAATCTCTTTTGCATTGGAATACCTCTCATATATTGATCCCTCCCTTCCTTTCACGAGGAAGAGTGATTAGGTCAAGTTCACCGTGATAATCACCTCTCTTCAACTGTCTCTGCCACAGCTTATAACCTATTTATAGGAGGGGGTGGTTTAGTTTATATTATGATATTTACATCTTTGAAGGGGAGTAGATTGTACAGGATTGGTATATCAGAGGCATGAATCTAGAGGCTCTCTGTGAATTCTTTCTATTATGTGCACCACACAGAATCCTTACAGTTAGTGACCTTGATAAGAGGGTATTTTGTTTACTTACTCCTTCCATCTCAGGTGCTTGGCAATACCATTCCAAACCCATGTATTCCCCCCCCCCCCCTTAAAGATAGCCAGGTACTTTTTTTCTGCTTCTATTGAATATTTCAGAATCTTGTATCTGTATTGAATGTTTCTGAATCTTGTAATTAAAGTTATTTTTCCACGTTTGCTATTTCAACTTTTTTGGGGGCAACATTTCAGAGGAGCTAGGCAGCTAGGCAGAAATGACTGGCAGTAGTGGAGCCATTTTGACTTGATTCATGAGTCTTAGAGAAGAACTTTTGCCTTAATTGTTTGTGGTACTTTCAAAGCTGGGCCATTCATGAACTGTTTAACTCCAACTTTGAGTGCAACTAATAGAATTTCCAGATTAAAATATAAGAAACTCTATTATGTTTATGTTTTAGACAAATCGAGGGCACATAATGCATGGGACACACTTATACTAAAGAACTTTTACCTTGTTTATCTGAAATTGAAATTTAACTGCGCACTCTTTATTTTCTAAATTTGGCAACTCAAGATACAAATTGGCAATGACAGAGTAGTAGGAAGATCTCACTCTGTATCTGATTACAGTCCTAGGCACTAGGCCCAGTACTAAACATTTTACACAAATTATGTATTACTTTGCCAGGCAGGTATTATTAACTCCTTTATATGAGAAAAAAAATACAGAAACTCAAAAGACATTAATGAAATGCTCAAGATTAGGCACACATAATTGTTCGGGTCACAGGTAGGCTGTATGTCTGTCTAGGTCAGCAGCTATTGGCTCTGGTGCTACCTGCTCCTTGCGTACACATTATTGTGCTTCGCTGCATCCTTTCCTTCCTCCCCTCAGGCACAGGAACCTCATCCACTGCCCTCTGTATTGGATCCACAGCTATTTGTCACTCTTGCTGATCACATCATTCCTTCTACTTGTGTGTAGTTTTTTTTTTTCTTTCTACCATTGATGTATGACTGTAATGTATTCCAACTTTCTCCTGGTAGTTAACCTTGATTAAGTGTAAGTAGATAATATTTATTGTTTAGTAGCTAAAGATTTTTTCTCATTTTTTATCCTGGTGAATCGATTGGCACAGATGTGAAGGGAATGAAGGGCTTCTCTGTTTCTTTTCCTCTTGAGCATAAAACAGATCCCAGGCAAGTGACAGGCTGTGAGTACAACTTACCAATTTTCCAGGGTAACAGTGTCTGAAAGGAACAGAACTCTCAGAAAACCAAAGAAGATTCTTGTCTATCATCTAGAAGTACTCTGTTTCTTCTAAGTTTTCTTCTTGCCTGATCACTTTCTCTAGTAATGTTTCCACTTGTCAAAGATAAAGCAGAACATAGAATTAAGGTGGTTAGGACAGATTTTAATCAGCAATAGGGAATAGAATCTGAAATTAACTGAACTCAACTTTGATTTATACAGAATAACTGGATAATATAAAGGGAAGTTGAAGGAATGGGGAGGGGCTCATAAATTCAGGGAAGTATAAAATGACAAAAAGCAGGAAGAGAGAATTGGTGCATGTGGAAGTGGATTGGGTTAGCTCATTGATGTTTATTGTAGTTAGGCTCCTACTCTCATAGACACAGAGATACTGGGTCCGTAACTTCAGGTTTTGAATGGAACTAATAGTAAATTCTTTTAAAAGCCTTGAAGTTTCTTCAGCAGGCATTTTATTTATTTATTTATAATTTTTTTAAAAAGCTTTATTTATATATACAGAACTGGGGATACCGGCCAGAGGGCCGGAGGCGGTGAGAGGATTCACTAGAGACAGAGTGGGGAGCAGAACAGGCAGATCTACGAAGTACACTGCTGAGGGGAGCAGCAGGCAGGTCAGGAGTGGTCTGCCATGCCAGGTATCCAACTTGCACTGAAGTGGCTGCAGTTTTGCAGTGCTGCATCCTAACCCATTGCGCCACCAGGGAGAGCCTCAGTAGGCCTTTTAAAGGAGGCTGTCATTGTCTTAGGAACGTTCTTTGAGTGGTTAGAAACCATAAATAAATATTTATTCAAGTTAGTTTCCCTGGATTTCTGTCTGTATCAAAGCCTCACTTTGATAATCTCCAGTTAGCAAACCCAGATCAATTTTTACATGTACCAACTCCCTCTTCCTGCTTTTGTGAACCTCTAAATCATATATGGTGTTGTTAACCAATGTTACCTCAATTAAAAAAATAAACTAACAGTGATGTAAGAAAAAAGTTCTTCTTCATTTAAAAGTAAATTAATTTAAATTTAAATAAAAATAAAAATAAAAGAAAGCTAATTATCGAACTGGAGTATCCAAAGTGGGGATGCGTGAGAACAAAGAAGGAAGGCAGCACAATGGACATGATGGAGGACTGTATGTGATTTGATTGTGGTGTAATATGGTGGCGATATCTGATGGGGTTATCCAAATATTACCTTATTTAAAAATAAATTAAAACAAACAACCCAGAAAATAAACTGCCTTGTGATCTCTAGCTTCTCTTCTTTTTAACTCCTTGATTGTCTGAGTTAAATTCCTAAATTTCAGTCTCTTTAGCATTTATATAGCGTTTCTTCTATTTTACTTTTCTTCACTGTTTAACCTTGATGCTTCCTGGGTTTATATCTTGAGAAGGACTAGGTAGGTGTGTGATACATAGTACCTAGAATATGAATTGCAAACATAAGAGTGATTGAAAGGGAGATTAAAATAAAGTAATAAACAATAGGAAAATATGACAAATGAGAAAAAATATTTAGAACAAAATTTATTCAAGTCAGATATACTAAAGATTTACATCTATTATCTGTTTTAAACTGGAGTCCAAGTGTAATTGAATATGCACCATGTAGTAATTTATTGGTAGTCTTACTGCTCTCTCTTAAGTTGCCTGAAGAACAGTTTAGTGGAATGAAACACACTTCTGATGAGTATGCCGTGGGTCAGTGCTTCCAGGTGTAATATAGAGGTTTACTATTGATTAATACATTATTTATGATACCATTTTTAAAGGACACATGAAAATATTTTTCACTATGACTGATATTAAAATATGCTAGATATTAGAAAATGGTGCCTAATTCTAGTCTATTATAGGGAGACATGTGATGTATCTTGAATTTTTGGCCTTCTTTATAAGCAATTTAAGATAGTAATGAAAAGTCCTTGATTTTAATTTTGGAATTAGACATACCTAAGAGGTACTCAGATTCATAGCAGCTCTGTGATACTGGGAAGACACTCTTAAATCTTGGTTTCTGTAAGAAAAGAATGTTTCTATTTATGTAGTATAAATTGAGTGAAATAATGTATAGTAATCATTTGACAGTGACTTATACATTGCTGGAGTTCAATGGTAATATGTCATCAATCATCATCATCATCATCATCATCACCACCATTTTTTGATTGCTGACAATAGCATTTGGGTCATGGGTAGTTGGATATATCCTTCCTCATAAAGGAATATTTCTGCTATCAGTATTATTATTTATGCCATTGTTCAAGATAAAATTAGCAGACCATGTGAGCTATCTTGTGTTCTGTTCCTATACTCATTCACAATAAAAGTCATAAAGGTGAGGTTTGGAGTCTAACAAGAAATTGATGAGGAGTGTGTGTATGTCTGAATTTTCATTCTGGTGTGACCATTGTTCTGTGACATGGGAAAGGTATTTATCTTCTTAATCTATTTTTTCCATTTGTAAATTGGACATTTGGAGGAAATATTTATGAATATCTATCTACTCTAAAAGTTTTGCTTTAGTGTTAATTATCTGATTTCAAAAGAATGAGAAAAGTAAACTTCCTTCAGAGTTAGGAATAGACAATACAGATTTAAAATCCATATGTTTATGTCCTTAACTCTTTCAAATTCAATATTTGAAGTCTTTAAAAAGCAGTCAGGTGAAGAAAAAGTCTACAGTAAGGATTTTGTTACTCTACATCTTTAAAGAAAAATAATTTTTAATATAAAATTATTTTTATTATATGAGATTGAGAAAACTAGCAAGAAAAAGTGAAAGTAAATAGTTATCCACGTTCACCTCACCTCAGGATAATCATCCTTGATAGTAAACTATAAATTTCTGAGAAATTTAAAATGCAATAAAATATGGACAATTGGACTATATAATATTTGTCCTTATCATTATGATTTGTTTTTATCATAAACAGTTTTGCCCCTGACATTTAATGGAATCATGTAGCATGACTATATTATTATTTTAAAGAAATGTAATCTTTAAGTGATTAGTATTTTCCAAACCGGAAACAATGTACTTTTAATATTGTTTGAAATACTCTGGCTGTTCATTATGCTTTATACAAAATGTCGGTTTGGCAAATTTGTAGAGATTACATTTCTGGGTTAAAAATGCACATTCCAATTATACATATATAACCAGTTTACTGCCCAGAAAGCTTATATAACTATGTATACGATTTATATATATGAATGTGTGTATGTGTGTGAATGCAGCATACACTCCTATACAGTGTCTCTTTCTGCAAAGTCAACATTAAGCATTATCATTCTTTAAAAATCTTTGTCAAGATGTTAGGTAAATGCAAAATAAAAAGGTAGCTTAGGTCTTATAATATTTACTTAATTTTTAAAATTACTAGTGAAGTTGGATTTATCTTGGTGATAAACACCCTCCCAATGGTGAGTATATTAACTTCTAGTATATTGTATATATTGAGTATATTAACTTCTAGTATATTGTATATATTGAAAAAAATTTTTCTTTTAGTTTTAAAAAACAATTAGTTCAAAAAAATTAGTTTAGGTTCAGTTTAGTAATTTTATGTATCAAATATAGCATCTCCTTTTATGGCTTATGACTTTGATATCCTGTTTAAGAAGTTTTCCTGTCAAAGATTATAAAATTATTCAATAAAATTTCATGGAGCACTTCATTCTATTTACCTCTTTAAAATACTTAGACATTTTTGTAATTTTTATAAAACTTTGCAACTAATTTTAATAATTTTTACCTAGACTATTTGGGCTCTATAATTACTCATACATATCGGAGGGGAACTGAATCAATTGAAAACCAGTAATGAGACACAGGGCCCAGTCTCTCAAGAACTCTAGCCTCTGCTGCCTCCTGGCTGGCTGCCTCTGTCATCTACAACGTATCACAAGGGGGAGCCTTTGTGCTTTAGTAAATTCACCTAATGCTTCTCAGACCACTCCTTTCATTTAAGGGCTTTGTACAACCTCTAATTTTTTTTTCCTTCTGAATCATGCAAAAAGCAGTTTTGATGTGGTCAAGGAAACAAAAGCCAAAAAAAAAAAAAAAAAAGAAATTGAGCTACATAAGACAAAACCTAAATATTATTTAATCTGTATTGAAAATATTGTCCTGAGTGCGCAAGGAAGTGATTAAAAATGTCTTTCATTATGCTCTGGTTTCCCAAGCAATTATTGGAATATACTTCTTTAACAATGGAATTCGAGTCCGTATTTCAAGTTGAGAACTTGTATGAAAAGTAAAATGATGTGTCATGTATAATGGTATTTAAAATTTTCGATGTAGCTGTGCTTTAACCAAGTCAAAGATAGCATTATGAATACAAGCTAGGATTTCTCTCCACCTCCTCAGTTTTTTTTTTTAATCAAGTGATGATATTATTCAGTTAA
Source organism: Condylura cristata (assembly GCF_000260355.1). Lineage (NCBI taxonomy): Eukaryota > Metazoa > Chordata > Mammalia > Eulipotyphla > Talpidae > Condylura > Condylura cristata. The sequence continues at coordinate 15,381,565 of NW_004567106.1, read as the reverse complement.
TTAAATATGTTTGAATTTATCCCTCCCACCAGATTTCTTTGCAACATCCTTTTGTAGAGCTCTGTTATCTGTATATTTTGGCATCTTAGGAGAATGCAAGGTGATCCTATTTGTGACTAATCATCAGCAAATTGATACTGTATTAATTCCATTCCCCTGTACAATAGAATTCTTTAGAATTTTATCTTGAGTAGAAGCCTTTTGTATGATGTTTGTTACTTATGCTTAACCGTCTAGAACAAGAAATGGGTGCTCTTGAGTTTCCTTCCCTGCGAATCACATGCTTTTGTTAATGTTTGGATGACAGGCAGAGTGTAAATGTGAAGTCCTCTTAAAAGAAGGTATAAAGGTTCCCAACTACTGTTAGAGCACATATCCAAGGCTAAACATAAGGCCTTGTCATCACAATTTCCCACATTCCCTTCTTGTGGTTTTAACCTTCTACTTTATTTATTACCAGAGGCCTTATCTCTCTAGCCTGCTGCTGCAGACTGCTAGGCGAGGATGTAGTGAAAGCACAAAGTAATGAAACAGGATGATCATAAAATGGAAGGGAAATAACCACAGCCTCTGTCTGTGTCGCAGCTGTCCAGGTTCTATAACTGAGCCAAACCCATGCTATAGAAACATAATGCTGCACAGTGCTAATCATACTTCCATTCCTGTTACATTTGATATCAACAGAAGACCTTACACTTAGTGAATGTCAAACCTTTTCACAAACTTCCAGGAAAAGTGTCAGTGAAAGGAAGAAGGAAGAGAAGACAGTTAAAGGACTTTAAATGCTAAAATGCCATTTAAAGGGCAAATAGCAGTTCAACTGAAGAAATGTCATGCAAATGAAATATTTGGTGGGCTCAAGGTAGAGGACAGCGAGGAGGAAAAGCCAGGGAAACTCTTGTCAATATGGTGTTGTAATTTTTTCTTCCCTGTGCAGCCTTAACCAAAGTTATAAAACCAGAGTCTAAGTCCAGTGATAAGTAACCGATAGTTGACTGCAGCTGCTGATTGGTTGACAGTTGAATTAGTACATTCCCAAAGTGGTCCAGTTCTGGTCAAACCCTGTAGGTTGTTGTTAGTGCCAGAATTTTTCAAGGATGTCTGAATCTGCTCACTTTTCTCCAGGTAGAGCAGATTCAGATGGGGCTGAGGGGGAGGGAAAGGAGGTGGGGTAGAAGGGAAAAAGTTTTATTTGTAAACCCAGATGTTGTGTATCATCATCTCCAGTAACACCATATCTTTATAATGCAGCTCTATAATTTCTATAGCAACAATGCTTTTCATCCTCCTGTTGAAAAAGAATTTTTAAATGATAATATATGGTATTTGTAAAGAATAAATAATGGAGAGCTGTAATACATGACTATTGATTCATATTGTATTTTTGGAGGATGATTTACAAACATCTGCCCAAATCAAAATGTATTAAATTCTTTGACCAAGTATTTCATTTCTAGGAATTTATTGAACAGAAATAATATTGTTAAAGTCATACAGGATGATGCAACATTACTTAAAACAGTAAAGACATTCAATAATTCACATATCTAGAAAAAAAGAAATCATTAATCCGAGTAGTTGCTGAGATGAATAATCAATAACAATATGTATTTTAATTTTCAGGATTAGAGACTTAATAGCTGTCAACTTAATGGTGAACACTAGCAGATTGTATCTCTGTGGCTTAGTTTTCTCATCTGTATAATGGGCATCACAACATTGTCAACTTCATGGGGTTTCACGAGAAGCAAATGGTTAATACATTGTAAAATGGCAAAATGGTGACATTCATAGTTACCTCTTTATAGTTATTTTTCTATGCACCTGAAAATGCAAGATAAATGAAGCAAAGCAAAAAATGAAAGTTTCATGTAAATATAGATAATATTATCCCACAAAGAAAAAAGAGGTGAAGTAATAATCATTATATTGATGATACTTGTCTCTGGGGTGTGAGGTTATGGGTTGTCTCTCAAATACTCTGTGGTGAAGACCAATTTTTTAAGGCTATTTTGAACACAAAATGAATGGTATGTATAGATTTCTCATCTATTCCCTACCTCTGCAATGTGCTCAACATTTCCCTGGTCAATACCACGGGACACTTGTTACAATGGGTGATCCTACATTGTCACATTCATTAACATCCAAAACTATAGTTTGATTATATTAGGGTTCAGCCCTGGTGTTGTACATTCTGTGGGTTTTTACAAATGTGTAATGCCATACATTATCCTTATCATATCACACAGAATAGTTTCACAGCTTGAAAAATCCTTTGTGTTATACTTATTCATTCCTCTCTTTGAACTACGGTGACATCTGTTCCTTTTGCTGACTCTATAGTTTTGCTTTTTCCATGTCATATAGTTGAACTCATAAAGGATGTAGTCTTTCATATTGACTTCTCTCACTTATGCATCTCCTTTCATACCTTAATAGTTTGTATCTTTTAGCACTAAATAATATTCCATTATCTACATTATCTAGATGTATCACATTTATATATCAGTTTATCTACTAAAGAACACCTTAGTTGCTTCCAAATGTTGGCAATTATGAATGAAGCTGTTATAAATATAGCACCTTTTCTGTGTATACATACATTGACAGTTCTGTTTTTTAGAAAAGTTCTATCACTTTCAAAAAATAAAATAAAATAATTTACTGGAATAATGAACTAAAAGCAAGGAAATACAAATTCTATTTTTTATTTTATAGTCAAGAGATCTACAATTACTTTGTCAAGTTGATATGAAAATTATAAATGTTTAATTCTTAAGTTCATTCATACTTCATTCATATGTGCATCTAAAGGACAATCCTAAGAAACAAGAAAAGAAAACCTAAACAAATACTAGAAAACTGACTGTAGAATTGAGGCTACCAGAAATGTAGGACTGGAGAACAATTGTGGAAAGGGTCCAATAGAGTATGGTAGAGGCCCACAGATGCTTTCATGGTGGTGTAGTGTAGTAGCAGACATCAAAGAGGTTATGAACCAATACCTCTAAGTCATATGTAGGATTACAAATAAATATTATCTCAAAAATAACACAATTAAAATATTTTTCTGTACATGCCTTCCATCTTTTGTTTTTAAGTTCTACATTAAATTCTTAGGTATCTTTTCATAGTCCTTTCTTCACATCATTAGAGATTTATATTGATGATTGCTTCCTTTCTGAGAACTTTCCTTCATTATTGTGATACTACATTGCACTAGGTTCCTTAAAAATCTTACAATCAGTTTTCTATTTTCTTCTCTTGCATTTGCTCTTCTTTGGTATTAAAGAGGGAGAGATGGACATAATTGGACCTGGAGATAGCTTCTATATAGATTGAAGAGGATTTGTTGAGGGGAAGAATCCAAGAGGGAAATCACAGATAATTTTAAGTTTTTAGTTTGACTAAGTGATATTGCCATTTACTCAGAAAGTGAAGGACAGCTTTGGGAAAGTCAATAGTCAATTATTTTATTTAGGTGATATTAAATTTGACAATTAAGTGGTGTGTCAAGTTAGTAATAGGGCATACCAGCTAGAGTCCAGGGAGACATCAGGTGAGACATACACATTTAGGAATTTTAATCATACAGTGATATTGATGCTTAGTGATTGGTTGAAATAACCTATGACCATGGTTGTCAAAAGTTACTGTACTTCCAAACCATGGAAGACTGCTTTGTTAAAGCACAGATTTTTGTTTTAGTAGTATTGAGATGGGTTCCAATAGCTTTAATCTCTAATTTCCTCAGATGATGCTATGACTATTAGTCACATAATCATACTTGACAATGACTGATGAGGTGAGAGGGTATAGTTAAAGAATGAGAAGATAACTAAAATTGAGGACTTGACAAGCCAAGGTTTAGAGGTTTTACAGAGGAGTTTGAAGAGGATTACTTGAGGTAGGAAGCAGTTTGGAAGAACATAATGACATAGAGACTGAGGAAAGGTGTTTCGGAAAGAAACTTGGTGAGTGAAGACAAGAAAATGACTAGCTCAGTTAAGGATTCTTTGCAAAAAGCTTTGTTCCAAGAGACTTGGACCCAGGGATCACAAATAAATCACCTTTTTAATTAGTCAAAACAAAATGAGTAATGTTTCTTTCCATCATGATATTAAAATAAGTGGTACATAAAGTGTGTAAGCCTGGATGTATTGTCTCCTTTCATAGCTCTGTATTATGAACAGAGGAATTTGTTTTAGGAGAAGTGTTTCAAGGTAGTATATTGGCATCAGGTTGGCATCCTGAGTAAACATTACTCAACCTATCTTTAAACCAGAAACTTTCCATCTAGCCATCAACAGACTGGCTTATTCCTCATTTCCCTGGGTATTTGATGTTATCCCATTATGACCAATTTGACTCTTTTAACAAAGGAGCGAAAACAAGCTGGATCATCTCCCTCTAATTTAGTTTGGGTGCCTTTATTGTAAGCATCTGAGACTTTTCACTACTTCTAATTTCCCTGCAGTGTTTTTAGCTTTAAATAGGCATAGGACAATTTTTTTAAACCATTTAAAACATGAAACTTAAAGGATCACCAATCTTAATTCCATTTACATTTTTAAGACTAAATTCCCTCCCCCCCACCCTCGCTCATGGTCATTGGGTTGACATGCTCTTTCCTTCATATAGCTGGAGCTAACTAGATTTTAATTTTCTGTTTTCCTTTTCAATATTATATGAATTGCCGTTTTTAAGGTTTTTAAGGCTTTATTTTTTCCTTTGTATTCCCATTGGTCTGTAAGCTCACTAAGTTATTCAAAACTTACAATGAAAGAAGACAAAAATACATTCTTTGCATCTCAGCCTACCTTAACCTTCACTCCTACCCACACTTCAGTGACTCTTGATTCCCCCAGTGTGCCCTTTTCCGTATTCCTATCCTAGTCGGCTTCCTTAGCTGATAAGATAAATTTTGTTATTTAAAATGAAATTCAAAATTATCCTCTGATTTCCTCAGAGCTGTCCTTGATACTTCCTTCCTGTTTTGCTATAGCACATTCAAATTAATTTCTCTCTATGTGTGTCTTTGTGTATATTCTCCACATTCATGCCTATACCTTACCCTTTGTTGGTTAGAACAGAACTACCTATATTTAACTCATTTGATTACTTGTTGCCTTAACTCAAGATTTTTGCCTCAGGAAGTATGTCAGAATCCCTAAAAGAAGGGTCTAGGTAAATCTTGTCAACTAAGAAATGCTGATGTGAAATATGAAATCTCTAAAAGCACGACTCACAGTTTATTCATTGTAATGGATAATTGGCATACCTATTTAGGCCTGCACTCAGAGTCAGGTTAACTACTGCATAGCCAGAATAAATGATGCAATGCAGGAATGGTATGGATGTAATTCTCTCAAATTTCAAATCAATCTTATATATCTTTGAAATAACCATCACTCATTTCTTTGCATTGAAATAATCAGATATCTTAGCTTTTTAAAAATGCAAATGAACTATTTTGTAATAGTACCTCATTTTAGGTTAGTTTATCAAATCGACACTAAAGGTGTGAATGCAGTATAAATAAATTTTAGGAAGTATTGTGAATCAATAGGCTCAGGGAGGGCCCTTCCTGTTGGCATCATGGATTAACGTGCAGTACTATGAAGTTAGCCAAAGCCACTTCAGCACGAGTTCAATTCCCAGCCAGGGAGGTGACACACATGGCGTAGCAGATCTCTCCTATCTCCGCCTGCTGTTCCCCTTAGCAATGCACTTGGTCAGTGTAACTGTTCTGCTCCCCACTGTATCTCACTTCCGCTGTTCCTGCACCTTTGGCTTGTACCCCAGTTCTGTATGCATAAATAAATAAATCTTTAAAAAAACAACAGGCTCAGGTAATAGAGAAGTGAGTTATGCTATCAGAGGTCCTACAGGTCAACATACCTGTTTCCAGGTTATCAAAATTTGAAAGGAGGGAACACTAGAAGAGCAAATACAAGAGTAGATGGCCTATTAAGAAGTTTTTTTTCTTTCTTTCTTTCTTTCTTTTTTTTTTTTTTAAAGATTTATTTATTTATTCATACAGAACTGGGGTACAGACCAGAGATGCGGAGGGTGAGAGGATTCACCAGAGACAGAGTGGGGAGCAGAACAGGCAGATCGACGAAGTACACCGCAGAGGGGAGCAACGGTTGGGATGGGCGGCCAGGAGAGGTCTGCCTCGCCATGTGGAGCTCCTGTGGATCTCCTCCGGGGCAGGCGGGGATCGATCTAATGCGGAAGTGGCTTAAGCTTCTTAGTGTAGTTCTTTAACCCGCTGCACCCAGGGAGGGCCTTAAGAAGTTTCTTAAGGGACAGTTCACATTTAAAAATTTGAACCTCAATTTTATGTGTATAAGTGTGGTATTAGTGTCTAATTTTGTTGTGCATTTGAGTTTTCTTATGAGATCAGATCATAATATGAGACCAGAGCTACCATTTTTATAATACTCAAATTTGTCATGAAGAAAATTATAAGTGTAAACAGTTAAAAAAAACAAAAGACCTGCAAAGACACTTTAGGTTTATTTTTCCCCATTATCTAGTTGAATGTTTTTTATTTTTGCATTCATGATATTTTCTGTTTTGCACATTTATTTTTTTTATATTATTTTTTTTAAGATTGATTTATTTGTACATACAGAACTGGGGTACAGGTCAGAGGCTCAGGGGCGGTGAGAGGCTTCACTAGAGACAGAGTGGGGAACAGAACAGGCAGAGCAACGAAGTACACTGCTGAGGGGAGCAGCAGGCGGGTCAGGAGAGGTCTGCCACACCATGTGGTCACCTCCGGGGCAGGCGGGAATCGAACTCATGCAGAAGCGGTTTTAGATTCTCAGTGCTGTGCTTTAACACACTGCGCCACCAGGGAGGGCCTGTTTTGCACATTTTTAAAGTTTATAAATGGAGTCATACTGCATGCTGAGGCTCTTGCTGAGGCTCTTTCTTGCATCCATAGGATAAATCTTGCTTGATCATGACCTATATTCCTTGTAATATATTATTTGGTTTCCTGGTATTTTGTTGAAGATTTTCACATCAATATTCATCTGTGATATTGTTGTGTAGTTTTCCTTTGCTTTCTTTGGTTTCCTTGTAAGGGTAATGTTGGCATCATAAACTGTATTGGGGAGAATTCATTCTTCTTGGATTTTTAGAAAAAAATTGAACAAGATAGAAGTGATTTCTTATATAACATTGTGATAGAATTTGCTTGTAAAGTTGTCTGGCTATGGGCTTTTGTTTTGAGGGTGATTGTTTTAATTACTGTTTGAATTTCCATGATTGTGATTATTTATTCAACTCTTCTGTTTCTTCCTGGTTTAGTCTTTGGAAAACTGTATTGTTCTAGAACTTTGTCCATTTCTTCAACTTTATCATATTTATTGGCAGTTTCCATAGTAATATCTTTTGACCTTTTTTCTTTGCCATTTGTGTAATTTCTTCTCTTTCATTGCTAATTCTTTTTGTTAATGTTTTCTCTCCCATTTTGTTAGCCTAGCTAGAGGTTTATTGATTTTGTTTATTCATCCTAGTGCCAAATCTTATTTTCATTGATATTTTATACATCTTTTTGATTTGTATTTCATTATTTCTGCTCTTATTTATTATTATTTTTCCTTCTTTCTACTAAGTTTAGGTCTTGTTCCTCTTTTTCAGGTTGCATTAGGTGTGATATTAAATTGCTATTTGGGATTTCTTTTTGTTTTTATCACATAGACAGCTCTCTCTATTCAAATTGATGCATTTAATTCTGTAAAAGTAATTACACAAAATCTCCTTATCATTATTGTAGCTGTCCTTATAATACTGTCTGCCTGTCCTTTATTCAATTCACAATCCCTCCTCTTTTCATGTCTATACAAACTATTATGTTTGCCCTGAGGGTGCTGTCATTAAATTTTAATGTTTTACTACTCTGAATACTTACAGTTGGATTTGTACTGATTTTGGAAGGAACCAGCTCATTAGAGTTACAGGAGAATAAAAGACCTTATTGTAGTTTGGTAAGATCGAGGTCTTGTATATATGTGAGTTTGTTTTATTCTGTCTCTTAAGAATTAGTCAGTTTAATTTACAGTTTAAGATCCAGTCATAACTTAAAAGGAAATGCCATCTCTTATTTACTATTTCTACATAATCACAATAAATTAAATAGGAGGTTGTTGATTCAAATTTTCAAATTATAAATTTTCAATGCTGACCTTTTGATCAGTTTACATCTCTTTTTGTGTGCATTTAAAAATTGTACTCATAGTACATTTATTTTCTGAATGGGCTTCCCCTTTGCTTTCCATTAAAAAGAATGGTAATGATGTTTAAGTCTTGTTATGATTACAAATTTTTCTTACTCTGCAGACTCTTTAATATAATCTGATTTATTTTTTTGCTAACTATGTTCCCTAGATAATTGTTATGTCATATGAAAAATGACTTTTTTCAAGTTAAAAGGGAGAAATTTCTCGAATAGTGTTATGGCTGTGAAGAACTGGGGTGTTCTTAACAATTTTTGAGGGGATGCGACAAGTCTGTGTTCTTTAGCATTGATGTGTGGAAGGATGTACCAATTGAAGTGGGTTTGATTGATCTGCCTAGGACAAAAAACACATTTTCTGACAAAGTGTTAATAAACTCTCTCCAGCAGTTGGAGTTTCCTTTCAAGATCTTACCGTTTATTTTTGAAGTAATGAAATTTGCAGAGGGCTATTATAAGGTTCTAATTGAATTTCACAGAAGTAGCCCTATTGTGACCCCAGATGTAGGGAAAATACCCAATCCAAAAGACCCCACACCATGAGGCAACTCTCTGCAGAATCACTGACTAAGAGCATGAAGTGGAAAAGAGAGGCGCAGCTCTCAAATAATTAGCCCTAGTTAATAAAGACTTTGGAGACATGGCAAGCCAATGTTGATAGATATTGTGTAGGAAAAGGATGAAAAAGGTATGCAGCTATAAAATAGAAGTATTTATTAAAACACCTTTTAAATAGCTGTAATGTATAATTAAAAACTCATCTTTAAAGGAACTAATTACAATAAAGCCTTGATAGAATAGATAATTTCATCACCTGCAGCTTTCACAAAACTTTCTTGGCTTTTGTGAAATCTTTTACACATTTTATGGACATCTTAACATATGATACCTAGTTTCTGGGCTCTATTTTTGTGTATCATGTTAAAAGAATTTTATAACCCATATAATAACAGGAAGGTTAGCTTATTTAAAGAAACACTGATGTGTTTGTGATATGTCCCCTCTCAAAATGGCCAGTCACTAAAAGTGAACACATAAATACCTTATTCTGCAGATGATGAAGTGATTTTACCTGTGAATTTTTTAGATAAAGAACTTCTCATCACCCATTGTATCTTGATATTCACAATAATCCTAAGAGGTTTGGAAAGTATTACACAGGGTCCTTGATTTTCATGTGGTAAATCTGACAATAAGAGGTAAAGAGATTACACAAGTTCACACAGACTTGCACAACAACACACCACAATTAAGTGGGATATTGAGAAGCTCAATATTTTCTAATTTATTGAAATTTTTATTAATTATAGTTTTTTTTATATAATTGTTCTCCTGCCACCATGTCACCCATGAAACACTTCTATATTCCCTTTTGGTCTTCCCTCTCCTGTTTTGACCAGCCTCCCTCCCCCTCTCATTTGCTGTATGCCTCAGATCTATGATTGGCTTGCTAGTTTTGACCTTTTCTTGATTTCTCTATACTCTACATATAAGTGAGACCATCTGACATTTCTTTTTCCTTTTGACTTATTTTAGTTAGCATAATCTCTACTAGCTCTGTCCATGTTGCATAAAGTGGCATGGGTTTGTCTTTTTTGATCACTGCAAACTCAATATTTTACCCTCAAGGTCAGCAGTATATCTGTTACCTTTTAGTTATGCCATGAGAGTCAAGGAAATAATGTTCATAGTCCTTAGACCAGGTTCCATAACAAGCTGAATGCTCAGTGTATGTTATCTGTTATTATCACTGTTAATATTATTTGACATTATTTGTATATAAAAACACTATTCAAATTTTTATACATGTAATTAGTAAGCTGTAGTATAATATTACCCTAGATGAGTATAGATATGTGAGTATAACTGGTATTTTGGAGTTCTCAGCAAAGAAATTCCATAAATAGGCTGCACTCTTTACTGCTAAACCTCTCTGTCACACTTCAGTGGCTCCTTTAGTTAACTCAAATCAGACACTTGAATTGATATTGGTGACAGCATTACTTCAAAATCCTATCATTTGATACCTGTCAGGCTTTGGTCTTTTGGTTCTGCCTGTGCGAAGGAGTAGGAAGGTTTTTCCATAGTACTGTGGAATGAAGCAGGCCTTGGGTTGTTGTGTGCTGTGTTCTCCCAGATTATATCTGTGACCTCTCATCCTTTGTATGTTCTTCACTGTGGTTTTGATTGTCCAGTAGTGTGAGTCTTAGGGAATAAGTTCACTTTTTTTTTTTTTTGAGTTTCTAGACTTGCAGATAGAATGTGGACCAAATAACCATTCTGTGACAGTAAATGGTATCAATTATAGTGCTAAGCTGTGCTTGACCTGTGTTGAGCTTGGAGGTATCAGACATATGCCTGTCTCCATTCCTGAGGCAACAAAGTGCAGAAGCAACAGTCCTTTCTTCTTAACTACCATAGATGGTTATTATAAATAAAAGTCTGATTGCTTTAGTTCAGGTGGTGGTAGCAAATTAAAGAGCAATCCTATTTTTCTATGATGTTATAACAGGCAATGAGTTTACTGTTTGACTGATAGACAGCAACAGTGAACAACTCATGTCCATATTTGCTATTTTTTCCCCTAGCATGAGGCTTTTAATTGAGCATCAGAATTTTAATAATTAGACTTATTAGATGGAGACAAATGCTAACAGAGCCTCCAGAATCCTTGAAGGAAAGATCAGGAGAGAGAAGGCCAGGAAAGGCCTCTTTCTTACTCCTTTAAAATGTACAATCTTAGTACAATGATCTTTGTTCTCATTATTTAATACATTTTCTCACCATTAATAGATTCAGGTTTCAGAGTCATTATATAATTCAATTCATGGAACTGGTATAAATAGTGGGCTTTCCATATCTAGAGCTGTTGAAGTGGTTCAGTTATAACTCTGGGAAAGTCATGCTGTGCAGAAGTATTATTGTAAAGATTTTATTTCCACCAAACATCTTTATTGAAAATATTTGTCAAATCACCACATATCACCCATAAGTATTTACTTAGTGTCCATTTGCAAATGAATCTGATTATTTTTTAAACAGGTTGAATAGCTGTGGTTGGTACTGTATTTATAGTAAGTAGGAGGATAAAAGGAAAAATACAAATAATTTTTTATGCAAACATAAATGATACCTTAAATGACAGTCCTGTGAATGCAGTGGCCTTTTAGTTTCAGTTGCATATGTAGACACAGGTACCACATATGTACTACTAAAGAGACAGTCTTGCATCTTCTGATAAATACTTAGGAGCTCCTTGCTTGACTGCCAGCAAGGTGAACAAAACAAAGGAGAGCATGAAAGCTGCATAGTCTAGTGCTTTGCAGGTTGTTATTTCCACTAAATATGAAGGAAATACTCAGGATAAGCACTTTGTTATAAAGATATTAGTCAAAAGGATGATGATGATGAAAGCAGACTTTATTTTTTTGTGTGTGTTGACCTTGAATATATGTGGTTCTCAGATGACAAAAGAATCTGTTATGAATTTCTCCCAACTTGGCTTCTTAGGTAGAAAAATATAGATAATTTGTGAGTATGGCAGAATCCAAGATTTCCAGGACATTCCTTTCTAAAAAAAAAAAAAGAATCTTAAGTCTATTGCTTTCGCAAACTTTAAAAAATAGATGAATATGTGAAAAGTATTTAGGGATTCTTTGGAAAGGAAAGGAACAATGGGAAAGCACTGAAAATTAAGCTTTTATTATCTTTAATGTAAATCTTCTTCTGTTTTTGGTATATTTGGGGGGGTTAACACATGGAGACAGTCACTCTGCTCTTCCATAACTATGGTCCCCAATTAAGTTATTGATTAATGTGTAGCTTGCAGTGTTATGATATGTCTGCAGTGTTACCCAAGGCACTGATACAGAATCAAGACTGACTGCAATTGTAATATACTCACAATTTGAGTTTTTTCAGGTTTAGTGTCCTCATGTCCTATGCAGGATAAAACAAAACATTACATGGGAAATAAAAGCCAAAACCTGTTGATTTAAACTTTGGCAAAAGAGAAAAAAAATTCTCTTAACTATTTGGACACAGGGTTATTGGAAACTGTCATTATTGAGTATTTGAATGTTTTCAATGAAAACACAGGGAGAAAAAGAATTAGATAGTTGTATAAATAATTGGACTTTAATATTAAAATCATTTTTTTCCAGTAAAATGCCACTTAATGCACTGAAGTTTGCATCCTATGATTGCAACATTAGAATACCTTGCAAAAACGATGGTCATAACAATATCATAACAATTATAAGAGCAAAAATTTACATGATAAGTACAAAAGTAGAAGTGGATATAATCTTTGTTACCCTGTCCCGATTCCCTTTACTAGGCTAGGGATTCTTTCCCTAGAGGCTTTGGGGTATTGGTACTTTGTAGCTCAAAGTTGCATTCATTTCTGTAGGGTGAGTCTTAAGTGAGTGGAACCAACTTGAAAATATCTGAGAGGTCCATATCAATGACTGGTTGTTGGAAGTAAGAGCCCAGCCCTCTTGCCCTTGATTGACAGAAACTGAGATTCAAATTAAATTCTGGGGCTTCCTGTGGGACAATTCTAAGGCGGGGCTTCTCCTGACATGACATTGTCCAGATTCTTTCCCTGCTCTGCCTACTTTCCTCAGTTTCTCAAAAGCATACCCTCAATAGATCATTTGTTCATAAATACCCATTTCAAACTCTAGTTCTAGGGAAAATGACCTAAAGTAAAATCAGACTACATTGAGTGTTTCTTATTTCCATTCAGTTTTTGATGAATGACAGTGACAAAAATGTAGGTGAATGGATAAAAGTAGTGGGTACTATTGTATAATTTCAGTATTTATAATGGATGACCAGCAAGCACCAAAATGAACTTGCTAATTAGCATAGTATAATTTCAATAGTTGTTGGCAGCACACCAACACAATGCCCTTCTCTTCAAAAATGAAATTTTGTATTAATTTTCAAACCAAGCTGCTCATTCTGGCATGGTTTGACATTTGCCCCCTGGTCAGGGTCAGGCATTCTGTGATACCAGACAACAAATTTCAAACATTGTTGGAGTCACAAAATGAGCCATTCACAAGATAACAGAAGCCTGAGAAAAGGCAGGTGATTCAGGATGCTTGGGCTTCTCTTGGCAATTCTGCAGCAAGGCCAAAGCCAGATGCCAAGCTGTTTATCCGTCTGCTGTTGACTCCACTCTGAATTAGCTAAACAGGGCACAACACCTGTTGATTTAGAAACAGTCACAGCTTTGAAATGAGAAAATGATAGTTTATGAAGGCAAAATATAAACTCATAATACCAAGATTACTGATAATAGTATGTTTTTCTTACTCGAAGAATCTTTCTCAGTATCTGCAGGACAGCATGCAAAAAACAGGCTTGGCAATGTGATTCATACTCCAAATAGTCATTTTGGATACAAGCTATGAAATACCTAGACTTGAGGTAGCAGATGTTTTGAAAAGATAGTCAAATTGACTCTCCCCTAGTTTCATATTTGAAAATGAAATGATTCAGTGAAGGGGTCTAGTGTGTCTAGAGTGTTTAGTGTCAGTAGGAAGATATTGAAGATGAAGCTAGATTGAAACAATGCAAGATAATGAAGTTCTCTTATTTTGGATTTAATGTTAAGCTGAGAGTGAAGCCATCAAGAGTTTAAGCTTTGAAGTTATGGTTGAATTTTTTGTTTTAATGAGTAAACTTTCACATAAACATTATTTCATCAGAACCTCAACATAAAAAAACCATACAATCTTTGGCATTATTTATTCCACTTTTACATTTGGAAAGTGAATATTGGAGAAATTCATTCACTTGTCTGAAGTCACATACCTATTTGGTGGAGTGAAGAATAAGCCTCCAGTTCTAATTTCAAATCCTACTAGTCACCTTTCATGGATGGTAACAATAAAAATAAAAGAGAAGTTCCAAACCAAGATGGTAGGCTAATCACACATGTTTAACTGAAATTGATAAAATAGAAATACAGCATTAAAGTTGGCTGAGGGAGAGATAAGAGTTAGAGTATTGCTATTTTCAGCTGCTTCATGTCAATGTTTGCACATAAAAGTATCCACTTTGCTGTATGTTTTTTAACATTGCTGTAACTTTGCAGGAAGGAAAAACATGTATTCTTTGTTACCTAGATGCACATAAGTCATAAACTATTCTGATATTTAGGTAGAGCCTGCATCATTTTGTATAGACAAACAGATGATATTCTATTTTATTTAATTGCTTCTCTAAGGTTAATCCTCTACATAAAGTATATAGGGCTTACCAAGAAACTAAAAGGTTTCTATTTTCAATCTAGTTGATTTAGTTGATTTCTGTTTCTTTTCTTTATCCTATTTTTTTTTAACCCTAACATTACATTCAACTGTTTTTTTGTTTTTTTTTTTTTGAGAATAGGTGGTTATGGCATTTGGCTCTGGGGAGGCTAGGCTCAAGCCATGTGTCTGGGATATGTTTTTATTTGACTAGATGTCTTGCGCTTGTGAACATACTCCTTCCATGAATATTAAGTGTATGGGTGGGAAGGTATTGTGTTGGGTTCTGACTAATTTTTTTTTTAATATTTATTTATTATTTATTTATTTATTCATATGT